>NC_073254.2:158937196-159240227 GCF_029289425.2 Pan paniscus
TACACCAAGCACAGTGGCTCACACCTAAAATCCCAGCACTTTGGGAGGCCAAGGCAGGCAGATTGCTTTTAAGCTGAGGAGTCCGAGACCAGCCTGGCCAACATGGCGAAACCCTATGTCTAATAAAAATACCCAAAAAAAGGCCGGGCATGGTGGTGCACACCTGTAGTCCCAGCTACTCGGGAGGCTGAGGTGGGAGGATCGCTTAAGCTCAGGTAACAGAGGTGCAGTGAACCAAGATCGTGCCATTGCACTCCAGCTTGGGTGACAGAGCAAGACCCTGTCTCAGAAGATAAATCAGCAAATAAAAATAAAAGTTAGATTACTAGTGCTTAAGAACAGGCCAGGGTACAGGCAGTAGAGAAGAAATCAGGTCATTTGTTATTTGGCAGTAAAAGGAAGAAGAAAAATAGGAAGGCAGCTAGATGGGTGTGCAGGGTCAAATGAGTAACACCAGAAGCAAAAAGGAACATTATGTAGAAAATAACCATGAAACAATACAATTAGTAACTATGACAATTCCCTTTTTGCCATTTGTTAAGTGCTAGTGAGAAACAGTAAGTTTGGATTCACTCCAGAATCAAATCTTAGAGGGAAATGTACTTAGGGAAGTAAAAGATTTCTCTCAGGGTTCAAAACTGTGGGTGGTAAACAGAAAAAAATCTAACCATAAGCTCCCTTCCACCAGCCATTAATTCTTTAGTGTTCTGAATGAAGGCACAGAATACAGTGGGTCATTAGCTTTCAAAGTTTTAAGATCTGCAGTTTCTACTATTCCTATGAGATAATGACAAGTAGTACAATCTGTAATTCTGACGTGGCACATGTCTCAGTGGACTGTGCTAGGGAATGTGTGAAATCCTGTGAGTGTACCATGACTCAACCCAGCACCCTCATCTCTAAATTGACTTGTGGGCCTCCACTTGCAGCCAGGCACACTGGAACTCTGTAGAAGTTTTGCCTCATTATATTTTATGAAAAAAAAAGTATACGCTATAGTGCCAAGGTGTCCAGATTCTACCATAATTTATTTCTTTAGTTGCCAATAAATTACCAGTTTTTAAAAAATGTCTTACAATTACTCTGCTATAGATAAAAAAAAGTGGGGGTAGGTAAGGGAAAAAGATCCTGAAAGGGAGGGAGGGGAAAGCAGCAATGTCTTGTCAGCAAAGCAGCGAAGTCAGAGCTCAGAGAATTCTGTGCTATTGTTCTGTTCTTACTGCCTCCTTCTCTTCTCATGCCCAGAATGTTGATTGGGGTGGGGAGAGAGTACCCATAGTGCTAGGCAGTGGAACATCCAAGGCTTCAAGCTTCACCACCCCCACTTTTCACTTCCCTGGGTGAGGAGCCCAGAATTGCCTTAAGTCATCATCCCAATCACGTCTATGAATGCACAGCCAAGCAGGGCTAAGCAAATGGCTTGCCCTAAAAAGCTGCCGATGTTTTCTAAACATCTATTATGTGTTTTTGCTGTTCTGCACATCAAGAAAGAAAAGAAATCTGAGTTTTATTCACAACTTGCTCACAATATTGCTGGGATATAGAGATACTGGAGAAGCAGCCAAGCAATGGCATATACACACCAAGCAACAGCATAAATGAACAAAAATCAATACAGTACAAAACATATACAAAAGGATAGGCAGGAGGGAAACTGGTCTCAGTGAGAGTGAAGTTGTTCAAATTAATTTCCAAAACCTACAAAAGTCAATTAAGCCATGTTTTGAAAAGGGGGGCGGAATAAGCACGAAAGTGAGGAGAGAGTCCTGTAGCTGAGGGAAGTTACATGATAAAAAAGAATAAAGAACAAGTAAAAGCTGTGTGAGAAACAGAAAAACAGATCTGCTGGGAAGGAACACAAAGTCCCTATTAGGAGAATAATCAGAAACAAGCCTGTGAGATGTAGCAGTGAGTTGGTAGAAGCTTTTAAGGCTGATTACGCATGACTAATCAGATTTGAAATGCTCTCTGTTATCACCATTCATTTTATGGGAATGCTATACCTTCCCTCCAAAAGAGTTAACTAAATTAAATGAGAAACTCCACTGACCTGTTTTCTTATTTAGACTACATGCTTGTCTACCACTGCTTACTCACTGTCAAGTTCAACAATTGAAAATTATGCCTCTGCAGGGCAGAGAAATACATGTGAGTTTACTACTAAAGTGAGCCACAATACCACTAAAAAAAAAAAAAAAAAAAATTTAAGAGAACAGCCTTGACGTAACGATTCCTTAAAGTTATTAGCAAGCATGCTCAGTGTTTGACTAGCATCACCTGATCAACTTTAAAAATATTAACGAGAATATTCACAGTCTAATTGAAAGCACTATGCAGTCTGGTCTCAGAGTTCCATACTGCTGAAAAAAACTCATTAATTATAATTTGGAATTTTTTAAGTGGTATGATAAAATGAAGAGGCTAGGCTAGCACCCATCAATGTACTGACGAGGAATGAAGTTCTAAAGCACCAACTAAGCAGTCTAATAGGTTTTGAGTGAGTGCCTAACAGGAACAAAGTGATAATAAAGGAAACAAACAAGGCTAAAACTTACCCTCAAATTGTTTGCCACCTATCAAGGGAAACAGATACACAGGAAGAATAACCTAAAGTACAAATTGTATACAAGTGCAAACATACAGAATAGAGTTGGGAGACTACAGAAGGAGGGGTTATCTGGTTGGGATGATTAGGAAAAAGTTCAAGTAGGATGTCAAACTAAAAAACAAAAAACACATGGTATTTTAAGTGAAAGTTCAAAAATTATTTCAAAGACCTTTCTAATTCATGAAAGATGATACAACATTCTAGAGATATAACTTGATGATTCAGATTTAGGTAAGGAAGCCTGTGATAAAAATTATGAAGGAAACCAAATAATGAGTTAGTCTGTAAATATCTCAATGTAGAAAAGAATTCATCATAGGAAGAATTTGCTCTGGATCCCAAGAAAAAATACAGTAAAGTTTAATAAAACCTCAGCAATATATAAAGACTGTAAAAAATTCTACTGGGAATCAGTCAAAGTCTGAATAAGAAAACATTTTTGAAGGAGTAATACACAAGCTTGTCAGAAAGTAATCTGACTTTCACTCTTAAGCCCCCATGAAACATACAGAGTGTAGTAGTTTAAAGCAGAACTACTTAAATCCCAGCTCAACGACTTACTAGCTGTGTAATCGTAGAGAAGTTACTTATCCTCTGTGTCATTTTAAAAATAGAGATAATAAACTGTATCCACTTCAGATCATTGAAAGTAAAATGAATTATCATATATAAAGGGCCACAAACAATGCTGATATAGTAGGCACTACATCAGCATTAATTATTACTATCATTTGAATTGGCTGGCAATGTATATTAAGGTTAGAGATAAGCAAACATATTTTTGGGGAAAAAAGATAAATCATGTTCACTCATTCAACAAATATTCACTACTGACAATGTGCCAGGAATACAGTCAGGAAGCAGACAGGCACAGTGACCCCTTGGAGCTTAGAAGATTCAGTTTTCCAGGACAGGAACCATGTCTCCTTCACTCACCTCTGCAAACCCAGTGCCCTAGGTACATACCCTGGAGCACAGCAGCTGTTGAATGGTGTTTGCTGAATTAATGAAAGGTGTAATTATAGGGTATTAAATTGAAAAAAAATTCTGAATATATGGAGAATAGGAATTCAATAGATCCATCCCCTGAACGAATGGTACGGCAATGCCACAGGATAACTAAACCTCAAGAAATCTGTCTACAAACCTTCAAGAATCTATCAATTCTTGAATATCGTAAGAGCATACTTTCCTATTAATAAAAAATAATGAAATGGCACGCTTATTACAAGGATTAAATGAGATCCTGTGTTACATGAGAATCACAAAGCTGCAATGAGATGCTGATGTGAAGAGGTAGGCTAGATTCTTCAGCTCCAAGCCTCACTCCTCAGCTAAATACAATGACTATGTGTCCAGGTGTTTAGGGGTTGTTTATACAAATAGCTAAAACCTCTTATATTAAATGTCCAAATGTGTTTTGGGTTTAAAATGTAAGGTGCCTTTGGGTTTAACATCTAAGATTCAAGTCTTTGGAGGCTGACCTAATTTCAGATGAAGAGACATTATACTTCCACACCCATATGGCCTTCCTAACAGTTTCAAGAAAGTTTCAGAAAACTCCTGAGGTCTTAAGTGAAAACAGAAACTGAAATCTCTGGGACAATATCAGAGTTAATTAACTCTGAAAGGATATTTCAAATATACAGACTTTAAGGCCAGACATGGTGGTTCACGCCTGTAATCCTCGCTTGAGTCCAGGAGTTTAACAACAGCTAAAAAATACAAAAATTAGCTGGGCATGGTGGCATGTGCCTGTAGTCCTAGCTACTTGGGAAGCTGAGATGGGAGGATCTCTTGAGCCTGGGAGGTTGAGGCTGCAGTGAGCCGTGATAATGCCATGCCACCACACTCCAGCCTGGGTGACAGAGTGAGACCCTGTCTCAAAAAAAAAAAAGTTAGGCTTGCATTCCTCATTTTTAGTGAATGGCCTCATTCAGGAACCACCACCAAGTCTGCACACGCTTCTAAAGCCACCTAGCTACTACTCTCAAGCTTTCAAATGCCCTCCTAACTCTGCTGCCCAGAAGGAATGAACATGGCATCACACTCAGCACATACAAAATTCACCACGTTATCTTCTCCCCAAACCCCCTACTTTGCCCTCTGCTTCTTTATTTCCATGTTAATGGCATCACCATTCTGTAGGCTCAAAACCTCAGAATCATTCTTTGAGTCCTCTAGTGGTAAACTTCACTTCAAGAGAGCAAACCCTCAAATTAATTATCCAGTGAAAGGGCAAAACAAAAGGCTTACTGACAGAATAGAAGGGTTGGGAAAGCATTATTAAGTTCACACAACAAAATCAACGAAAGGTATAAAGCTAGGTTTGAAGAACAACAGACAATTTTCTGTAGTATTAAAGCCAAGATTCCACAAATTCTGTGTTGTCTTCTATAGAGCAGAGCTTGAGTGAGTGAAACTTACTTGATAACCTTCTAAGAACCAGGCACTATCAGTTTGGTAGTATTAAAACTTCAGAAATGGCCAAGGCGGAGGATCACCTGAGGTTAGGAGTTCGAGACCAGCCTGGCCAACATGATGAAACCCCATCTCTACTAAAAAATACAAAAATTAGCTGGGCGCAGTGGCAGGCACCTGTAATCCCAGCTACTCGAGAGGCTGAGGCAGGAGAATCACTTGAACCTGGGAGGCAGAGGGTGCAGTGAGTCGAGATTGTGCCATTGCGCTCCAGCCTGGGAGACAGAGCCAGACTCCGTCTCAAAAAAAATAAAAAAACCTTCAGAAATGGTATTAGCTTCAGTTTACAGACGAGGAAATGAAATCTCAAGAGAGGTTAAGTACTTACAAAAGATGAGAAGTTAATAAGCACTAACTGGAGATTCAAAATCTAGAACTGTCGTATTCCAAAGTCTATGCTATTTTGACTACACTCAATACTTGCTGACACAGAAAATTACTACGGTGTTGTAATTACTTTTCTATGGAATATAATGAAGTGCTTCAGAAAAAATATGCATTCTTCTAAATCAGCTATTAATATACAGTATCAATAAACACTTTGAAGTCAAACCTATGATCCTTCCAGTCACAAATGAGACACCAAAAAAAACTAGTATACTCTTAGTTTCCAGACAATGATTTCTTGTTTCAAGGATATAGATATTTCTATTTCCACGTACAACATTTTGCATAACCCATGGACAAAAAGAAGCAATAATCACTTCATGCAATTTTTTTTTCTCCAAAGGAACATGCTATTATAATTGTGAGGATTGGGACCAAGATCTAGCTTCTTATGCACACTCAGATTGAATACAGCTATTTCAAAATACAAAGACACCAAATCAGTCCCTTTAAGTAACATTAGAATGGCCCACAAAAAGATTCATGATAGTGACAGTGATTATTCCAGTGGACAAAGCAACCCAAAATAGTCCTGTAGACTGAAACTACTATTTCATTAAAATTATTACTTGTCAGTCATGACTACTTCAAACTCGCATTATTCTTTGAGGTATTATATTTCTATAATTTCCCATAATATTAAGATATCTGAGTTAAGTGTACAAAAATTCATCATACCACCAAAGGTCAATAGATGGAAACTGGTCTTCATTCTAAATCATATTATTTTTAGCCCCTTCTAAGGTCAATAAATAATGTACTTGTAAAATAACACATATAAAGCACGCAGAGCGGTCCCTGTCACACAGAACAGTGAATAAATGTTAGCTTGATGCTAATGTAATGTAATGTAAATATACTCAGTTCTAATGAATCTTAGAAGATGAGATATGGCAATCTCCCCTACACATAAAAATCTATCAGTACATCATCTTTCAAAATTTAAATCCTTTATCAAAATGCCAGATTACATTATGCTGAAGTTTTGTAATTAAACTATGTAAGCAGTACACAGTCCTTCATTCTCCACCACATTCAACATTTACATTCCCCAAGATGACTATTTTGTAATTTTTAATTCATAGCTTTGAGGTATAATTTATACACCATAAAATTCAACCATCATATGTGTACAATTCATTGAGTTTTAAGAAAATTATACAGTGTATAGAGCACTATCACTACAATCTAATTTTAGAATTTTTCTATCACCCAAGTATTTTCCTCCATACCATTTCTCTTGCTCTGGCCTGATGCAACCACTAATCTGCTATATCTCTATAGATTTGCTTTTTGTAGACAGTCCATATAAATGTAACCACACAATATGTACTCTTTTGTATTTGGTTTGACAGTTAGCATGCTGTTATTACAGATGAGGTCTTGCTCTGTCACCCAGGCTGGAGTGTACTGGCGTGAACACAGCTCACTGCAGCCTCAAACACCTGGGCTTAAGCTATGCTCTTTCTCAGCCTTCCAAGAATAGCTTCAATGATATGCGGGTGCCATCATATTTAGCTAATTTTATTTATTAATTTTTTGGGACAGGGTCTTGCTATATTGCCCAGAGACATGTTTTTGACATTCATGTTTGTTATAACATATATCACTAATTTGTTTCTTTTTTATTGCAGAATAGTTTTCCACATTTTATGTATTCAAACACCATGTGATGGATATTTGAATTGCTTTCCAGTTTTTGACTATTGTGAATAATGCTAACAGACATGTACATACCTTTCTTTATTTGTACATGTATTTTCATTTCTCTTGGGCAGATTCCTAAGAGTGGAACTGCTGGTTGCTATGGCAAATTTATGCTTAACTTTTTAAGAAAAAGCCAAACTGTTTCCCAATGTGGCTGTGTCATTTACAGTCCCAAGAAGTGCCTAAGGGTTCCAGTTTCTCAACAATACAAATACTAGGTATTGTCAGTCTTTTTAATTACAGCCACTCTGGTCAGTGTGTGATAGTATATCACTGCGATTTAATTTGCATTTCCCTAATGACTAATGGGGTTAACATCTTTTCATATGCTTATTGGCCATTCTTGTTGTCTTTGGTGAAATACCTATTCAATGGGCTTAAGCCTAAGAATGGGCTTTCGCTCAGTTTTGTTTTTTTTTTTCCTAATAAGTGAGTTGTAAGATTTTTCAAATATATTCTAGATTAAAGACCTTTACCATGTTTATAATATGCAAATATTTCTCCCCAATCTGTGGCTTATCTTTTTATACTTTCTTAAGTATCTTCTCAAGTGTAAAAGTTTTAAAAATATTTAATAAAGCCCAATTATTTGTTTCTTTTCCTTTTCTTTTTTTTTTTTTTGAGACAGGGTCTGGCTCTGTTGCCCAGGCTGGAGTCCATTGGCACAATCTCGGGTCTCTCTGACCTCTGCCTCCCTGACCTCTGCCTCCCAGGCTTAAACCATCCTCCTGCCTCAGCCTCCCAAGTAGCTGGGACCACAGGTGCACACCACTATACCCAGCTAATTTATTTTATCTTTTTTTTTTTTTTACAGGCAGGGGTCTCCCTATGTTGCCCAGACTGGTCTCAAACTCCCGGGCTCAAGTGATCTGCCCACCTCGACCTCACAAAGTGCTAGGATTATAGGCATAAGTCACTGTGCCCAGCCCTGTTTTGTAGTTTTAAATACAAAAATCTTGGTGACTCTTTTCTTAAGTTTATTCCCAAGTGTGTTAGGCCTCTTTGAAGCTAATGTGAATGTATTTTTTTCTTACTTTCATAGTAAGATTTTATGTTACTACTACACTGTTAATCCTGCCTCAGTTTGTAGAAAACAAGTAAAAGCCATTAGGCCAGAACATCCTCCCACTAAATCTATATTCCACCCACTAAATCTATATTCCTACTTGCGTCTGTAACAATGTTGTTCTTTCTTCCCCACTTTCAAAACTGAGGAAGTGGCCAGGCACGGTGGCTCATGCCTGTAATCCCAGCACTTTGGGAGGCCAAGGCAGGCAGATCACGAGATCAGCAGTTCGAGACCAGCCCGGCCAACATGGTGAAACCCTGTCTCTACTAAGAAGACAAAAATCAGCCAGGTGTGGTGGTAGGCACCTGTAATCCCAGCAACTCTGAAGGCTGAGGCAGGAGAATCGCTTCAACCCGGGAGGCGGAGGTTGCAGTGAGCCAAGACCAGGCCATTGCACTCCAGCCTGGGCGACAGAGCGAGAATCCATCACAAAAAAAAAAAAAACTGAGGAAGTATCCCCTTCCTATCAAAGGACTCTGTGCAGTCAGGATCCTGACCACTCCTGCTTTCTCAAGGACTTCTCATCTCCCTTATCTTAGCAATCCTAACAACTAAAATCATTCTGCAGAATTTCTCACACTCAAAAAGAAACAAACAAAAAGATTTCCTTTATATCCTCATACATCTCTAGCTTCTACCCTGTATCTATTCCCTTTCATAGGCAAACTTCTTTAAAAGCTATCTATACACCCTGTCTCTAGTTCCTCAGCCATCATTTATCCCTCAAATCACTCAAATCTGGCATCCATCTACACTAGTCCATGAAACTGGCTCACTGAAGTTACTAATAACTTCCAGGTTGCCAAATCCAATGGCCACATTCCTGCCCACATGTTCTCAGCCTCTCAGTGAAATTCAATACAGCTGACTACCCACCCCCTTGAAATACCTGCATTATTTGGCATCCACGACATGATAATACTATATATTACACATTCCCAATTTGTACCACTCTGATTGTGTGCTTCCTAGCCTCCTTCCAAGAAGCCTTCCAGTTTACCCAACTTAGAAATGTTCAGCATTCCTCAGGATTCCAGTTCTAGTCAATCTTTCTCTCTTCTTTATAATCTTTTCTTCAATTATTTCATTACCTTAAGTATCACTAACATAGTGACAATCTTCAAACTGACATCTCTGAGCCAAGTATCTCTGAATTCTTCAAGATGTATAGATCTCTCTAACAAGCCTACTTGACAATCTTACAGGCTTCTGAGAACTAAGATAGACAAAAGGGGAACTGCTGAATTCACCCTTACCTCTCCCACGAAACAACCCCCCCCCAAAATCCACTCCTCTTCCAACCATCCAATAGTGGCAACATCCTTGAGTTCTTTCCCCTCCCTTATGTTCCATATCCAACCCTATTTATGCCTTCGTATTTCTACCACCTAAAAAATTCTCACATATGTCCACTGCTCTCTATCCTACTGCCACCTCGCTAATCTAAGCCATTGCTGTCTGCTGCCTGGACTGTTGCATATCCACTAGCATATCTGCTTCCACTTGCCCCCAGTATTCTTTTTGCTCATACAGCAGTCAGCATGATCTTTTAAAATATAATTCAGATGATGCTACACCCCCGAATAAAAACTTTTAGTATATTTCCACTAAAATCCAAATTCCTTATCACTGAGTACAAGGGCCTGCCTTATGCAGTCCCCGCCATTCTCCCCTCTTGTCCATAGTTTCAGTTCCTTAAACACACTGTGCTCTTCACACTGCGTTCTTCACAGCCTCAGGCCCTTCCCAGTTCTCTCTATATGAAACACCTTATTCTCCCTCCCCTGACCCCCCATCCAGGCATCCTCTAAGGGGCCTTCCCTTACACCTAAGTAGGTCCCCACTACCTCCTCTGATTCTACCACCCAATGATTCTCTATTATTGTACACAGTTCTTTTTTCCTTTTTTTTTGTGGGGGGGGGCAGTGGGGGGGGGGAACGGAGACTTGCTCTGTCACCCAGGCTGGAGTGCAATGACACTACTATGTCTACTATGTCTCATTGCAGCCTCAACTTCCCAGGCTCAAGTGATCCTCCTGCCTCTGCCTCTCAAGTAGCTGGGACTACAGGTGCAGGCCACCATGCCTGGCCAGTTCTTTTTCTTTTCGACATTGGCACAAGTCAGAGAAGATGTCTTGATCCTTCACCACTGCATGTATACCCCCAATACAAATAACAGCCACAAAGAAGTCTTTGTTGAAAGTATTTAAAACTGATTTAAGACAGAAGTGTTTAGCATTTCATAGGTCAGCCTGCTCTTCCTTAAAACTGAATTAATGTAGAAGTCCATAAGATGAGCTTGACTCAATTAGGGGAAGGCTGGAAATCACAAATTAAGTGCAAAATTCTGTGGAACTATGTTTTCTAAGCAGATGTCCAGTGCGTGCAGCAGAATCTCAACGGAATCAACAGCCCAAAAGAGACAGACTAATAAATTCTGTCTTCATTATTTAATGAGACAGACCCCAAATTCAACACCTGGCTAATTCTTGAAACAAAATGCAGAAGAGATGTAGTATTCTTAATTTTAAAAAGCCTAAGTCTTAGAATTTATCAAATCTCAATGAAATCTGGTATACAGTTTAACTTCCATTAGACAAATTTCTTACACAGAGGGAAAAGATGAGTGAAGATGCATCTATAATAGGAAAGGCTACAGAAAATAAAACCTATATAAGGGAAAACATCAGAAATGACAAGTCTTATCACCCATTTCAAATTCTCACGACCTTGAAGAACTAAGCACCCATGGATTTATGACCCTTTCATCAGTTTCCTCTTGTATATATCTCCTCTTTGTATTCCTCAAAGAATGTCAAATAATCCTGTTCCAGTGTCAAGATAGTGGAGCAATTAACCACAAGACTTTGTGCTACTTTTAAAGGGGTGTGGCTGGAATAGATTAGCCGCTCCTACACAAAGATACTCTCATTTGAGTCAGAAATCATGAAAACCCAATCCCATAGCTATATCAGACATTCTGTGATTTGTTCAGGGTTACAAAGTTAGCTGATGCCAGAACTGGAACTTGCCTCCCACAGTTAGTGCTCTTTTTACCAGCTTCTCATGCTCTTGTGTCGCTCCATCAAATGTTTGGCACGAATTCCCAATATACTAAAACTCTAACTCTGGGCTATTGATTAAAACAAACAAACAAACAAAATGACTGAAACTAGCACAAGAAACTCAAGAAGACAGAAATTTTAAAAGTAAATAAATAGGACACTACAGAAACACATTGACTGTGACTTATTTCACAAACAGTATCTTTTTCAACTGTGTATAGGTAAGTGATTATGGCAAGATTATTTCTGTAGTTTATTACAATTATTTTAGTGATTCAGAACTAAAAACCACTACTCCAGAATAACAAACCTGAGACTTATTAAGTTTATAACTTTCAACACAGAAATGAGCTCTGCTTTCCTATTTTTAAACTTATCACTAATGCCAGATCTTGTAATTGATTTAAACAAGTTTCAAGACAAAAACAAAATGGTTTGTTTCACTGTTATTGCTTTTCCCCATTAAATTTATGTGTTATGCAAATATTCTAACAAGATATTGCTCTACACAAATGATCTAAAGATTTTCAGCTTCATTAACAGGGTACATTGCTTACAAACCTCAATGAAAGAACAGTTAGTACTAGAACCCTTTATCAATCTATTATGCATTCAAAGTCTGTATGAAGTTTTAAGACATTTCCCAAAACAGAAGCTTTTGGTAAAAGCTAAGAAAACATTCTGATTAGTGTGGTAAATAGTATATCTTTCCTAATCTTTAAAAAACAAAATAAACTACTTTGGGAAAAGCTGACTTTTAAGCCACAACACTGAATATTTTCTTGCTCGGCAGACAGCAAAATTCCTCATGATTAAATCCTATGAGCCAGATTTTTCTCCCCCTCATCTTGCTATTATGTGGCATGGAGCATAATTTTACAAAGCATCCACTCCTTCACATTGTCTATTGACATTCTGTCTTCAAAAACAAACTCTTAAACTCAGAATAGATTTTCCTCTGCTATTCAAAAGCAACTGTAATGAACACACCTTAACATCTGACAGTGGTAATAAAGAAAAATTGTATTTGTGTGTGCCCTGAACACCAACTACAAGAATCTCCCTCTTTCTCTGAAGTGGCTGTGTTTCAAGACATCATCATACATTAAACTACTTACTACGCAAAGGAGGAAGTTGATACGTAACACAAAATCAGATATTCTAAAATCCCTACTGTTCATAAGAACTATGGGGAAGTCAAAATCAGACCAACTGAATTTTATTCCTCACCCTGCTCCCAAACCACATGACCAGAGAAGGTAAGAGCTGGGACGTGAATAATAGTAAGGGAGAGATACGAATATTCACAAATAAATTATTTAACTTATCTGCTATCAAGTTCTTAGTGAACAAGAATAAGCCTGTAATCCCAGCACTCTGGGAGGCTGAAGTGGGCAGATCACAAGGTCAGGAGTTCAAGACCAGCCTGGCCAATATGGTGAAACCCCGACTCTACTAAAAATACAAAAATTAGCCGAGTGTGGTGGTGGCGCATGCCTGTAGTCCCAGCTACCCAGGAGGCTGAGGCAGAAGAATCGCTTGAGCCTGGGAGATGGAGGTTGCAGTGAGCCGAGATTGCACCACTGCACTCCAGCCTGGGCAACAGAGCGAGAGACTGTCTCAAAAAATAAAAATAAAAATAAAAATAAACAAGAATAACACCCACTTCACAAGGTTGTTCCAAGAATCAAATGAGTTCTTCCATGAAAATGATTTGCCTGGTTAAAGGAACATAATAGGCACTCGATAAATGCCAGCTCCTTCCTCGTTTGGTTCTGGACTCGGTGTTATTTGTTCTCTACACTCATGCCCCCAGATGACTCAGTCTCCTCTTAACTTTTACTAACAAACACCGAAAACTACTGTACCAACCAAGGTCCTGATATGTATGTGCATGCCCAGTCTATGTGACACTGTCTCCCGTCCCTAAACACTTAGGTGAGCAAAACAGAGGAAGAAATCCCGAACCTCTGAACCTGAACTGCTGTAAGAACCAGCAGTTGGGGTGGACAAATCTCCACCCACTTCCCACTGTCTCCAAGAGATCTGAATTGCCATTTAAGAATGTCTGAAACCAAACTCATCATTGTCTCTTTTAAAAAGTAAGCCCTCTTCCTGCCCCTTTTCTAACTGTGAGTGGTGTCCAAAGAATAATCCTTGCCCCACTGTATTCTCACCAAAACACTGCCAAATAACCCAGGCCTATCACGTTTACCTTCATAATCTCTACCATCTCTCTCTCTCTCTTTTTTTTTTTTTTTTTTTTGAGACAGCGTCTTGCTCTGTCACCTAGGCTGGAGTGCAGTGGCGCGATCTTGGCTCACTGCAACCTCCTCCTCCTCCCAGGTTCTAAGTGATTCTCCTGCCTCAGCCTCTGGAGTAGCTGGGATTACAGGCATGCGCCACCACATGCGGCTAATTTTGTATTTTTAGTACAGAAAGGGTTTCACCATGTTGGCCAGGTTGGTCTCCAACTCCTGACCTCAGGTGATCCACCTGCCTCAGCCTCCCAAAGTGCTGGGATTACAGGCATGAGCCACTGTGCCCGGCCCGTATCTGATTTTTTGTCCCACTCCCACCACTATAGTCCAGGTTAGGGTTTCTCAGTCTCAGCACTATTGACATCTTGGGCACATAATGCTTGTGGAGGCTGTCCTGTGCACTGCAGGATGTTTAGCAACATTTCTGGCCTCTACCCACTAGATGCCAGTAGAACTGCTCTCTCCCCTCTAGTTATGACAATCAAAAATGTCTCTAGACACTGCCAAATGCCTCTTCCCCATTGTCACCTTCATTCCCATGTTTGAGTACCACTGGCCCAGTTTCTCACTTCGTATCTGCCATACAAAATCAGCCCCCAAGTTAAGTCTACAGTTTTATTCCTCTAATTCCTGTGGCCCTGACAAACGACTCCTAAAGCACTGCTTTATGAGTCATTTCTCTTAAATCTACCACTCCCTGTTACCTACACAATTAGTTCAAAGCTCTCCATCCAACCTTGATAATCTGGCCTCAATTAAACATTATTCCACAAAGCACCTCATATAGTGGCTACCCAGCAGTCCTTCAATAACATATCCAGTCTCTCCCTTTCTATTCTACTGCTGTCACCCTGGTTGGATGTCCATGACCTAGCACCCAATCCAGACCACTGAAAGAGTGTCATTCCTTACCCTTTCTGTCACTCAAAGTCAAAAACTTTTCAATGGGTCTCCACTGCTTGCTGAAATATCGTTATCTGCTGCCCTTCTTCAGAGTCTTTCCTAATATGGCCTCTTTCTAATTTTATGTTCTGTTATCCCGAAAACACTAGTCCTTGAAAAGGCTCCTACACTTACCACTTTTGATCACTTTTCTCTGCCTGGAAGCCCTCATAATTCCATTCCCCTCACTCCACCCTAATTTAAAGTCCATCTGAATTAAGTCAAAAAGCCTTTCTTGGTCATACCTCCTTAGCATTTCATAACACTTGGCACCTCTCCTATGGCATACATTATACCTTATGTTATACATGAGCACTCCTATAATTGACAAGATCCTTAAGAGCTTCTTACTCCTCTTCTGATGCCTGCAATGCCTAGCCCAGTGTTAAGTAGAGAACTAAGCATTAGATACGAGCTGCCCCAAATGTTTCCCACTTAGAAAGCAATGGAGGACTGTGTTTTCAGACAATCCCAAACTCCCTTAAGGGAATTAAGCACATATTCTCCTTTTGTCTCATATTTCTATGTCTTAGACCAATTTTTAAGTAAATTGCCTTCAAGATATCTAGATTGCTATTTAGTATACATAACTGTAAGAGTTCTGCTCCAGGGAGTTCCAACTTGCAACTGAACCCTGAATATTTAAGCTCTCTCTTTATGCCAAAAGACAATGGAAATTTATTTTTTGAATGTTAATAAAATTGAGCAAAACATAAAAATAACTTGCACTGAATTAAACATGTTTGAAGTAAAGATTCATTAATGCTAATGTGTCTGTCCTAAAAATTACATTTCAAGTTCTAAAGTTTTTGTGTACCCATTAAAAAGATTGAAAGTTTTATTTCAACTCTTTCTCACCTCAAAGACAAACCAAAATAGAACAGAGAAGGCTTTTCCTTAATTTTATTTAGATCCTAACTTGAAGGTATACTTTGTTATTTCTTCAAAAGGAGCAAAAAGAGTATGATTAATGAGCATGTTCTGACCAGATCTTTAAGTCCTACTCCAAAGCTGTAACAGGAGAGTACCATAGACCACACTACCAGCACCCTTCGTTAGCAGACCACAGGCTTTGTTTTGTATCTCCCTGAGCTAAGAATGGTTTTACATTTTTGTGTTTTGTAAACACAAAAAGAAGAATATGCAACAGAGAGCATACGTGGCCAGCAAAGCCCAAAATATTTACTATTTGTCCCTTTTCAACAGGATGAATTTGGGACTCCTCGTTGCCCTTCACTGGCACGTAAGACACCCCACCTTTAAAAAAGCAATGTAAAACACAAGACCATTTAAAAGATCGAACTCGTTCAACTTAGTCATAGTTAATGCAGACTTAACTTCTAAAACAGAGGCCTGTGTGTGGACATTTTTATTCCTCACAGAATTTTTGTTGGAAGAAACTTGCCTTCATTCTGTGGATGAACATACTTATGCTTGAAAAGGGAAAGTGCCTGACCCAAAGTCACACTGCTGGTTAACAGCAGACTAGGGTCAAGGACCCAGCCTTCAAAACCCTGGTCCAATGCTTTGCAGTCCACTACATACACCTATACATGTGGCTTTAAATTTTGGAGATGTGGATAACTAGCTTGGATCAATATAAAAGATGAAAGCTTAAAACCTGTTCCTAATATACTGTTTAGACAGACTCCTACTAGCAGCTATGAATCATTAAACAGAGTAGCATTAATGCTCACCACATACATTAGATAAGAACTTCTAGGAAGTTCTCTGTTTCAAAAGCAGATATGATAAAAAAGGCTTTAAACCTACAGGGCTTGCTCCTCCAGGGCTTCAGATTAGGGCAAATACGCACTTCTGCCTACCAGCTGTTCAATACTCATCTCCCAACCCAAATCCACAAGTTCCACAAATGCTTTCGAATGCCTGTTGAAAAACATTGTTCAGTCTCATCACATACACACGTTCTACAGATAATTACAACTTCTTGTATGCCTACTTGTAAAACTACTAACTAGTTCACATTTTTAAAAATTTCCCTGAGAATTTTGCTTCCTTCAAAAAAACTGCTTCTTCGATTCCTAAATCTATAAAACTCACTTTATCACGTCTTCTCGGTTAATTCAAGAATTAAAAAAACCATTTTGCCCATACTGATAACTTTACTACTCTGCAGGATCCGAAAAGCTCTGTATATGCCAGGTTCTAGGATTCACACACATTAACAACCTAAGATCCTTCAAGTGAGATAGCTCTTGCAGTATAGAGCACAGATTCTCAGGGTCGTGGGGGATACCGGCTGAGGCTCTTCAGACCCCCACCACAGGAGTTCCGTCCTCTAAGGGCAACCCCCTCCCCCTTGGCCGCGGCGCGAGTCCAGGCCTCCCGGGCACCTGCGGCCCCTGCCCGCTGCGGGGACCCCCCGAGGAACCAGCCCCACGCCGGGCCCCAAGGAATCGGCGCCCACTCCCACTCCTGGAGGCCAGTGACTGCAGGCCTGAGCCGCCCGCCGGCCCCGGGACGCGACGTTACCTGTAGGACCACGTCGTTCGGCAGCTGCGCGGCCCGGAACAGCTCCAGCACCCGCCCGTTGACCACCACCTTCTTGGTGCTCTCAATGTCGCAGTAGGAGAAGAGGTCTGAATAGTATTTCTGCTCCGCATCGCTCAGCGTTAAGCCTTCCATCTTCGCCTCCGGCTCACGGCCGCCCCGCCCCGCATGCACTACTCGGGGCCCGGCCCCAGGAACCTGGGCCGGCAGGGGCTGCGCGTGGCCCGGCCTCCTGCTAGCTTCCCGAAGACGCCGGCCCCGGCCTCACACGCGCCAGGTGCGCCCGAGCAACAGGGCCCGGAGGTCGCGAGGAGGGGGCCCGGCTGCGCTCGCCGCGCCGCTGCCTGCGAGGCCCGGCGCAGTCCCGGACTCGGCGCAGCGCGCGGCTGCGGCTGCGGCTGCGACTACGGCTCCGGCTCCGGCCCCGGCCGCGGCCGCGGCCGCGGGGAGGGTGCAGAGAAAGAGGCGGGGGCCGCGGAGGCGCGAGGCACTGGCGGACTCCGCCCCCGCCGCGGGTTCGAGTCTCCCCGGCTCCCTGCCGATTCCCCCAGACTTCCCGCCTCGGCTTCCCCTTCCGTCCACGCCTCCGGAGCGGCAGCGCTTCCCGGAAAGTTGTGGGGCTTCGAACCTAAAGTTTCGGGGGATCTGGGCTGAGCGTGGCCGCCGCTCCGCCTCCCTCCGCCGCCATTTACAGTGCCCCGGCCCGGCCCCGACGCGCCCGCACCAACAGTGACAGCGGCGGCCGCGCTCCAGACCCGGATGTGAGGCCGGGAGGAGAGAGCGCGAGAGGGAGAGAGAAACACCCACCGGGCTGGCTTGGCCGCTCCCGGGAGAGGGAGGAGGCCGCAGCGCCCCCTGGTGGCCGGCGCCCGGCGGCGGGATGACCGAGCCGCCCTCTGCGCGGAGATCTCAGCAGCAAGACCCCCGGAAAGGGGGGTGCAGTGGGAAACAGCCGGCAGCTCATTAAGACCGAGATAACTAAGATCCGGGTTGCAGTTTTTATGTTTCGCAGTTTCTGGTCCTAAGCGTCTGAATAATTGCATTGAAAGGGGAGCCTTGTTCAGGTTATTATCATTCTATCTGTACCTTTTCGGTACAGATGAAGATAAATGCAGTATTTCCCTCTGTTCTGAAGGGCTATGAACATCCGGGCTATGAACATCCTGGCTATCCGGGAAGCCTCCACGTAGACACCAACATTGAGGCTTCATCTCACTCGTGCTTCAAGCCATGTTTACCTGAGAAACAAAATGTGCTGAATAGAGGGGAAAACTGGCAAAGTTGTCCTCTTTGTTCACCAGGTCATTCCGGTCACTGGGAACTTAATACTCTACATTTATACCTTCAACTCTATCAACTCATGTAGGCCCGGGGCTGCCCACAGGGGCTGCCTTCCGTATTTTCTCCTTTATGAAAATCATGGAGTGGCGCTCTTTTAATCTGCACCTGTCCCAGAGAGGGGATTCTTCAGCTATTTCAAGTAGAATATCTTAAGAATTTATACTTAGCAAATATAAAATACTTCAAAGACGGGAGCTAAGGCAGAATTACCCAGAGTTTTGGTTTTTATTTTGTCTTCTACAAGTTGTTTCCCAGAGTGCGGATCCTATAAATGACACATATGAGGAAATTATTACAGGTTCCCAGTCATTTATCTGTAATTGCAAAATTCAAAGCGCACTGAAAACCCAAAGACTTTTTTTGTAACCCTTTGGAAGTAAAACCTGCCCTACCTCATTTGGAGGCAAAATCTAAACTAAGCTTGCATGAAGCTATTTCTGGCCTTTATGGATCCCACTTAGTGTCAATATTTACTCATTTCACTCCAGGTCTTTGTAGAATGTTAATATGTACACAGTCACAGGCATTCTATTATCTTTCTATTTTTTAAGAAAGATAAGGGATTGCAGACCTGTCAATATCTTCTGACTTGACTAGTAGTATTTGATAAAGGTAAGTATATACTATCCATTAAGCTTATTTCCCGTCTCTAAGACTTTCAGTTTGCTACAGCAGCCCCTCATGTGTCCTTTCAGGGCACCTGCAGCAAGTGATCAGAACCCCCCCCAGACAGCTGCCTTCCAAAGGTGTAAACGGAAAGAGCACAATGGGGTAGGGATTGGCTCACAATTGTCTGTGCATCTTTTTCTCTGCCACCTCTCCTAGGCCTTGCAGCTCTTGTCGGCCCCAGGGCCTTTGTTCCTGCCATCTAAAATAGTCCTTCCACAAACCATGGCATGGCGTATTCTCTCATATGGTTTCAGGTCCCTGCTCATATGTCACCTCCTCAGAGCAGCCTTCCTGCAACAGCTGCTGTAAAATAATCCCATCATGCACTATCCCCTTATCTGAATTCTTTTTTTTTCTCTTTTGAGACAGAGTCTCCTACTGTCGCCCAGGCTGGAGTGCAGTGGCATAATCTTGGCTCACTGTAGCTTCAACCTCCCAGGCTCAGGTGATTCTCCCACCTCAGCCTCCCAGGTAGCTGGGACCACAGGCCCAGGCCACCATGCCCACCTAAATTTTGTGTATGTGGCTTTTGTAGAGACAGAGTTTTGCCATGTTACCCAGGCTGGTCTCAAACTCTTGGGCTCACCCACCTCAGCCTCCCAAAGTGCTGGGATTACAGGCATCAGCCACTGCACCCAACCTGAATTCTTTTTCTTTATAACACTTTTCACTATCTGACATTACATATATAGCTGTTACATTTTTAATGGCTAATTATTGAATAATTACTAAGTTTCAGGCATTGTTCTAAAGCTTTACACTAATAACCGCATTATTCACAACAACCCTATTAAGTGGTACTACTAGGTTTTTTTTTTTTTGACAGATTAGGAAACTGAGGCAAAATGGGTTAAGTATTGTGTAAGTCATGTTGCTGTTAAATACCCAGATCTGGGATTCACACTCCAGGCTGTCTCAACTCTGAAAATCACTACCCTATCTTGCCTGTCTAATTTCTTTGTTAAGTTTGTTATTAAGAAAATATTTCTTCACCAGGCATGGTGGCTTATGCCTGTAATCCCAGCACTTTGGGAGGCTGAGGTGGGTGGATTGCTTGAGCTGAGCTAAGGAGTTCAAGACCAGGCTGGGTAACACGGTGAAACACCATCTCCACCAAAAATACAAAAATAGCCAGGCATGATGGTGTGCACCTGTGGTCCCAACTACTCGGGAGGCTGAGGTGGGAGGATCACTGGAGCCCAGGAGATAGAGGCTGCAGCGAGCAGTGATTGTGCCACTGCACTCCAACCTGGGAGACAGGACGAGACTCTGTATCAGAAAAAAAAAAAAGAAGAAGAAGAAGAAGAAGAAGAGGAAAGAGAGAGAGAGAAAGAAAGCAAGCAAGCAAGAAAAGAAGGAAAATATTTCTTCATTGCCACAGTGCCAAAGCCCAGTATGTGACACATAATGTGTATCAATAATAATTTGTTGAATGAATGAAAGCATCAATTTCGACATTGATGTGATAAGCCATTCAATACAGTAAGTCCTCAATTAATGTTATTGTGGATAGGTCCGTGGAAACTAATTTTAAGCAAAACAAGGTATTCTAACCAAGTAGTTTAGCTTCAAAAGAAAACTTTTTTCTTTTCTCCTTTCTTGCCAGTCTCAAGCTGTAATCTTGAAACAAACTGTAGAAACCTTTTCTCTTTAGTCTTAAAATATAGCCTTGAAACATACTTTGAAACTCCACTCCCTTCTATTTCCCACAATGTACTCCCTTACCCAATGCACATTTATCTAACTGTATGCTTCTTAAAAATTCCAGGGGCTAATTTAAAATGAACTAGGCACAAAGGCCCAGCTGCAGAATTGTCCCCCACTTAAAGATTGCCTCAAGATAGATAATCTGCAGCCTGGCCACAGGCGAGATGACGCCAGCCTGCATTTTAGATGGACCATAACTCAAGATAGGCCTTGAAGCAAGACACACAGCCCGGGCTCCCGGCACAACTCTTGCATGTTTCCCATATCAAGCTTCCCTTTTTGAAACCTCTGCCTTCAGCCCAGACTTTTGAAGCAGTTTCCAGAGGTGTAAGCTGGCTGTTTCCCCACTGCTAGCTTTGAAAAATAAAGTCACTTTCCTTTCATCCCTTGTTATTGGGTTTGCAAAGGGCAAACAGCCAAGGCTGCACTTGGTTACGGTATCTCGGAACCAATTTTATCATAGGCTAATTGATAATTTGCTACAAACAAGAGTTAAGTTGCTGTGACATATTTCTGGTCATAGAATCACCAAATTTCTAAATCGAGACCAAAACACTTCTAATATTAAACATTTAAGTAAAGGTAAGCTACACATGCAACTAAAATGATTAACTAAAAAAAAAAACTACTTACCCTATTTTTGGTATATTGGTGAGTTACCACGGTTGTCCTGGTGTTGGGTTAAATCAAGGAATAAATGTCTGCAAAGTGAAGTTCAAAATCATCACAAACATGGTGGCTTGCTGAGCTCTCTGGCACCACCTTGTTTACTGTTTTGCATCTGTATGATCATCATATGCTTTACACATTTTTATTTTTCAGTCACTTATATTCATTCATTTTCCTACCTACTTATTCCATTTCGGGGTTGTGGGTAGCAAGAGCCTATCCCAGTGGCTCATGGGACAGGTAGACCCCAGCCCCTGTCTAGGATGTGATTGCATCACAGGGTACACACACACACACACACACACACACATCTGTAGGGGTGGGTTGCCCCTCCACACCTGTGGGTTTTTCTCGTAAGGTGGAACGAGAGACTTAGGAAAGAAAAAGACACAGAGACAAAGTATAGAGAAAGAAATAAGGGGACCTGGGGAACCAGCGTTCAGCATATGGAGGATCCCGCCAGCCTCTGAGTATTTATTGATCATTTGTGGGTGTTTCTCGAAGAGGGGGATGTGTCAGGGTCACAAGACAATTGTGGGGAGAGGGTCAGCAGACAAACACGTGAACAAAGGTCTTTGCATCATAGACAATGTAAAGGATTAAGTGCTGTGCTTTTAGATGTGCATCCACATAAACATCTCAATGCTTTACAAAGCAGTATTGCTGCCCGCGTGTCCCACCTCCAGCCCTAAGGCGGTTTTTCCCTATCTCAGTAGATGGAACGTACAATCGGGTTTTATACCGAGACATTCCATTGCCCAGGGACAGGCAGGAGACAGATGCCTTCCTCTTGTCTCAACTGCAAGAGGCATTCCTTCCTCTTTTACTAATCCTCCTCAGCACAGACCCTTTACGGGTGTCGGGCTGGGGGACGGTCAGGTCTTTCCCTTCCCACGAGGCCATATTTCAGACTATCACATGGGGTGAAACCTTGGACAATACCTGGCTTTCCTAGGCAGAGGTCCCTGCCGCCTTCCGCAGTGTTTGTGTCCCTGGGTACTTGAGATTAGGGAGTGGTGATGACTCTTAAGGAGCATGCTGCCTTCAAGCATCTGTTTAACAAAGCACATCTTGCACCGCCCTTAATCCATTCAACTCTGAGATGACACAGCACATGTTTCAGAGAGCATGGGGTTGGGGGTAAGGTCACAGAATCTCAAGGCAGAAGAATTTTTCTTAGTACAGAACAAAATGGAGTCTCCTATGTCTACTTCTTTCTACACAGACACAGTAACAATCTGATCTCTCTTGCTTTTCCCCACACACATCCACGCTCACTCAGACTGGGACCATTTAGACACCCTGACTTATCTAATGTGCACATCTTTGGGATGTGGAGGGACACCTGAGGATTCAGAGAAAACTCACACAGACATAGGGAGAGCATGCAGACTTCACACAGACAGTGGTGCCTAAGGGGAATGCATTTATTTTTTCTCATCAATGTTATAATGAAACAATGTTGCTATTGAAGGACCTGTTACTTTCTAATCTCCTCCTAGTTTTGCACCCTTAACCTTAGAAACCTCCAGCACCACTCCTCTTTAGCAACCCAAAGTAATTATAGGATTGCTTCACTTCCAAGTTCTGGAACTCTGAAACTTCTTTCTCAGTCCATAACATGCTGTCCTTTCACTCTCACGTTCCAGTCCTCAAATAAGCATGCACCCTAGGCTGGGCGCGATGGCTCACACCTGTAGTCTCAACGTTTCGGGAGGCTGAGGCAGGTGGGTCACCTGAGGTCAAAAGTTCGAGACCAGCCTGGCCAACATGGCGAAACCCTACCTCTACTAAAATTACAAAAAAAAATTTAGCTGGGCATGGTGGTGTGCGCCTGTAATCCCCACTATTCAGGAGGCTGAGGCAGGAGATTCGCTTGAACCCGGGAGGCAGAGGTTGCAGTAAGCTAAGATCACACCATTGTGCTCCAGCCTGGGTGACAAGGCGAGACTCCGTCTCAAAAAAAAAAAAAAGAACAAACAAACAAAAAATACTTGCTCCTTGATATGGTTTGGCTGTGTTCCCACCCAAAATCTCATCTTGAATTGTAATTTCCATAATTCCCATGTGTCGTGGGAGGAACCCATTGGGAGGTAACAGAATCATGGGGGCGGTTACCCCCATGCTGTCCTCCTGTTAATGAATGAGTTCTCAGCAGATCTGTTGGTTTTAAAGGGGATTTTCCCCTTTTGCTCAGCACTTCTCCTTACTGCCACCATGTGAAGAAGGATGTGTTTGCTTCCCCTTCCGCAAAATTTTCTGAGGCCTCCCAGCCATGCTGAACTGAGTCAATTAAACCTCTTTCCTTTATAAACTACCCAGTCTTGGGTATGTCTTTATTAGCAGCATGAGAACAGACTAATGCGATATTGGTACTGCAAAGAGTGCGGTGCTGCTGTAAAGTTACCTGAAAATGTGGAAGTGACTGTGGAACTGGGTAACAGGCAGAGGTTGGAAAAGTGTGGAGGGTTCAGAAGAAAATAGAAAAATGTGGGAAAGTTTAGAACCTCCTAGAGATTTGGAGGGCTCAGGAGACAGGAAGATGTGGGAAAGTTTCGAACTTCCTAGAGACTTGTTGAATGGCTTTGACCAAAATGCTGATAATAATCTGGACAATAAATTCCAGGCTGAGGTGGTGTCAGATGGAGATGAAGAAATGTTTGGGAACTGGAGTAAAAGTCACTGTTCCTATGCAAAGAGACTGGTGGCATTTTGCCCCTGCCCTAGAGATCTGTGGAACTTTGAACTTGAGAGAGATGATTTAGGGCACCTGGCAGAAGAAATTTACAAGTGGCAAAGTGTTCAAGAAGAACCAGAGCATAAAAGTTTGGAAAATTGGCAGCCTGATGATGCAGTAGAAAAGAAAACCCCATCTTCTGGGGAGAAATTCAAGCCCACTGCAGAAATTTGCATATGTTACAAGGAGCTGAATGTTAATCACCAAGACAATGGGGAAAATGTTTCCAGGGCATGTCAGAGACCTTTGCAGCAGCCCCTGCCACCACAGGCCCAGAAACCTAGGAGGGAAAAATGGTTTCATGGGCTGGGCCCACGGCCCCCCTGCTGTGTGCAGCGTAAGGACTTGGTGCCTTGCGTCCCAGCCACTCTAGCTGTGGCTAAAAGGGGCCAAGGTACAGCTCAGGTGGTGGCTTCAGAGGGCATAAGAACCAAGCCTTTGCATCTTCCACATGGTGTTGAGCCTGTGAGTGCACAGTAGTCAAGAACTGAGGTTTGGAAACCTCCGCCTAGATTTCAGAGGATGTATGGAAATGCCTGGATGCCCAGGCAAAATTTTGCTGCAGGGGCGATGCTCTGATGGAGAACCTCTGCTAGGGCAGTGCAGAAGGGAAATGTGTGGTGGGAGCCCCCACACAGAGACCCCACTGGGGCACTGCCTAGTGGAACTGTGAGAACAGGGCCACCATCCTCCAGACCGCAGAATGGTAGATCCACTGACAGCTTGCACCATGTGCCTGGAAAAGCCACAGACACTCAATGCCAACGCGTGAAAGCAGCCAGGAGGGGGGCTGTACCTTGCAAAGCCACAGGGGTGGAGCTGCCCAAGACCATGGGAACCCACCTCTTGCATCAGCGTGACGTGGATGTGAGACATGGGGTCAAAGGAGATCATTTTGGAGCTTTAAGATTTGACTGTTCTGCTGGATTTCAGATTTGCATGGGGCTTGTAGCCCCTTTGTTTTGGCCAATTTCTCCCATTTGGAACTGGTGTGTTTACCTGTACCACCATTGTATCTAGCAAGTAACTAACTTGCTTTTGATTTTACAGGCTCATAGGCAGAAGGGATTTCCCTTGTCTCCAGTGAGACTTTGGACTATGGACTTTTGGGTTAATGTTGGAATGAGTTAAGACTGGGAGACTGTTGGATAGGCATGATTGTGTTTTGAAATGTGAAGACATGAGATCTGGGAAGGACCAGCAGCAGAATGATATGATTTGGCTGTGTCCCCACCCAAATCCCATCTGGAATTGTAGTTTCCATAATCCCCACATGTTGCTGGAGGGACCAGGTGGGAGGTAATTGAATCACGCGGGCATTTACCTCCATGCTGTTCTCGTGATAGTGAGTGAGTGCTCACAAGATCTAATGATTTTATGAGGGGCTTTTCCCCTTTTGCTTGGCACTTCTCCTTGCCACCATGTGAAGAAGGATATGTTTGCTTCCCCTTCCGCCATGATTGTAAGTTCCCTGAGGTGTCCTTGGCCATGCTAAACTGTGAGTCAATTAAACCTCTTTCCTTTATAAATTACCCAGTCTCAGGCATGTCTTTATTAGCAGCGTGAGAATGGACTAATATGCTCCTTATAACCTTCAGGTTCTCCTCAATACCAGCACATAGTTAATGTATTCAAAAATATACTTTGAGCATCTTGTGCCATTGTAAAACAAACTTCATGGTCTTGTCTTTTCCTCAGGGATCATACAGTTCAGGGACCTTGTTGTCATTATGTCCAGGGTACTCTGCTAGCACCCTTGATTCCTTCATGCACTCCTTCCCTCTACCCCTGGCCAAATAACTGAATTGGTCACAACATGTGTGTTATCAGATTTTGAGAGGGACTCTTCCAGTGGTTCTATTACTCTATGAGGCTTTCCTAATGTAACAGGACATGGAGTAGTTTTCTCATTGACAACCAAGGCCAAGCTGAAGACCAAAAGTCACGAGTACCACACATTCTAAAGAAAAATAATAGGCCAGTCATGGTGGCTCACGCCTGTAATCCCAGCACTTTGGGAGGCCGAGGCGGGCTGATCACCAGGTCAGGAGATCGAGACCATCCTGGCTAACATGGTGAAACCCCGTCTCTACTAAAAATACAAAAAAAATTAGCCAGGCATGGTGGGGGGCGCCTGTAGTCCCAGCTACTCAGGAGGTTGAGGCAGGAGAATCGCTTGAACCTGGGAGGTGGAGTTTGCAGTGAGCCGAGATTGCGCCACTGCACTCCAGCCTGGGCGACAGAGTGAGACTCCATCTCAAAATAAAAGAAAAAGGAAAATAATAAAGTCAGACCCCTTTCATTATGGGCTTACTAGTAGGCAACTGAATGGACCTTACTGCCAGCAACCACTGCCTCAACCTGCAGGCACACATCCCCGGATGGAGGCAGAGTCCTAGATGTCATCAGTCTATGAGAAGCGGTGTGTCTGTGTGAGAGCCCCTCCAAACAAATACATACTCCTCCATGGAAGCAGGAGCTCAAAAAGACAGGGAAGCCTGCAAGAGGAGGAGCCTGCCTCCTTGGTTCCCAGATGGATACTGGGTGGGCTGAGTGGTAGAAGGCTAACAGTTTCACAATGAATTAAATTTTTCTCTAGATCTGTCACTTAAATTCATATTTCCAATTATAAAGGAAAAGAAATACGATGTAACACATTGGCCCTTTGGGTTCAAGTCTAATCTTTCCTATACATTTTTAGTAATATCAGTTTTAAAAATGACATCATGAGAAAGCTATTTTAATACAGGTGGTCTATATTATATAGCTACAGATTTTAAAATGCTGATTTTCAGGTAAAACCAACTAGTTGGTTATTGCCGGCAAATGCATCAGCTGTTTTTTAACTGAAAATCTCTAATATCGTTTTTAAAATAAATAAATTACGTACAGTGAAGTTTGACAAATGCAAACAGTCATGTAGCCACCACCAAAATCGAGATATAGAATTCCACAATCCAAAAAAATTCCTTTGTGCTGCCCTTTTGTACTCAGCTCCACCCTCTACCCTCAGCCCCCCGCAACCACTGATTTGTTTGTTGTTCCTATTCTTCTGCCAAAAATGTCATCTACATGGAATCATGTAGTATGTAGCCTCTTAAGTCTGGATTTTTTTCACATAGATTAATGCATTTGAGATTCTTCCATGTTCTTGCTTGCATCAGTGGTTTAAACAGTATTCTGTTGTATAGATGATTACAGTTTATCCATTCACTAGTTGAAGGACATTGGGGTTACTCCCAATTTAGGGTGATTATTAATAAAATACCTAGGAGTGGGATTGTTTGGTGAATGCTTAACGTGTTTAACTTTATTTTTTTAAAAAGTCATTTTTTCAAAATGGCTGAACTATTTTGCATTCCCACCAGAAATGCATCCGAATTTTAGTTTTGTTCTACAACCTCATAAATCATTCTAATGTCATTCTAATAGGTGTGTAGTGGCATCTCACTGTGATTTAAATTTGCATTTCCCTAAAACAAATGATCACCATTTCATGTACTTACTTGCCATCTGAATATCTTCTTTGGTGAAGTGTCTCCTCAAAATTTTTTCCCATTTTATATTGCGGGTTTTTTGGGTTTTGTTTTTGTTTGTTTGTTTTGAGACAGTGTTTCGCTCTGTTGCCCAGGCCAGAGTGCAGTGGTGCAATCTCAGCTCACTGCAACCCCCCACTCCTGGGTTCAAGTAATTCTCTTACCTCAACCTCCCAAGTAGCTGGATTACAGGCGTGTACTAGCAAGCCTGGCCAATTTGTTTTATTTTTAGTAGAGACTGGTTTCACCATGTTGGCCTAGCTGGTCTTGAACTCCTGACCTCAAGTGATCCACCGGCCTCAGTCTCCCAAAGTGCTGGGATTACAGGCATGAGCCACTGTGCCTGGCCTGTATTGAGTTCTTTGTTTTCTTATTGTTGAGTTTTGAATATCCTTTATACATTGTTTATACAAGTTTTTTTGGTTAGACGTGATTTGCAAGTATTTTCTAAAGTCTGTGGCTTGCCTTTTTATTCACTTAAGAGTGTCTTCTACAGAACAGAATAGTTAAAAATTGGGTTAGCCCAACTTGTGTGGGGGCCTAAAGAACATTAGTGAGGGGAAATTTACTGGAGAGGGTTTCAGTTAAGGCATTTAGTCATTCACTTTGTGTATGAGAAGCGGCCCAGGATAAGCATATGCATTAAACCCAGGGACAGTAACAAAGGGTTTGGCTGGTTGGTCAGGGGCTTGGAAGGAGACAGTTTGGAAGATCAGAGTGGAGGATATCTGGGGGAAAAGCATGTGGTTGAGCCTATGGAAGGGACATGAAGTGGGAATATCTTTGCACTACATGTTCACACCCAAGACAACCAAGTAGAGAGCAGGCACAAGACAACCAAGTTGACAAAATGACCTGGCCAGTTTCTGACAGGCAGCCCCTGCAATCAGCCACCCCCATGCTGGTACACTGGGTTTGGGAACTGAATGGCTTCTGCAGCAGCAGTGGAAGCTACGCATGGGCCCTACACCATAGATTCCCACTTACCAAGACCATATGTCCAACCTGCCAGCAACGAGACCCAAGTTCGGTTCCCGACACAGGATCATTCCTCAAGTATGATTCCTGTCACCAATCGGATACTTGGTGACAAGTTGATTTATCTTTACCATAATCAAATATATTCTAGGCATATGTTTGCTTTTCTGCCCTCAGGGCCTCAGCCGGCACCACTGTCGGAGGGTGTTTTAGCAGAATATTTATATCACCAACCTGGAATCTGTGTAATATTGCTTCAGAACAAGAGACCCCATTCACATCGATGAGAGGTGGACCAAGATGAGAATATACTTTAAACCCAGGGACAGTAACAAAGAGTTGGCTGGTTGGTCAGGGGCTTGGAAGGAGACAGTTTGGAAGATCATGGCAAGGCCACAACTGATCCACGTTGTCTCCTTTCTACTCCTCATTCTAGATCCCCTCGCCCTCAGCCAACACCTCTGCTGCTCTAGGTGGCTTACATGTACATCACTGGACACATGACCACGGGACCTCTCACATACTATACCCCATGGAAGCTGCTGACCAGGAGAGTGATAGAATGGTCTTTTGAAGGTGTAGCTGTGTGTCAGCTTGGAGATGATACTCTGCCAAGAGAGGACCCTAAATTAATGACTGTATATGCTACAGTGTCTCCGATCAGTGGGCTCTCTATGAGACAGAGAACCAACTGGTGAAAGTTAGACTGACCCCACTTGCCTTTGTTAGGAGTGACCCACTTGGAGACCTCTTCCTGTCCCCTCAGTCCTAGGCTTTGGGCGTCTGGAGGTCCTAGTTGTCAAAGAGGAGTGCTTCCACTATAAGGCTTATTACTAGTCCCATTAAAATTTCAGCCACAAATGCAGTCCGGTTACTAAGGGCTCCTTAATAGGGAACAAAATAATTAACACACCTGAGGGTAATTGAATTTACTCATCAGAAGGAAATAACACTTAATTTACACAATTAAGGCAGGAAAGAATAAGTTAAACACCTAAGAGATCTATTGGGATTGGTATCTCTTGTTACCCCCAATAAAAATTTTTGGCTTGGCCAAACTTTAGTCAGGCTCCTAAAACTTCTCCTAGGCCCATCTGTGCACTTCCTTGTAAAATCCAGTTTTAGCAAAGAACATGCTAAGTCAGTTTAGCAAGAACCCCCCACCCTCAATATGTGATCAACCTGGAAAATCTGACCAACCTGGAAAGCTGATTCTGATCAATCTGATCAACCTGGAAAGCTGATCCTGTTCCTCATCTTCCACTTTCTCCCCACGTGATGTCCGATCATCCTGCTCTGTCTTTAGCAAGAATCCTGTTCAGTAAATTCAGCCAGAGAATCCCCCTTACCCCTGATGTTTCTTTTATGTAATTTCCATCCACTGAACCCCACTCTGCTCCTTGGCTATAATTTCCCACTTTGCCCAGGCTGCATTTGTAGTTGAGCCCAGTCTTTTTGCCTTACTGCAAAATCTGATTGCAGTGGTTCCTATGCCTCTCTGAATGGTCCTGAATAAAGTCTGCTTTACCATGGTTTAACAAATGTCATTGAATAATTTTTTAACACTGCCCTGTTCAGTGTTGATGGTAAATGGATAAGTGTAACTGCCATAGTCAGAGAAGGGTGTGGTGACAAGGGACTCAGACCACCAGGAGGATGAGAGTCTGGGTCACCCTGCAAGAAGAGCCACCTAGAGCAGCAGAGGTGTTGGCTAAGGGTGAGGGGGATGTAGAATGAGAAGCAGAAAGGAGACAATGAGGATCAGATGTGGCCTTGCCATGAGCTGCAGGGGTGGCAAATGTAGCTCATTCCACTAACCTCCCTCTTCTAACAGTTTCCAGGAAATGAGACCAATCAGAATGCTAGAAGAGTTATTCCCATATGGAGTAAATATATAAAGCATGTGGATCTGTGTGGTGCAAGCACGGGCTGTGGTGGCTGCAGGCTGTGGTATGCAACCCAGATTACCACACCCACCCGGACTGAGGCGCTCATATTTTTAGCTACTGAAAGTATTGAGATGTCAAGGACCCACAGCTGAATCCCTCTCCAGGAAATGCCCTTGGGAGAAGGAAGTTGTCTTACTCAAGTTATACCTCTGCCACAGGGGCAGTCCACATCCAATGACTAGTCAGTGGATTTAGGAGCCTAAAGGTCCTTGTTGTTTTGGGACAACTTTGAAGCGTCATTTCTGCTTCAGAGATCTTCCAGGGATTGGTGGGGGCCTCCATTGCTACCACATTACAGTTTTCCCTCTGCCCAATTTTGGGATTTCTTCTCTTCCTTATGAGTGTTGTTCCTGACAATTACCAGTGAACCTCTTATCTCCAAATCTCCATCAGGTTTCCTGGGAAACCTGATCTAAGCCAGCCACCTACACACTTCTGCTCCCATTAGTTGAGTTAGCTGGTGCTTACCATCCTCTTATACTTATTATTGTAATTATTATAATTGGATTAAATGTTACATAAACACATTAAGTATGCAAACAAAAAGATGATTTTTGTTTCTGTAAAAATCAAGAATGATGCTTTGGGAAGACACCATGATGGTAAATTGCTAAGAATAGTTGTTGTTGAATTATCTGTGGCATTTTCTCATAAAGAAAGACTTGGAGTTGGGGCCAGGCAAGGTGGCTCACACCTGTAATCCCAACACTTTGGGAGGTCAAGGTGAGTGGATCACTTGAGGTCAGGAGTTCAAGACCAGCCTGGCCAACATGGTGAGACCCAGTCTCTATTAAAAATACAAAAATTGGCCAGGCATGGTGGCACATGTCTGCAATCCCAGCTACTTGAGGCTGAGGCATGAGAATCACTTGAACCCAGGAGGCAGTGAGCCGAGATCGCACCACTGCACTCCAGCCCGGGTGACAGAGCAAGACTCTGTCTCAGAACAACATGGTATCCAGGTGTTTAATGTATGCTTCTTGTTTGATGTAGAATTTAGGATGGAGTGTAATTTATTCCCTGTAATTATAATTTCTGTTTTTTATTTTTGAGAAATCTATTATTTTTGTAAAAATAAACATGTTTATTGTAAAAACTCAAAATAACTTAGAAAATAAAAAATAAAAATTACCTGTAATCCCACCAACTACAGGCAACCTCATTTCAGTGAATATCCTTCTTAACATCATTTGTTTAAAATACACAAAAAAGCATGTACAATGTCAAATAAATGGATGTGTTACACATATAAATAGATACACATTACATCCTATATACATGTATGTATTACTATATGTCATATAATCAAATATATCAAATAAATGCATTGTATAATTACTATATATAGTATAAATATACTATACATAGTATATATATATACATGTTATATAAATACATTTATATATAAAATGCATCCATTTATTTGACATTGTATGCTTATTTCTTTGTTTTTTGTGTTTTTTTTTTTTTTTTTTTTGAGACAGAGTCTCGCTCTGTCGCCCAGGCTGGAGTGCAGTGGCGCGATCTCGGCTCACTGCCAGCTCCGCCTCCCGGGTTCACACCATTCTCCTGCCTCAGCCTCCCGAGTAGCTGGGACTACAGGTGCCCGCCACCTCGCCCGGCTAATTTTTTTTGTATTTTTAGTAGAGACGGGATTTCACCATGTTAGTGAGGATAGTCTCAATCTCCTGACCTCGTGATCCGCCCACCTCAGCCTCCCAAAGTGCTGGGATTACAGGTGTGAGCCACCGTGCCCAGCCTCCCTTATTTCTTTGTTATATCTTTTGTAACAAGTCTTGTGTGCTCAACTATGAATCTTACTTATTTTCTTCTTCTGAAGTCATTAATATAAATGATACAATAAGATTAACTTAAGAAAAACAACTGTTATTCTCTAGAAACCACATGAGGCAATGTTACTAATGGGATATATTTCCATTACCTAACTAGGAGAGAATCATAAACTTATTATTTTTTGGATGTTGCACTTATAAGTCAGTAGTTTAATCATGAAATAGAAATGCCAGATAAATTTAAGATCTCATATTAGCATTAGATTCATCAGGAGCAAAGGCATGGAAACGTTTATGAAACTGTTGGTAGAGGAAAAATAAATCAACTTTTTGTATAAATAAAATTATCAGGAGAGATTAACCAAAAATTAAAAAAGCATTTTCCTTCCAATAAAAGTCAAACCAACAAATGGTTATGACTTATCTACCCTATGCAAGGCAATTTTCCTTTAAGTTTCCTTTGTAAATATTCTCAATTGCATGTGCTTTCAGGATTTTGAATTTTTAACCTGAAAAAAGTCAAAGTGGTTTCCTCTTTGTCTTTATAATATTAGGACTGAAATATGGAGAAGTAGTTGTAGGAAAAGCTAAATGCATGTTGCTTACCATTAGTAGTTTTTCAAAAGCCAAACCTTTGCACTTGGATAGGATCATCTCCAAAAACTTGATCTTTTCAAACTATTAACAACAACAACAAAAAGTAAACTGACCTTTGTGCTACTTCTATAACCTTCACTATTTTCTTTAATTCCCCATGGTCCTGCCACGAAAATATTTTATATGGTTATATGTTTCATAACCCTTTGTGGTGCTTAGAGCTATAGGTTATTTGCTTTGTAAAGTCTATTTCCTTTTTTTTTTTTTTTTGAGACAGAGTTTCCCCAGGCCGGGGTGCGATGGCGCGATCTTGGCTCACCGCACGCAACCTCTGCCTCCCGGATTCAAGCAATTCTCCTGCCTCAGCCTCCTGAGTAGCTGAGATTACAGGCATGTGCCACCACACCAGGCTGATTTTGTATTTTTAGTAGAGACGGGGTTTCTCCATGTTGGTCAGGCTGGTCTCGAACTCCTGACGTCAGGTGATCCACCCGCCTTCGTCTCCCAAAGTGCTGGGATTACAGGCGTGAGCCACTGCGCCTATTTCCGTTTTAAACTATGGCATGCTTTGCTGTTGTCCATGTTTCAATTTCCAAGGACTCTTGGTGGTTGTCTCTGAGCAATCTTAAAAACTAAAACTGTGGAAAGTAAAAACAAATATAAATCTTGATTGGCTGTAACAATAAGAAGGCAACAAGTTGAAAGAGAAACAGAATGGTCCTAGTTTGAAGTAAAATACACCTGGGTTTGAAGCCAAATTCTGGAAATGATTAGCTGAATAATCTGGGGCAAGTTTAATGTCTCTTAGCCTCATTTTCTTCTTCTGTAACAAGGGATGCCTTATTTGGTCAGAGTAACCACAAGAGATAATGTATGTCAAAATTGTTATCTAAGTGGTGTTTAACAACTGGCAACATTATCAAAGACAAACATAATTAATTAAAATCTGGATTATTTATATTTGTTCTTGCTTATTGTTCAAATAATTTAAACAACCAGGAGGAGATCCTTTATTAAGACATAAACAATTATTTACAACATGTCATTATCATCTATAATATCCATTTCCTCCTAGTCTTCAAGTTGTTACTGTTCTGTAAATCCACTGCACAAAGAAAGCCTGACCATGTCTAGTAATTTGGGCACTATCAACAAGCATTATAGCCTGTAAGCATTTAGTGCCTAAAATCTACTTGTCTTTTTTTAAAAATTATTTTGATGCAGGTACATAAGTGTGTTGGGACCAAACATTCTAAACACTATATGTAGCTTTAAAAATCTTCTCCAGGGAATATAATCTTCCTCAGTAGCAGCAACTGGGTTGGACTTAATTTTGTCACTAATCATATCTCAGGATCTTTCTGTTAAATTGTAATCATTTAAGTAATACAGTATCTTTCACTTATAGCTCAGCCTCCAGCACTTCCTCTTTTCCTTGCTCTTCTCCCAGATGTCATGGGGGTCAATGGAGGTTAGGGGTTGAGATCAGCTTACATGATTTCTTGGTTGGAAGAGAGAAGGGGACATATAATAAAGACATTCAATGTGTCAATCCAATAAGAAGCCAATAAGAATACTTAGTCCCAGTGGCCCCAGGATTCACAAAACCCATGTTTCCTGGAACAATACTTTGATTTAAAGACAGAAAGTTATTTATTTTACCAAAGTAGTTTTTTTGGGAAAATCTCCTCTTCTAATTCAATAAACTGATTTATTTAAAATGAATCATTTTCTTTCTTTCTTTTTTTGAGACTGAGTCTCACTCTGTCACCCAGGCTGGAGTGCAATGCTGCCATCTCTGCTCACTGCAACCTCCGCCTCCCAGGCTCAAGCGATTCTCCTCCCTCAGCCTCCCGAGTAGCTGCGACTACAGGTGCATGCCACCACACCCAGCTTACTGTATTTTTAGTAGAGACGGAGTTTTGCCATGTTGGCCAGGGTGGTCTCAAACTCCTGATCTCAGGTGATCCACTCGCCTCAGCCTCCCAAAGTGCTAGGATTACAGGTGTGAGCTACCGCACCCGGCCTAAAGTGGATCACTTTCAAAGGCATTTGTGAGGAAGGCAGTCATTAAGATAATCATTATATGTACAAAGAGAAATAAGAGAACTAGAGAAATGCAGCTACCAAGTCAAAAATAAAACTTCCCTTAAGTTGCCTGAAAAACAAAATGAAGTTTGTTATTTGGTTAGTTCGGCTTAGTGTTTGTTGTTGATGGTTGTATTTGTAGAATTAAGGACCCTTGAAAAAACAAAAATAAATAATTGCTTACATTTCCTACCTTACTCTGCAGGCTGCAACATATTGTGATCTTATGATGTTAGTCTCTCTGACCTAACTCAAGATATGCTCCCTAATTAGCCAGTTCACTTCAAGTGACCAGGCTGAAGAGCAGTTACAGTGATTTTGTTTGCCTATGAATAATTGCTTTCCACAAATCATCTAGTGTCAAATTTTACTCTCTTTTTTGAATAGAATTTCCCAACTAATTAACTTTTTTCCTCCTCCTTTGTTCCTTCCTTTTTTCCTTTGCTCCCTCCTTCTCTCTTCCCTTCATCCCTTTCACTCATTTATTAAATACTTACTGTATGTCAGACGCTGTTCTAAATTTGAAGATTTAAAGAAATCATTTCTTGCTTTAAATAGCAAAGAAGCAAATGATGGTGACATTCACTATGAGTAAACAAGTAATTACGATACAGCATGGTGTGTGGTCTAATAGAGAGAAAGAGTACTTTTAGAATATACAGCGAAGTTATCCTGCACGGGCCTGGAGTGGCCAGAAGTAGGTCAGTTTCATCTTTTGACCCCTCCTTCCGGAAGGAACTGCAGGATGACTATCTATACTTTGACAGATTGAACAGGACATGTGAGAGTTAACAAGATTAACGTGATGACATTTCATATTGGGTCATTGAAGATGGGGAAGTGGAGAATAGAACTAGAGGTGGCCTTGAAAGCAAAGGGAAATGGAAGAGCGTGAGAAAAATGGACAGAAGGATGAAATAAAGAGAAAAGCAAAACAATATTCCCACAACACAAATCCTTATGCTGACCAGACTGAGCCTTAGCAAAGTGATTGATTCTCCACACCAGTCAGACCCCAGAATCTATGTGACATTTTCCTTTTTGTAGTTCCTGCCCTATTGCCTGCATCATTTTGATAAAAAATGCTTTTTGGAGATAAGCATTATTTATTCCACATTTCTAGCTGTGCTCTAGTTAGATCAAGTAGAGTGGAATTAAAAGGCAACAGCCTTTGGAACAAAAGAGTCATCACTTACTTTATTTTTCTATACCAAGGTACTTATCTGCCTATTTCCTTTTGTCTTTCTCCTAGTTCTCAGGACCTTCACTGATATACATTCATTTAATGTTTCAATATATTTTGAATCCCCAAAAGGTTGTGGAATCTCAATTAATGTTTCAAGATGTATTGAAACATTAAATGAATGTATGTTAGGTGGCTCACGCCTGTAATCCCAGCACTTTGGGAGGCCGAGGCAGGTGGATCACTTGAGGTCAGGAATTCAAGACCAGACTGGTCAATATGGTGAAACCCCATCTCTACTAAAAATACAAAAATTAGCCAGGCACGGTGGTTTGTGCCTGTAATCCCAGCTACTCGGGAGGCTGAGGCATGAGAATCGCCTGAACCCAGAAGGCGGAGGTTGCAGTGAGATGAGATCGCACTGCTGCACTTCAGTCTGGGCGACAGAGCAAGACTCCATCTCCAAAAATAAATAAATAAAAATAAAAAAATAAAAAATAAAAAAAAGAATGTATATCAATGAACTCAAAAGTTTTCTGAGATGCTAGGAATTTTAAGGCAGCCTGGGGCTTTGAACATATGTATAAATTCCTACCATGAAAACAGTTTGGTCAGTTTAATTCATTTCATAAATATTTATTGAGCATTTATTATGTGTTTTGTTTGTTTGTCTGATTGTTTTTGCCTAATACCAATGCTCACAATACTGTGTGTTAATAACTACTAGATGCTGAGAACAGAAAGTCAAATAACATGATCCCTGCCATTGAGGAATTTATAATTCAGTGGAGAAGACAAATATATGCTATTTAACTTTTCTCCCCTCTGTGGCGCTTCCTATCTATGCAGCTCCCCACCCCTGCTTCTAGCTCTAAGTCCAAACTTGGTTTTGTTCCTGGTTTGAGGATGTCTGGTTCTCCTCTAAAGGCCTTTGATCCCCTTTCATGTGAACATTTTGCGGTAGCTTACAAACTTTCAGACTGCTCCCTGTGGAAACCTGTCTTCCCTTGCTTGTCTGCAGTAGAAAGATGGAATACGAATGTTCCACCTCACTGCCAGGGAGGATGTGGAGTTAAGCTCTCCCTTCCCTCAAGGAATGTGAGGTTTTCCGTTTTTAATTAGTAAACAAATTTCTAAATTCTCAAAATATATTGTGAAAGTGTCACAGGAAGAAAAGGCAATGTAAAGGAAGACAAGCAATGCCTCAGAGAGTAAAAAGAAGTAGAAGGCTTGTCCCATGAGAGGGGTTTCCCATGGGAGGGGCTTACCAGAGGACCCTTTGGGAATCAGGAGTTGATCCTGGAGAAGAGGCCTAAGAAGGCTTTGCATCATTGCTCAAGAGGAGCAAGGTGAGCAGATCTCAGAAAGGACCACCAAGGCGGGCATGGTCGCTTACCCTAGTAATCCCTGTATTTTGGCAGGCCAAAGTGGGTGATTACTTGAGCCCAGGAGTGGGAGACCAGCCTGGGCAATATAGTGAGACATCACCTCTACAAAAATAAACAAAATCTGCCAAGTGTGGTGGTGCACGCCTGTAGTCCCACCTACTTGGGAGGCTGAAGTGGGAAGATTGCTTGAGCCTGGAGGTGGTCAAGGCTGCAGTAAGCTGAGATTGTGCCACTGCACTCCAGCTTGGGTGGTAGAGTGAGACCCTGTCTCAAAAAAAAAAAAAAAAAAAAAAAAAGAAAGAAAACAAACAAACAAAAAAACATAAAAAGGGGGCACTGTTTAAGGGCCCATGAATAAGAGGCTAAATCTCAGAGACACAGACTTACTAAAGAACCCCTTTGTCTACACACAGGGACCAAACCAGTCATCCTTCCTGTCCACACCAATGCAGACTTGACTCCACCCATGGTCTGCTCAGCAGAGTGAAGTTCCTTCAGGCTTACTCCCCATGTGATTACCATGGTTGACTCCTCACCAAAATTGCCATGACAAGAATATCCACACAAGGGCTTTACTTTTGGTGGGGAAGGGGAAGAGGTGGGAAGTTCCCCATTCTGGATTAAGAGCTGAACCACAGAAGTTTAAAACCAGCCTCGGCTGAGATAATAACTGACCTCCCTCTTACCTGCCTCCTTTATCCCAGACCCTTTAATCTGTGCTCACCCACACGCAGCATTTGCCATCAACACCTCTTCAGTCCCTGCAACAAGTCATTAAATGATATTCTAGAAAATGTTTCAGAAACGCCATTCCTTTCTCTCCCTTTTTGTACCCCTCTACCACATTTCATTCTGCCTTGCTTATATTCTGCCTTTTCTTATATTAGCTGCCTTTTTTCTGAACTAAACCCCTAGATTTGGTGCTCTTTACACTTCTGGCCCTTTGGATCTTGGCCATCGTATTAGTCCATTTTCATGCTGCTGATAAAGACATATGTGAAACTGGGAACAAAAAGAGGTTTAATTGAACTTACAGTTTCACATGGCTGGGGAGGCCTCAGAATCATGGTGGGAGGTGAAAGGCATGTCTTACTTGGCGGCAGCAAGAGAAAAATGAGGAAGAGGCAAAAGCAGAAATGCCTGATAAAACCTTCAGATCTCGTGAGACTTATTCACTATTACGAGAATAGGACGGGAAAGACTGGCCCCCATGATTCAACTACCTCCCACTGGCTCCCTCCCACAACACGTGGGAATTCTGGGACATACAATTCAAGTTGAGATTTAGATGGGGACACTCCCATACCATATCAGCTGTCCTGCATAATTTTGACTTTTTCTGCTCCTATAGCTTCTGTGTTTCCCGTCCAGTGAAGCCCCAGCTTACCTTGTGCTCCTTGGCCAGTGTCCTAATCAGGCTAAGTTCTCCTCTCCTCTGCCCAAAGGGAAGGGAGAGATTCAGGCTCTATCCCTGAGCTTTAGGACAAAGTCAAGATTGTCTGTACCACTACCCTGTTTCCAGTTTAGCTTACCTGTAGGGTCCACCTGTCAAGTTCCTTTGAGTAATTATGCTCATTAATTTCCTGAACCATACTAGCTTTCTAGCAATTTCTGAGGAACAGCTTTCTGTATTCTGCTGTACAGGTAGAAAACCAGGCTGTTGAGTAAGCTGCTCTGGCACACAATGAGAGCTCAAACTCATGGGCTTAAGACACACTCTTAATTATCCCCTTGAGCACCTGATATTATTTGAAAGGGCCTCTTTGCAAGTCCTGGAATGTCTCATCCAGTTGATGAGAAGAAGGCCAAGGGGGTTTCTATATAATCCATATTAACCCCTCTATAGCTAAATAGAAAATTGGGTTACCATGTCTGTGCAAGATCAGAAGTTCCTGCTGTGACAGCATGGCAATTTACTTCAGCTTCCTGGATCCCTAAAACATGCAAGTCAGTACAAGGAGCATGGCACCAACTTTCTTGTGCTGGACCTAGGCTACAACACAAAAATCCCACCTACCAATTCCATAACAGTCTGCCTGGCCTCACCCTAGACTAGGTGTCTTCCAAGGCCTGGGCAGGCAAGGTTCATCTTTTTAATTTTTATTTTTGAGACAGGGTCTTGCTCTGTCATCTAGGCTGGAGTATAGTGGCACAATCATGACTCACTGCAGCCTCAACCTCCCAGGCTCAAGCAATCCTCCTACCTCAGCCTCCCAAGTAGATGGGACTACAGTCACATGCCACTACACCTGGCTAATTTTACTTTTTTTTTTAGGGACAGGGGTCTCACTCACTATGTTGTCCAGGTTGATCTCAAACTCTTAGTCTCAAGCAATCCACCCACCTTGGCCTCCCAAAGTGCTGGGGTTAGAGGTGTGAGGTTAGGTTCATCATTTAATCACAAAGTACACAATAATAATGGCTACCATTCATTGAATAATTGCTTTGAAGGTCTAGGTACGCTTAAGCCTCACGAGTACTCTACACAGAAGGTGTTATTATTCCCATTTTATATATGAGGGATATGAGACGTCGAGCCCAAGGACACACATTAAGTGGTAGAGCTGGAATTTTATTAATGGCCTGTTGGGCACCAAAATGTGTGCTTTAACATTTCACAAGTGTTGGATGAAGGCACCAGCTTCTCTGGACCTACTTTTTCTTGTTGGAGAAAACAAAAAACAAAAAACTTTTTGATAATAAAAACCTAAAGAGAATAAAAAAGCTACAGTAAACTTCTAGCTTGAAACATTTAGCTTACTTACAGGAATAAGGGCCTCTACACATTTTATATATCTTAAAACAATATCTATAAATGGCAAAACAGCACAATAAGTTATTATACTTCACTTAAGTATGATAAGTGAGTAAGTATGTAAGTATGATGAAAGTTAATTCCATAGTATAGACCCATTGGGAGCATATAATGAATTGAATGTTACCATACAGCAAATTTGAGGTGTTTTTCAATACATGTCATTTGGCAGTGGCTTATTGGAAAATTATGGGCCACAAATAAAACTGATGCAAATATACAATGATATACAGTCAATTAATAATGATGTGCTTAAAGTCACTTATAATTCATTATAAACATGGTTAAATAGACATTTGATCATTAAAAAGTAGAATCTTCCAAACCTCAGCCTCCCAAGTAGCTAGGACTTCAGGTGCACTCCAACACTCCAGGCTAATTTTTTTTCTTAATTCTTTTTTTTTTTTTTTTGAGACAGAGTCTCATTCTGTCACCCAGGCTGGAGTGCAGTGGCCCAATCTTGGCTCACTGCAACCTCTGCCTCCCAGATTCAAGTGATTCTCCTGCCTTAGCCTCCTGAGTAGCTGGGACTACAGGCGCATGCCACCATGCCTGGCTAATTTTTTGTACTTTTAGTAGAGAGGAGTTTCATCGTGTTAGCCAGTGTAGTCTCGATCTTCTGACCTCGTGATCTGCCCGCCTCGGTCTCCCAAAGTGCTGGGATTACAGGCATGAGCCACCGTGCCCGGCCTTTTTCTTAATTTTTTGTAGAGATGAAATCTTGTTATGATGTGTAGGCTGGTCTCAAACTCCTGGGCTCAAGCAATCCTGCTGCCTTGGCCTCCTAGAGGGCTAGGATTGTAGGCATAAGCCACTGCAGCCAGCAACTGGTATTCTTAGTAGAAGATCTTTCTTATCTCAAATCTTTCCACACAAATGGCTCCCTCACCCCATGTATATTCAAGGCATCTTTAGCCTTAATTGGTTTGCAAATCAGCTTGGATTTAGCTACCTATCAGAGGTTCTCTGCCCTTGAGGGGGACAGAACAATTGTTTAACAACCTGACAAAAGCTTCTGAAGATCATCGTGAAGTATTGAGAAGAGAGAGTTTAATAAGGGACTTAGAGAATTTTAGGTCAAGCATTATCTAGTAGATACCAGAGAGTGAATGGTCCTAGATAGCAGACCAAAAACTCCTTACTAGGGAGAAAAAGTGACTTATTAAGTTCACAGCAGGTACTCAATAAATATTTGTTTAATAAATGTTTGTTTAATGGTTATAATTACCATTGACAACTATAACTGAACTGCCAAAATACTAGTATTAAATTTTTGCATTACTATTCATACCTACTCATTGTCCTTCTTTTCTCTCATAAGCTTTAAATCTTATTAATGTCTTGGGAATTAGATTAACCACTAGGAAATCCAAGTTATTCTGTTTTTAATTCTATGAATATTAAAACCACTTTTGTGAAAACAATCTGATTTTGAATGTACAGCAATACTGTTTGTAGATCATAGATGACCCTAGATGGATAACATAATTTTTCATACAGTTGAAGTTCTTACTGTATACTAATATTGATGTTTCAAAGACAATCTTCTGGCTGGGTGCAGTGGCTCACACCTGGAATCCCAGCACTTTGGGAGGCCAAGGTAGGCGAATCACTTGAGCCCGGGAGTTTGAGATCAGCCTGGCCAACATGGCGAAACCCTGTCTCTACCAAAAAACAAAAAACAAAACAAAAAAACAAAAATTAGCTGGGCGTGGTGGCATGCACCTGTAGTCCCAGCTACTCAGGAGGCTGAAGTGGGAGGATTACTTGAGCCCAGGAAGCAGAGGTTGCAGTGAACTGAAATGGCACCACTGCACTCTAGCCTGGGCAATGGAGCGAGACCTTGTCTCAAAAAACAAACAAAAAAACAAACAAACAAAATCTTCTATACACTTGGTTAACATTAATCAGTCTTCTTGATATGTGTCATACGTGAAGGAGCACCCCAAAGCCACCTAAATACTTAGAAAAGAAACCCATCTGGAAACATCTAGATGTTTGAATTTTTAAACTGAAATCTAAATATTTGAGTGATAACCTGTCAAACTCAATTGGACTTCATAAGCCCAAGGAAGGCAATTAGCTATTTTAAGGAAGTTTGTGGCAATGAAAACCATGTTGTGAGCGTTTAAGAAATCAGTGAAGAGATTGGAATTTGTTCTAGAAAAAAAAATCTCTATCAAAGAATTCCAAGGGCTTATATTTAGAACACCCTAAACAGCTTTAATCAACACTGCTAAGACCAAGAAGAAAAGAATGCGGTCTATGTTCCTCCCTCACATGTTTTTGCTGTTTTATCCCTCAATTAAATATATAGAAAAGACTGCCAAAAGACTTAAGAAATTTACTGTTGTAGATCTTTTAAATTTATGTTCACAAAATATCAACCCATAATTCTGTTGTCTCTGTAATTTCTCTCAGGAAGAGTTAATAAATGTGTATTATGACCACTTACTAATAACTGATAGCTAAAAGGCAGCTGTTATGAAGAATTTTACATGCAATTAATGATATTTAAAATTCACATCGTATTGGAAATTAGAATATCAATGAAACTTTTATTGTGGTGATTACTTGCCACTTTAGCCCATCAAAAATGTATGCAACTAGTTTTTACAAATTTTAGTGGCTTCTTTCAATTGAATATGATCCAGAGACAGCAAGGGTAGAGATACTAGACATTGATCTCACTAAAAAGACAGTGGAAATGGAATACAAATGCAGATAATTATATGTATTTAATACATAGTAAATTTTAAAACATTACTTCTTCCCTAGAAATTTGTTTAAATTTTGGTGAAAATTTAAAAAGATATTTAGTCTATAATGGCTAAGATAATTGATGCATACATCTAATCTTTCATTTCAAATAGCCCTGAGGAGGGTCAAGAGGTTAGATAGTCCACCCTCAAGTCCATTCAACTAAACAGTTATTGAGCGCCCACTCCCTGTCAGGCATGGGGCCAAGCATTGCAAAGACACAAAATGAATAAGACATTGTCCACCCTCAATAACTGTAGTCTGCTAAGGGGAAACGACTATGGTACAAGTTCCAATACAAGCTTAAATAAATATGTTATTTAAAACATCACATTTAGCACCTTTGTCTTCTAAGAGGGTTGCCATAATTCACATCACTGAGAAAACAAGTTGCTATAAAGCTTACTTTCACTGACAGAGATTTAGTGCTGGAGATGGGCAAGAAAAAAGAAGAAAGAAAAATGAAATAAAGGGGAAAAAGATAAATTGTGAAGCCTCTGCTAGGTCTTCCAAGCTGCCCAAGGGTCAGAGGCAAAGGTGCTTTGTTTTTGTTTGTTTTTGTGTTCCCAGCAGAGCACATTAATGAGGCTTTGGATTTTGGACTAGAAAACTAAACTGCTCTGTGTAACAAAGGAGAGAACTGGAAGTTCTGGTGCCTGAGGAGTAGGAACTTGGAAACAGACAGGGATTGGTGAGGACAGGGCTTGGCAGCAGGTAGGAGGCTGGAGCTGGGAGGAGCAGGGGCCCTGAGCAAGTCCACAGGTGGGGTGGGGGGCACCTGAAGGGACTTTGAAATAGGTAGGACATCTCTTCTTTTCTTTCTTTTCTTTTTTCTTTCCTTCCTTTCCTTTCTTTCCCTTCCTTCCTTTCCTTCCCTTCCCTCCCCTTCCCTTTCCCCTTTTCCTTCCTTCGTTCCTTCCTTCCTTCCTTCCTTCCTTCCTTCCTTCCTTCCTTCCTTCCTTCTTGACAGGGTCTCACTCTGTGGCCCAGGCTGGAGTGCAGTGGTGCGATCTCAGCTCACTGCAACCTCCGCCTCCCGGGTTCAAGCGATTCTCCTGCCTCAGCAACTGGGATTACAGGCACACACCACCATGCCTGGCTAATTTTTGTATATTTAGTAGAGATGGGGTTTCACCACGTTGGCCGGGCTGGTCTCGAACTCCTGACCTCAGGTGACCTGCCCGCCTCGGCCTCCCAAAGTGCTAGGATTACAGGGTTGAGCCACCATGCCCAGCCCCAGATGCTAGTTTTTTTCTTGGGTGGGTGGGGGGAGGTTGATATGGGGAATAAATTAAGAAATGGAGCTCTTCCATGCCTGTTTTTTGGGGGAAATGGTTGAACATCCATGAAATGTGAGAAGTAACTGGAATTAGAGAACTCGGAACCAGCAGAAAGCATGAGAACGTACATCCCAAGAATTTCCAAAAATATAAGGAAGAGCATTGAACTTCCTAGAGGATATGGAATCATGAACTTGAGTACAGTCAAAGTGAGGGTGATATTTGCATTACATAAAAGTGGTATGAGATGGGAGGCTGAGGCAGAAGAATAACTTGAGCCTGGGAGGTGGAGGTTGCAGTGATCCAAGATTGTGCGACTGCACTCCAGCTTGGGTAAGAGAGGGAGACTCCATCTCAAAAAAAAAAAAAAAAAAAAGTGACATGAGATAACTGTTCCAGAAGAAGTTCAAAGTGCTGTAAGACTCCCAAGAGGGGGATATGACACCAAGCGGAGTGGACAGGAGGAAGAGGAGCAGGGCTGGGTATGCTTTCTATATTAGTTCATTTCTCCTCAAATCCTTTTGCAATGAGGAAGGATACTTTAAATAAGAAACACAATTTTGGCCAGGCATGGTGGCTCACGCCTGTAATCCCAGCACTTTGGGAGGCCGAGGCAGGAGGATCACGAGGTCAGGAGTTCAAGACCAGCCTGGCCAAAACAGTGAAACCCCGTCTCTACTAAAAATACAAAAATTAGCTGGGCATGGTGGCATGTGCCTATAGTCTTAGCTACTTGGGAGGCTGAGGCAGGAGAATCGCTTGAACCCAGGAGGTGGAGGTTGCAGTGAGCCAAGATCTCGCCGCTGCACTCCAGCTTGGGCAACAGAGTGAGACTTCGTGTCAAACAAACAAACAAACAAAAACCACACACACACACAATTTTATTTCTCCATTACAACTCTGCAAGCAGATTTCATTATCACTAAGTTTTAGAATAGAAAACTGAGGCTCATAGAGGTTTGTAATTTTTCCAAGAACACATGCAAACAGAACTACAGCCAGCCCGCGTGACTGGGTCACCCCTGCTTTGTACATGCACATGGAGCTTCAGTGCCAGAGCTGGCACTGAAGTTTGGCCTTGGATTTCAGTAGGCAAAGGTAAGGTGGGAGGGGAGGACTCAGCAGGCAGAGGGAACAATCAGAGCAAAGGCAGGAAGGCAAGAACATACTAAATAAACATTTACAGAACAAAACTGATCTCCACCCCATGCCCTCACTATAGTCTGGACCAGATGCAGGAATAGGATATAGTGCAGTTTGATAGATCCGTGGTGTATCACAGATGGCAATGGAGGGTCAGGACTCTGGAAGGTAATAGTGGTCAAGTTGTGGAAGGTTTTAAAAGATGGTGAAAAGCTTATATTTGATTTAATAGACCATGTGGAAATTTTGAAGCTGTACTTTCAGAAAATTAACCTGACATTAGACTGAAGGGTAGCCCAGAACAGAGCATCTTAAACTTCATGTAATGCAGACTTCTGTATTTCTAAGTCTAACATTCTGCATTTCTAAGAAGCTCTCTAGAGATTCTGACACAAGGAAGCTGGAGTGGGCTCTTCCCGATCTCCAGCAGCCCAGATTCCAAGCCAGCAGTATGCCTGAACCACTTAGTCTCCATGTTGAGGGATGACCGTGACTGAGGGGACTGGTGACAATGTCCAGTGCTATGGAGAGCTGCAGAATATTGAGAAATGGGAACAAGCTGTTGTGTTTGCCAGTTGGGAGTCATTAGTGACCTTAGGCTAGAGAGAACAGCTTTAGTAAGAAGGTGAAGGTAGGCCAGGTGCGGTGACTCACACCTGTAATCCCAACAGTTTGGGAGGCTGAGGTGGGCGGATCACCTGAGGTCAGGAGTTCGAAACCAGTCTGGCCAACATGGGAAACCCCGTCTCTACTAAAAATTAAAAAATAAAAAATTAGCTGGTCATGATGGCAGGCGCCTGTCCCAGCTACTCGGGAAGCTGAGGCCGGATAATCACTTGAAATGGAGAGGGAGGTTGCAGTGAACCAAGATCACGCCATTGCACTCCAGCCTGGGTAACAAGAGCAAGACTCCGTCTTAAAAAAAAAAAAAAAAAAAAAAAAAAAGAAGGAAGAAAGAAGGTGAAGGTAGAAGCCAGATTACAAATAGTGAAATAAATGGTAGGTGGTGAGGGATAGAAGCAGCAAACTTCAAGTACTTTCTGAAAATCTCAAGACAAAGAGAAAACGGAATCTTGAGCCCTCAGCAGGACTGAGGGAGGGATTCATGAATAAACTGAAGGAAATATTTGCTTTGTAGAAAAAGAAAAATTTCCCAACAGAGAGAGAAGAGAAAGGAAATCTTCCATTGCTACTCACAAAGACATTTCTATTTTTGAAGGGACTTTTTCCAGCCTGCAGTAAGATTTCACTGGGCCTGGACATTGTTTTTAAAACATTTTAATGAGTTGCCGCATCTGTTTCTAAAGGGAAAGTTTTGGTTTTTCAAAAAATCTAGATTTCTATCTTTTCTTGAAAAATGGTACAGTCTAGTAACACTGGGTATACACTCCCACATGCAGCTGAATAGGAGCTCCCCCTTCAAAAGAGGAAGTCAGCCAGGCTTATTTCAATCACTGTTATTTGCCTGTCTCTACAGACACTTGATTTTGCAAACTGCGTGCTTATTTGACGTGTTTGTGTGTGTGTATATACATATACAGACAGCAATCTGTATGTGTAAATACTGGAATTCCAGGTGAAAATTCATGGTGTAGAGATATTTTATGGTGAAAGAGACACTCCTGAGCACCCCTTACATTTTGCAATGTGGCTGGGCCTCTGCATTGCCGAGGTATAAGTCTGTCCTCTCTTCATCCTGAGAGAGTGCCCCTCCTAGGGATACCATGAATGATGGAGCCCAGGAAGAGAGCAGCAGAGACACTTTACATTCTGTGGGATACATTAGAAAGACATCAGTGAGCCCTTCTAGCTGAAAAGCAGCAGAAGATTTTCTGAATTCCTTGGAGCAGCTGCTGCTGTGAGCTTTCACCGGCTGCTGGCTTCACAAGCTTGTCTAGACCAAGTAGTTCTCGATCTTAACTGCGCATTAGAATTACTTGGGAACCTTAAAACGTGGGTGTCCCAGAGATTCTGAATTAATTGGTTTGAGTGAGTCCTAGGTACTGCTTTTTAAGCTTGGCAGGTGATCCTAATATGTAGTCAGATTAATTGCCACTGCAATGCTTTGTGGCATTAACCCCTTCCACTCTAGGTAGACTCCCGAGACAGCACCTTAGATATTTGGTTAGAAATTGTGCTTCTTGGTGCCCTCCTTGACCCCTGACTCCACTGTGATCACCACAGCTGCCTGCCTGGCTGCTCTTTGCACCTAGCACTTAAGCCCTCATGACTGAATTTAATGATCTGGAAATTTTATTCTCAGTTGGCAGCAGTGACCATTTGGCCTAGGCTCAATAAAGGATAATGTAGCCTCTCTCTTACTGGAGCTACAACAAAGACTCAGAAAAAACGAAGTAGAAGGACTGTATACTGAATGAAAGAAATTTACAAAAAAGAAGTGAAACATGGGTGGGGTGACTAGTTGTCCCAAACTGACTAGGGCTGTCTTAGATTTTGCCTTTTCGATGGATTATTTTGGGGTAATAGTTTAGATTTCTTATCAGAAGATTAGGAGGCTTAGAAAAAAAGGTTATTTGTAAATGTGTTAGTTGGTGGGTTGAAAGTGGGGGATGAATTGGAAAATAAATAGTAGTTATCATCTTAGAATTCTTAGCAATGTTCCTGTGGGGTTTTTTTTGTTGTTGTTGTTGTTGTTTTTACGATCGGTAACAACTCTGTCCAGTAGAACTTTCTCAGACTGTAGAAAATTTCTGTGCTATCCAATACAGTTGTCATTAATCCCCTGTGGCAATTGAGCAGTTGAAATGTGGCTACTGTGACTGAGGATCTGAATTTTTAATATTATTTCATTTTAACTAATTTAAGTGTAAATGAAAATTAGAGCCAGGTGCCATGTATCTCAGCTTCTCAGGAGGCTAAGTCGGGAGGCTCGCTTGAGGCTAGAGTTTGAGACCTACCCTGGCAACATAACAAGACCCTGTCTCTAAAAAATGTTTTAAAAAAGGAATAAAAAAGAAAATATCCATGTGGGTCTAGTAGCTACTTACTGAACAATAAGAGTTGCTGTTTTCTGTGTTAGACATATGTAGGGGTGACTCCTCTCCCACAGGTCCTTCACAGAGAAACGATCTCATGCATCTCTTTTGGAAGGAGCAGCCCTAGTAGTGGGCATAGCAGATTTGACAGGGCGTGGGGGGAGCGTGACTAACAATCCATCCAAACTAGGTCAGTTAGGTTCTCTCTTTAAAGAATCTGGAGGCCAAGCATAGTGGCTCATGCTGTAATCTCAGCATTTTGGGACGCCATGGTGAGAGCATCGCTTGAGCCCAGGAGTTCAAGACCAGCCTGGACAGTGTAGTAAGTCCTCATTTCTACAAAAAATAAAAAATTAGCCGGGCATGGTGGTGCGCCTGTAGTCTTAGCTACTCAGGAGGCTGAGGTAGGAGGACTGGTTGAGCCCAGGCGTTCAAGGCTGCACTGAACTATGATTGTGCCATTGCACTCCAACCTGGGTGACAGAGTGAGACCCTGTCTCCAAAAAAAAAAAAAAAAGTCTGGAATTAAGATACTAAAAGACTGTATTCATTTGGTAATGGTGAGTTGAACCATTACCAGTAGGGTTGTCAGTACAGGCTGTGCCATAGGAAACCAAGGCCATTTGCAACATCAGTTATGGGGGAGCTGGTAGGGATTAGAAATCATGTAGTAAAAGAAGGACAGGAGGGAGGGAGGGAGAGAGAGTTGTCTCATGGGAAACAATAATGCTTTGGTCCTAACGTTTCCATTCTAAGGCCAAGTTCGCTTGAATGTTTTTGTTTCTTATTCTTGGATGTCCATGAGAATTTCTGTTGTAACCTTTCAATAACTCAATTACTGGAGCTAGTTTAATATGTTTCCATGTCTTACAATTAAAGAGCTTTGTTGAAGACATTGTTTCCAATTTGGGAGTTAGAGAAGAGAAAAAAACAATAAAGCAAGATACGGAGGAAGGATAAAAGAAAAACCGGAAAATTCCATGAAAATTCTAGAAATAATGGTGATATATAGTATAATAAGCCAGTTTAGAAGAGTCCTCATCTTCATTTGACAAAGAATGATCCTCCTTCATATGAGAAGTTTGTTGTCTTTGACCAAGTTTTGGGAGGGAGACACATGAGACTTGCCATGTGATGGTTTTCAATAAATATTTGATGAATGAGTAAATAAATGAATGAGTGAATAAAGTAGCAATGGGGACATGCAACACCTTCCTAGAACAGTCTAATCAATCCTTTCTTTCAAGATTTTTTTCAGGCTGGGCGTGGTGGCTCACGCCTGTAATCCCAGCACTTTGGGAGGCCAAGGCGGGTGGATCACGAGGTCAGGAGATTGAGACCATCCTGGCTAACACGGTGAAAACCCTACTCTACTAAAAATACAAAAAATCAGGCAGGCGTGGTGGCAGGTGCCTCTAGTCCCAGCTACTTGGGAGGCTGAGGCAGAAGAATGGCGTGAACCTGGGAGGCAGAGTTTGCAGTGAGCTGAGATCATGCTACTGCACTCCAGCCTGGGCGACAGAGCGAGACTCCGTCTCAAAAAAAAAAAAAATTCAGCTAAATTATCTTTATTTGCTCTCTGATTTAGCTTTTAATTATTAATCATCTATTAGTCTTGTCTTCCCATTGTTTCTTTTTTTAAAAAACATGAAATTGAGATATAATTCACATATCATAAAATTCACCATTTTAAACTGTGCAATTCAGCGGTTTTTAGTGTATTCACGAGATTGTGCAATCTTCACCACTATCTAATTCCAGAACATTTTAAATCACCTCCCTGCAACACACACACCAACTCTGCACCCAGTAACTGCTTACCTCCTGTTTGCCTCTGAAAACCACAAATCCACCTGCTTTTCCTGTGGATTTGCTTGATCTGAATTTATCTGCTATCATATAAATAAAGGTACACAATATGTGGCCTTTTTGTTCTGGCTTTTTTCATTTAGAATGATGTTTTCAGGATTTATTTGTGTTATAACATGTATCAGCATTTATTCCTTTTTATGGCTGAGTAATAAACTATTGTGTAGATGTACCACATTTTATTTCTTCACAAGCTAGGTTGTTTCTACCTTTTGACCATTATGAATAATGCTGTTATGAACATTTATGTACAAGTTTTTGTGTGTGCATATGCTTTCATTCTATTTATTTATTTATTTAGAGACAGGGTCTCACTCTGTTGCCTTGGCTGGAGCACAGCAGTGTGATCACGGCTCAATGTAGTCTCAGCCTCTCCAGGCTCAGGTGATCCTCCCACCTCAGCCTCCCGAGAAGCTGAGACTAGAGACACGTGCCACCATGCCTGGCTAATTTTTGTATTTTTTGTAGAGACAGGGTTTCACCATGTTGCCCAGGCTTGTCTTGAGTGCCTAGGCTTAAGTGATCCACCGGCCTTGGCCTCCCAAAGTGCTGGGATTACAGGCATGAGCCACTGTGCACAGCCCATATGCCTTTAGTACTCTTGGGTATATAACCAAAAATGGAAATGCTGGATCAAAGAATGAAAAATCTAGGCTGGGCACAGTGGCTCATGTGTGTAATCTCAGGGCTTTGGGAGGCCAAGGTGAGAGGGTTGCTTGAGGCCAGGAGTTCAAGACCAGCCTGGACAAGAAAATGAGACCCTGTTTCTACAAAAAAATGTAAACAATTAGCTGGGTGTGGTGGAGTGTGCCTGTCGTCCTAGTTACTTAAGGGTTGGGGGGTGGCGCTAAGGCAGGAGGATCGCTTGAGTCCAAGGGTTGGAGTCTGTAGTGAGCTATGATCATACCACTGCACTCCAGCCTGGGCCACAGAGTGAGATCCTGTCTCTAATATATATATATATATATTATGTATCCTATATATAATATATGTATGTAACACTTAAAAAAGAATGTAAAATATATATTTAACTTGAGGAACTGCCAAACTGTTTTCCACAGAAGCTGTACCATTTTAATGCTCGCCAGTAATGTATGAGGGCTTAAGTTTTTCCACATCCTCATCAAGACTCATTATTGTTCATTTTTTTGATTATACCCATCCTAGCGGGTGTGAAGTAGTATCTTATTGTGGTTTTGATTTGCCTTTCTCTGATCACTAATGAGGTCAAGCATCTTTTCATGTGCTTATTGGCCATTTGTGTATCTCCTTTGGAAAAATGTCTATTTAAATTCTTCGCCCATTTTAAAATTGGATTTTTAAAAATTGTTGAGTTTTAAGAGTTCTTCACACATTCTGGATATGTGATCTTTATCAGTTGTATGATTTACAAATATTTTCTTTCATTCTGTAAGTTGTCTTTTCACTTTATTGTCCTTTGAGGCACAGATGTTTTAATTTTGATGAAATCTAATTTATCTGTTTTTTCTTTGGTTGCTTGTGCTTTTGGTGTCATAGCTGAGAAAATATTGCCTAAACTACAGTCATGAAGCTTACACCTGTGTCTCCTAACAGTTTTATCATTTTTGCTCTTACATTTAGGTTTTAATCTATCTTGAGTTTTAATATAATGGTATGAGATAGGGGTCAAATGCATTCTTTTCCATGTGAATATCCAGTGACCCAGCACCATTTGTTGAAAATACCATCTTGGCCAGGCACGGTGGCTCAGGCCTGTAATCCCAGCACTTTGGGAGGTCGTCGAGGCAGGTGGATCACAAGGTCAGGAGTTCGAGACCAGCCTGGCCAATATGGTGAAACCCTGTCTCTGCTAAAAATACAAAAAAATTAGCCGGGCATGGTGGCACATGCCTGTAATCCCAGCTACTCAGGAGGCTGAGGCAGGAGAATTGCTTGAATCCGGGAGGCGGAGGTTGTAGTGAGCCGAGATCGCGTTACTGCACTCCAGCCTGGGTGACAGAGCGAGACTCCGTCTCCCTAAAAAAAAAAAAGAAAAGAAAAGAAAAAGAAAAAGAAAATACCATCTTTCCCCATTAAATGGTCTTGGCACTCTTGTGAAAAATCAGTTCACCACCAATGAATGGGTTTATTACTGGACTCTCAATTCTATCCCATGATCTATATGTTTATCCTTATGCCAGTACCACTGATTGTAGCTTTGTAGCAAATTGAAATCAGGGAGTGTGAGTCCTTTAACTTAGTTTTTTTTTTTTTTCAAGATTGTTTTGGCTTTTTGGGTCGCTTTCATCTCTATATAAATTTTAGGATCAGCTTGTCAATTTCTGTGAAAAGTAAGTTAGAATTTTGATAGGGATAACATCAAACCTGTAGATCATTTGAGGGAGTGTTGTCATCACCACAATATTAAGTGTTTCAATCTATGAACATGGGATGTCATTCTATTTGATTAGATTTTCTAAATAAAGTTTTCTTTCAACAATATTTTGTAGTCTTCAGTGTACAAATTTTGCATTCCTTTAATTAAACTTATTACTAAGCATTTTATTCTCTTTTTCTGAGTATTAAAATTTGTATTAAGGTATAATTGACAAAAAATATATTTAGGTGAACAATGTGATGTTTTGAATATGTTTACATTGTAAAATGATTATATCAAGCTCATTAACATATCATCACCTTACATACTTATCATTTCTTTGTTGTAAGAAACTTTAAGATCTAATCTTTTAGGCCAGGTGCGGTGGTTCACGCCTGTAATCCCAGCACTTTGGGAGGCTGAGGTGGGCGGATCACTTGAGGTCAGGAGTTCAAGACCAGCCTGACCAACATGGAGAAACCCCGTCTCTACTAAAAATACAAAAATTAGTCAGGCGTGGTGGTGCATGCCTGTAATCCCAGCTACTCAGGAGGCTGAGGCAGGAGAATCACTTGAACCCAGGAGGTGGAAGTTGCAGTGAGCCAAGATTGCGCCATTGCACTCCAGCCTGGGCAACAAGAGCGTAACTCCGTCTCAAAAAAAAAGAGTTCTAATCTTTCACCCTCTTCGGCCTTCCAAAGTGCTAGGATTACAGGCGTGAGCCACTGTGCCTGGCCTGATATTTCTTCAAGATACTGATTTCCTTTGGATATATACCCAGAAGTGACATTGCTGGATCACATGATAGCTCTATTTTTAATTTTTTGAGGAATCTCCATACTCTTGTTCATAATGCCTGTACCAATTTACATTCCTACCAACCGTGTATGAGGGTTCCCTTTTCTCCACATCCTCGGAACACGTTGTTATCTTTTGCCTTTCTGAAAATTACCATTCTAACAGGTGTGAGGTGATATCTCATTGTGATTTTAATTTGCTTTTCCTTGATGATGAGTGATGTTGACCATTTTTTTCATAGGCCTGTTGGTCATTTGTATGGCTTCTTTTGAGAAATGTCTACTCAGGTTCTTTGCCTTTTTTTTTTTTTTTGAGACAGGATCTCCCTTTTTCACCCAGGCTGGAGTGTGCTGGCATGATCTTGGCTCACTGCAACCTCTGCCTCCCGAGCTCAATCAATTCTCCCACCTCAGCCTCCTGAGTAACTGGGACTACAGGCATGCACCATGCACCCAGCTAATTTTTGCCTTTTTTTGTGGAGAAGAGGTTTCACAGTGTTGCCCAGGCTGCTCCTGAATTCCTGGGCTCAAGCTATCAGCCCTCCTCGGCCTCCCAAAGTGCTGGGATTACAGACATGCGATTAAAGGTGCGCCCAGTGCCTTTGCCCATTTTAAAATCAGGTTGTTTTCTCGCTATTGAGTTGTTTGAATTCCTTACATATTTTGGATCTTAACCCCTGATCAGATGTATGGTCTGCAAATATTTTCTCCCATTCTACAGGTTGTCTCTTCACTCTGCAGGTTGTTTCCTTTGCTGTGCAGAAGCTTTTTAGTTTGATGTCATTTCTTTTGTCTATTTTTGCTTTTGTTGCCTGTGCAAAAATTCTTTTTGATGTTATTGGAGTAGAATTTTTAAAAAATTTTCATTTCAGATTTTTCATTGCTAGTATATAGAAATACATCTGATTTTTGTATATTGATATTATATCCTGCAATCTTTTTGAATTATTTGTTCTATTAGCTTATTAGTAGATTCTTTTGCAGACATCCATGTCTTGTTCTTCATCTTAGGGGAAAAGCTTTCAGTCTTTTACCATTAAGTATAATGTTACTGTGTTTTTTTTGTAGCAGCCCTTCATTAGGTTGGGGAAATTCCCTTCCATTTCTAGTTCCCTTGTATTCCCAGTTAATCATGAAAGGATAATGAATTTTGTCAAATGCTCTTTCTGCATCTAATAAAATGATTATGTGGATTTTTCTATTTATTTAATTTATATATATTAATATAATTAATTATTTAACATTAATTTTTATAAGTTGAAGCAACTGTGCATTCTTGGGAGAAATCCCACTTGCTTATGGCATATAATTCTTTTTACATTATTTCTTAAGGGCACAGAGTTTACTTTTACTTCTGCATATCATCTAAGGCACTCAAGCCATACTACAATTGGATCAAGAACTAGTGCCCAAGACATGTAACCATCATTATTATTGCTATCATCATAAATGAGAGCACAAGGTGATGACATTCTGAGCTAGAATGACAAGCCCAAATGAGAAACCTCATTTTAAGGAATGAGATAAAATTTGGAGACAAGGCCATATGGGATTATTACATTTCTCAATGTTGTTGAATAATCCCTACATTCCTGGAATATGCCTTGCTTGATCATGATACTCTATTCTTCATTTTTATTTTTTATATTTCTTAAGCATAGCCTGACAACTACACTTTATTTTTAAAAATGTTTTATTTTTTAAAACAGGAAAAAATATATACATATATATACACACACATATATATGTATACATATATTTATCTAAAGTATCTGGCTTAATGAATTCTTAAAAATAAAACACTAATGTAACCAGTACACAGGTCAAGAAGCAGAACATTATCAGCCCCTCATAAGGCCACTATCGTGCCCCCTCTCAGTCACTACCCTTCACTATCCAACAGGAATAACCACTATCCTAACTCCCAACACTGCTGATTAGTTTAACCTGCTTTTAAAACTTTGTGTAAAGGAATAATAGTCACGCTCATTTCACTCAATACTGTATTTGTGAGATTCATCATGTTGCATGCAGCTGTTGGTTGTTTTTCTCCTTGGTGGATAATAGCCCATTATATGAATGTACCACATTTATCAATTTATTCTGATGTTATTGGGGGATTGAGTCGCTGTATTTTAGAAATATTATGCATTTTAGAAATACAGCCGGACACGGTGGCTCATGCCTGTAATCCCAGCACTTTGGGAGGTTGAGGTGGGTGGATCACCTGAGGTCAGGAGTTCGAGACCAGCCTGCCCAACATGGCAAAACCCATCTCTATTAAAAATACAAAGATTAGCTGGACATGGTGGTGCATGTCTGTAATCCTACTCAGGAGGCTGAGGCAGGAGAATCACTTGAACCTGGGAGGCCGAGGTTGCAGTGAGTGAAGATTGCACCACTGCACTTCACCCTGGGTGACAAGAGCGAAACTTCATCTCAAAGAAAAAAAAAAAAAAAGGAAGAAGAAAGAAATATGCACAGTCAGTACTCCTGTGACTATTTTGTACATGTCTCTTGGTGAATATATCTCCCTTTTCTGTTGGGTATGTACCCAGGATGGAATTGCCATCCTAGAGATCCTTTAAGATACAGGAGAAAATAGAAAAGTTTTTTCTATTCATTACAGTGGAGACAACTGCATTTTTAAAATAATGACTTCGATTTTCCATGAGGGTTTAAATATCATAGTGTTATTTTTCTCATTCCAGGAACATGTAATAAGTTTTTAAGTAAAGTATTAGCATATAATATAATGCTTTATTCTGGAATTGTCTATAGCTACACTGTCTAATACAGTAGCCACTAGCCATAGAAGGCTATTGAGCACCTGAAATGTTGGGTAAATGTAAAATACAAAATAGACTTACAAGATTTAGTACGAAATAAAGAATGTACAATATCTTATTAATAATTTCAAAATATCCATTACAGGTTGAAATGATAGTACTTTGGATATACTGGGTGAAATAAAACATATTATTAAAATAAATCTCACCTTTTTTTAAAAAATGTGGCAACTAGAAATTTTAAATTGGACGTGTTGTTCACAATTTTATTTCCTTCGGACAGTGCTGGTCTGAATTAAATACATGCAATTAAATTACAATGCATGCAATTAAATACGTGGATAAGGATTGTTTTAATACTTCAAATGTACATTACTTTCAGTTCTGTTTGACAAAGGACAGGTCATGGGCTGCTTTGGACCATTTAGTATTGGCACTTTGTGGCTGGCACATTTATTTAAAAGATATTAAATACTCTTTAATTTGATGAATTGTATTATTTTCTTTTTAGGTTAAACTTCCACATTGCTTACATTGTACATGATGATATTCCTGAGGGAATAAGAATAGATAACAAAAGTCTATTTGGAAATTGAAGGAGTAGGATTGGATATGAAAAATATTAGTTAAGATTTTTTAATATTTCTTTTATCAAAACAGCTTTCTTTTTTCTTTTCTTTTCTTTTTTTTTCTTTTTTTTTTTTGAGATGCAGCCTCACTCTGTTGCCCAGGCTGGAGTGCAGTGGCATGCTCTCGGGTCACCGCAACCTTCGCCTCCTGGATTCTGGTGATTCTTCTGCCTCAGCCTCCAGAGTAGCTGGGATTACAAGCATGTGCCACCACGCCTGGCTAATTTTTGTATTTTTAGTAGAGACGGGGTTTTGCCATGTTGGGCAGGCTGGTCTCGAACTCCTGACCTCAGGTGATCCGTCCACCTTGGCCTCCCAAAGTGTTGGGATTACAGGCATGAGACACTGCGCCCAGCCGACAAAACAATTTTCTTAAATTGTAATTCCTTATAGATTAACATAAAGCTTGTGTTATACTTAGTTTAGCACATGTGTAAACAAAGTATCTTTTGGGTGAGTTTATTTTTATATTAACAAGGATGTTTACTTCTTTAGGTAAAGTAACCTATTTCTTTTTCTTTGGTTGGCAATTAGGGCAATACTAATTACCTAATCATAACAGAAGCGGTGCACTCCAGACTCATTATTCCTATCATTGGATATTGTCTGACTGATGAATTGTGATCCCTGTTACAGGCCAAAATAGCGAGGTCCTGCTTCGATAATTGCTAAATATATTTTTCTTGAATTATATATTTTTTGCCTTATGTCGACTGTGAAAAATATAAACTATAACTTCTCACCTTTCTTTTGGTGAGAAAAAAATAGGCCTCAATCATTTTGGTAACAATATAAAACAAGTAAAAGAAAAAAATAGGTCTGAAAAGATCTTGGAGTCACCTTAAACTTTATCTGCCATGAGACACTTAGAAGAATCAGACCTTTGTTGAAGATTACAGAACAGAGACTCCTTCAGTCACACCCAGGAGACAGGTATTCACCGTAAAGACTAGAATGAAGCGTGGGAAGTGGATGGATCCAGTGCAGCCCCAGGGAACTGGACACTCACATGCCCCTGGGAAGCAGGTCTTTGTTGCTCTCCTTCCATCACTTGGTCTCAGCTTGTCTTTGACTGGCTTCTACCACTTGTGCCTCCACCCAACCTGCTGCTACATTCTCCTGGTTTCTGCTTACTCAGATGTTTTGCATCCGAAGCCCATTTTGGCCCCTTCTGCCTTACCCTCTCTTAGCTCCAACCTTTCTCTTACATCAGACAGCTCCGTCTCTGCATTCTCCACTTTCCATTTCCAAGGGAGTGTCTGATTGGCTTACTAATTATCAGAGTCCGTGTTTGATGAGAACTGTTTGCTCCAGGTCACCTCACAGGATGATGACTACATCACGGATTGTGCGCTCCTGGGTCACGCGATCACTCTTAATTTCAATTAGCTGGGCTGGGGGTGGGGAGGGGGTAAGGAACGTTTTTTGTAGTTATTTGTGCAACCCCTGCTCTAGAAATAGTTTGGGTAACTGTTTCCTTTCCAAAAGGACTCTCTGGGTACGGTAAGCATCTCTCTCTCATACACACATATATTAAAATAACAGTGACTAAAACAAAGGGAGCATGAATAAATTGAATTATGAAGTTAAATGTATGAAATAATGAATGAACAAGGGAAGAAACCGATACTGACCCAGGGTCAACAACTACCTATGTCCAAGTAAAATTTCTTTGCAGTCTGACAAATTGGCTTTCAAGATTGCATTTTGTTTTGCGAATTAAGCCATTTTTAAGTCATGAGTCGTAGTTTTCTGGAGGCCCCCGGCATCCGGAACCCATGAATGCCACGTTCTTTCTAGCAGCCTTCAGCAATTTGAGGGCGCTTTGTTTCTTACGTTGGGAGAGAAATCCATCAGGAAATCGACGCCCAGGATCAGATGCAGATCCTGGGATCCTTGGCTCTGAGTAGCACGGTGGAAAAGTGAGGTAATCCAGGCTCTGGGCCCGTTTTCCTAGGAGCCCAGGGCGCTTCACCTGTCTGCAGTCAGCCCCTTTCTTGGACGTCTCCTCCCCTGAGTTTCCTCCTCATAGGCTTGTCCCTGGGAGTGTGGGCGGCCCCTTTCTTGAGCGCAGAAACACTTACTTTTCCCCCTACCCTGCTCCTCCTCCTCCACAGCCGTCTTTCTCTTTGCCTCAGCCACTTCCTTCCTTGGCCTCACCCTCCCCAGTGCACTGAAGAAGGTAACCGGGTCCAGACCCACGCGGCGCCAGTTCTCCGGCGGGAAGGAAAACCGTGCAGAGAGGTGCGTGAGCGCCCGGGCAGATGTGGCTTAGGTAGCAGGGATGGACTGGGTGTCCGTGGTGCGCCGCCGGGCACCGCGGGCTGCGGTGAGAGTCGGGTCAGGAGGGGGCCGGGAGGGGGCTCAGGGCGCGCGGAAGCTGCGACCGGCTGGGCTGAGACCTCGCGGGTTGGGGTCCCGTGGGGCGCGCGCCGCCCACGCCCCCACCTCTCGGGTCGACTTCCGCACTCGGCTCACGTGACGTTTCGCCGGCCGGGGGCGGACTGGGAAGCCGGCAGAAATGGAACGATTTTTACCGCGGTGCGACGTGTCGGCTTTGCACTTGGCGGTGGTTCAGGAGCCAGTTCTGCAAAGCTGGGTGGGGAAGGGCTCGGGGCGAGGGGAGAGGCTGCCCCGAGGAACGTGGTGGCCTCAGGGCAGTGGACTCTGCAGCGCCGGAGGTGGGTGCGGCTCTGTGCGCTCCAGGTCAGGGGGTGCAGAGTCGTGAGGGGACACCAGGGGCTCGTGGAGCCCGGGGCAGGGTCCGTTTTCGTCGCCCGGTTTGGGTGCTCGCTCTCGCGGCGCTTCGGGGCGCTCGGGCCACGGGGGAGGCAGACCCGCGGCGCCGGGCCGGGAGCTGCGGAGACAAAGGCTTCCGGGACGCGGCCCTTCCCGGGCGCCAGCGGTGCCGCCCCGCCACTGGGGGCCCAGCCCCGCGCTCCCCAGCCCTGCACTGGTGCCGGCGGTGACCGTGTGATGATGGGCTGCAGGGCACGGGGTTAGGAGACTTCTACCAGGCAGAACCCCAAACTGGTAGCAGGATGGCCAAATATGGAGTGAGCGCGCCCCAGACCGGAGGGAGTAAGGAGCCCAGTCATCCTTTGACCCGCACCAGCTGCTTGCCCGCGATTGCGAAGGAGGGCTGGGAAAACGTGCCCAGCCCGAGTGTGTAAAGTTGGTTCCTGATTCCGGACATACCTATTCCAGTAGGCTTTATTTCCTTGGATATTAGAAAATCTCCATGCATTGCCTCCAAACTTTTGAAAAATAACAATGCCCTGAGGGTCCTTAAATACATTCTAAAGTGTGTATTGGTGGTGAGTTTCGGGTTCTGCCCAGTCCTCCGACTTTCCGCTTCCTTTGTGTTTCCCACGCACAAAGCCGACATCGATTCTGCGACAATTAGAGTGCCTGGCCGTCATCTGCCTCGCCTTCCCTGGAGCCTTTTCCTGTCTTCTGGTCCAGCCGCTCACCATTAAGCTCTTCCCTTTAGACTTGCTCTGCTTCTCACCTCTCCTCATTGTTCTTTTCTTTTTTTTTTTCTTAGACATAGTTTCGCGGTACTCGTGAGAATGTGTTACATTCGTATAACCAAATCAGGGTAATTGGTATATCCATCACCCTAAATATTTATCTCTTCTTTATGCTAGGAACATTCAACTTACTTGCTTTTAGCCATTTGGAAGTGTACAATCCATTAATGTGAACTATAGTCACCCCACTGATCAATGCAGCACCAGGTCTTATTTCTTCTAACTGTGTTTATACCCATCAACCTCCCTTCACCCTCCGCCCCCTTCATTGTTCTTCATCTTGCTCTCTGCAGTCCTGGGATTCTGTCCTTATTATAAAAGGCCATGGGTCTTTCAAGGATTGTGTCACAATAGGTATTTTTCCCCCTTTGTCCCTCTCCTTCCTAAATAATAAATAAATAAAACGTCAAATTATGTATGCTAGCAATTGTTTTTAAACCTGTTATTTTCCTATTTATGGTGGTCTGGGCAGGGAGCCTTTCTTGCTTTGTAAGTGTTCTGCCTTGGTAAGAGCTCAGCATGTCACGTTTCATACAAATACCACTCACTATTATATTTAGTGTATTTGCATAATGGCAAAAGAGGAAGAGGAAGCGGGGAAACAGCCACCACGATGTGGTAGAAACAGCATTTAATTGTGGGGCATTAACCCCTGTTTCGTTATCCTTAAAATAAAGGTAAATAAATGCCTTGCAAGGTTCTTAGAACTACATGAATTAACGTAGATAAGGAGCCTGATGTGTAATTAAGTATAAAGAAACGCTGGTTGCCTTTCATGCTTAAAATTGGATGAACGTACATCTGCTTACTATAATGCAGGTATGCGTACTATATATAATAGATGAATTTCCCCTTTGATGCTCATTATTCAATGAGAGCTAAGTCTGAAGTATGTTGCTGGAGGTGGGAGGAAGGAGTGAAGAAGGGTGTTAAAGAGATAACATCTTTCTGGGGTCGGGAATCAGAGAATCAGAGAATTGGAAAGTTCCTTAATTTCTTTGGACATTTTCATTCTCCCTCTGTCCAGTACAGGCTAATTTCCTCATCATGCCTCACAGATCCTTACTATGTCTGCATTAATATTTCTAGGAACAGGGTGCAAACTTTATTCATTGTTGGGCAATTTTAATTGCTAGATAACTTTTTTATATGGCTCTCAAATCTGCCTTTCTATTACACTTACCCATCCTACCCAGTAGAGGAACACAAAGACTATTCATAGAAGTATATAAAAAAGAGCTTTAGTTTTTTTTTTGTTTTGTTTTTAAAGCAGCAGTTCTTCTCTAAGCTAACTTTATGGGTCAGGATTCTTTAGAGTGCAAGTAATAGAAACTCAATCAAACCAACGCAAGCAAAAAGGAAAGATACCGGTTCATGTAGTTGGAAAGTCCAGGGTCATATATAGGCTCAGTCATTGTTATATGGCTGGACATTTCTTTGTGTTAGCTTTACTCCTGGCAAGCTGTTCTCACGTGGTGGCCATTGACATCAGGGACTATAAACTAATATCATACAACCCAGTGAAAGGAGAGTGTCATTTTACTAATAGTTCTAGCAAAATCACAGGGCTGAACGTCATTGTTCTGGATGGGCTCAGCTACCTCATGCCTCAAACCAATCATTCTGGCCCTGAACTGCTTCTGGAGCCCAGAGTAAGACTCTACCCAGGATACATGGGTTTAGCATAAGGAGGGAAAGGCTTTATCCAAACAAAACATAGACTGCTGGTGCCAGAATGGGAAATGGGTGCTGGGCAGACAAAACAACAGTTGCCCACCACACTGCTATTAATAGTTTTTTCCCACTTTTTTTTTTTTTTTTGAGACGGAGTCTCGCTCTGTCGCCCAGGTTGGAGTGCAGTGGCGTGATCTCGGCTCACTGCAAGCTCCGCCTCCCGGGTTCACGCCATACTCCTGCCTCAGCCTCCCGAGTAGCTGGGACTACAGGCGCCCGCCACCATGCCCAGCTAAATTTTTTTTGTATTTTTAGTAGAGACGGGGTTTCACCGTGTTGGCCAGGATGGTCTCGATCTCCTGACCTCGTGATCCACCTGCCTCGGCCTCCCAAAGTGCTGGGATTACAGGCGTGAGCCACCGCGCCCGGGCTTTCCTACTTTTATTCTCATGGCATGGTGTTCAGGCCTAGTGGCTGTGTACTCTGTGTATATTTTCGCTTTTTAGTATCTCTCTTAAACTATGTCTTGAATTGCATATAATGTTACAGATATGACTTCACCAACACAAAGTCCTCAATATTTGAACACTATAAATTTTCATATTAAGTTTTATGAAGATGCATTTAATTGAATATTTTGCGTTTTATTGCAATCTAAGCTTCTTAAATTATAATATTCGCACAAGCAACAGAGCAGATGGTAGTGGCACTTTTAATAATTAGCAGATAGAAAATCTAGTGTCCCAATCAATATCATGTAAGCAGGTGGTATATAGTCATAGGTGTCACTCTTGTTTTTAACAGCTAGCAAGAATTAGTTACAATCCATCTGGATAAAGTTGTTTCTTCCAAAGTATCACCCCAAAGGAAACCATACACACAACTCCACCTTTTTGGTCTCTTATATGATTTGAAAAAATTATGATTTGAAAACAGACTGAACTGATGCATCTTCTACCCAGTTGCTCATACTTCCCGACATCCTGCAGGTGTACTTCCAATCCCTCTCATGCCTTTGCGTGTTCTTTTCAGTTCATGAGGTCAATATTTCTTTACCCTCTACTCTTAGTGCCAGACATGATAGAGCAGTGAGCATTATAGTCAGATCCCTGCAGAGGGGAGCTTACCCTGTAGAAGTGAAAGTCCAGAAATGTAATTCCAATTAAGTGAAATGAAGAGGGGCACCCGGTGCTATGGGAACACACAGTGAGGGAGGTGCTCCTCCTCCACGGTTTCAGGGAAGGCTTTTATTTAAGCTGGAGCAGGATGTGTGTGAATTAGCTCCTGGAAGGAGGAATAGCTATAGTCTGGGTTGAAGCCACAGTATGTGTGAAGGCTGGAGGTGAGAGAGCAAGGGGGCATTTGAGAGATTAAAAAGTCCCACATGGCTACAGCCTAGAGTTCAAGGGGGTGGAAGAGGCTGGAACAGTGTGCGGGACCCAGCTCGTGGAGGACTTAGTGAACCAAGGTAAGGCTCAGCTTTTGTTTTATTCTGAACTCCTCCTTATCTGCAGATGAATGATCTTCACCATGAGCTATTTATTGCAATCGGATTTACTGGGCACTGCCCAGAGAAGGCCATGATGTCCCTGTACGTCACTGGATTGACCGGATGGTATTAAAATTGCTGTTGTATTGATCTGCCTCCCCAACTAGACTACAGGCTCCTGAAGGGCAGGGAGTGTTTGTCAGTTTATTCTGGGGTGCCCAGCCCCCAGCTTAGGCCTACCTCAAGTGTGCTATGTGTTTTCTCCTTTGTTGCCTTGCTTTGTGTATGCACTTCCTCCTGTATAGAGTGCCCTACCCCACCAGTCTGGCTGGACCACTCCTCCCCAGTGACCTCCAGGAAGCCTCCTGCTGCTTCTTCCTTTGTGCTTCCATATGCCTTGGACCCACCACTCAAAGAGTATTCGTCTCATTGCTTTTCATTGCAGGCCCTCATCTGTCTTTAGAATGTGAGATCCCCGAGGGCAGATCCTGTGCTACACACCTTTTGTATTTTTGGTGCCTGGCAGGGTACCATGAAGAGGACCTACTCAGAGTGATTCGTGGGTGCAAGGAGAATGGCTGTATTCTCCCCCACAGACGTGGAGAATAGGAGTGCAGGGAGCTGAGGGGGCGGTTACAAAGGTAGAGGGAAAATGGGGACACTTCAGTGCCACATGCATCACACAAATATTTTTAGGAAAAGGAACATGGTAAATTAATAGTGACAAATGTGACCTGAACAAGACAAAGGGCTCTTGGATTTGGATGTGCTTAATGGAATGTAATGGTGATAATTTAGACTTCCTTTTTCTCTCCCAGGCAGCAATGAATGTGGATCATGAGGTTAACCTCTTAGTGGAGGAAATTCATCGTTTGGGTTCAAAAAGTAAGTATCTAACAGAGATAGAGTATTTCTCCTGGCTTTACCTTGGAACAGGTGAGACTGGCATGCTGGAGAAGCCTATGAAGGGGTCACCCAGGGCTTCAGGACACAAGTGTGGCAGCTCTGCCCACAGCCCCAGGTTATAACTGCCCTTAGCCAGGAATTGACATCTGGAGACACGGGGCTTTTGGGGTATTGTGATTCTGATGCAGGGAATAGTTGAGATATTTCATTATTTTTCAATAGAAAGCAAATTACCAAGCTTCTTTTATTTGACTGCATTGAAATTTGGTAATTGAATCATGTTCAAATTTTTACTTGTCATACTATTAAAATTCATGTTTTCTGCCTTGTTCTGCCATCATTTTACAAACTTCTTTTTTTTCAAATCATCTTATCTAAAATATCATCATTTTACAAACTTCTAAATGACTAGGGATTTACATTGAAATTATACTAAATTATACTAAATTGTCTTTATTTTCTCCAAATCTTGAGTTTTGTATAATCAGATATTAAGTAACTAAAATAAATCATCCTTTAGGTAGTGTTTAAGAAAAATTATCTTTTTCTTCAGCAATAACTAGGCAGCTTCCTTGAAGATAGTGACATGCAAAATTGGTAGTGTTAGTGTCTTCTTCCTAAGTCGTAATGACAATTACTATTATACTTGCAGCTTTAGGTATTTGGTACATCTCAGATGAGATATGCAAGAATTTGGGGGGCATTTTGAAAATAATAAGAATAATAGACATATTCAGCAACAACTAGGATAATAGAACTCGAAGTTTTAAAATTACATCATGTAAGTGAAAAACAGTTCTAGAAAGTACCTCACAAGCTCTCAAGATTTGTGTCATTATAGTTTGATTCTTCTTAAAGCACTATCTGTTCCTGAATCACAAATCCTTTGAAGTAACAGGACACACTTGGAAAATTCCATTAAGCCATTAATATCAAATGTCCCCTGCAGTGGTTTTCTGTTCCTGCTGTAACAGATTGCCACAAATTTAGTGATGTAAAACAACACATTTAATATCTTAAGAGTTCTGTAGGTCAGGAGTTTGACAATGGTCCTGCTGGAGTAAGATTAAGGTGTTGGCAGGGGACTCCTTTCTATAGGTTCCAGGAGGGAATCAGTTTCCTTGCCTTTTCCAGCTTCTAGAAGTTGCCTTGGCTCATGACTCCCTTTCTCTGTCTTCAAAGCGAGCAAGAGCTGATTGAGTCCACACATTGCATCATACTGACATCCTCCACTTTTAATTCTTTTTTGTTTTCCAGAGAGAATCTTACTCTGTCACTCAGGCTAGAGTGCAGTGGTGCAATCTCAGCTCACTGCAACCGCCGCCTCCCGGGTTCAAGCGATTCTCCTGCCTCAGCTTCCCAAGTAGCTGGGATTATAGGCACCTGCCACCACGCTCAGATAATTTTTGTATTTTTAGTAGAGATGGGGTTTCACCATGTTAGCCAGGCTGGTCTTGAACTCCTGACCTCAGGTGATCCACCTGCCTCGGCCTCCCAAAATGCTAGGTTTACAGGTGTGAGCCACCACACCCGGCCTAGTTTCTTGTATTTTTATTAGAGATGGGGTTTTACCAGCCAGGTGCAGTGGCTCACGCCTGTAATCCCAGCACTTTGGGAGGCTGAGGCGGTTGGATCATGAGGTGAGGAGTTCGAGACCAGCCTGGCCAACATGGTGAAACCCTGTCTCTACTAAAGATACAGAAAAAAATTAGCCAGGCGTGCTGGCATGTGCCTGTAATCCCAGCTACTAGGGAGGCTGAGGCAGGAGAATCGCTTGAACTCGGGAGGTGGAGGTTGCAGTGAACCAAGATTGTGCCACTGCACTCCAGCCTGGGCAATGGGGCAAGACTTCGTCTCAACAACCAAACAAACATAAAAGAGATGGGGTTTCACCATGTTGGCCAGGCTGGTCATGAACTCCTGGCCTCAAGTGATCCACCTGCCTCGGCCTCCCAAAGTGCTGGGATTACAGGTGTGAGCCACCGTGCCTGGCCTGCCTCCCTCTTCTGTTTTAAGGACTTTTTGGATTACACTGGGCTCACCCAGATAATCTAGGATACCTTCCTGTCGTAGGGTCCTTAATTGAATTGCATCTGAAAAGTCCCTTTTGCCATGTAAGGTAACATACAGATTCTAGGGATTGGGACATGGATATCTTCAGAGGCCTTTATTCTTCCTACTATTCCCTCTTTTTTGTCTTAGTCACTCTATTTCTATATCAAACCTGAGTCATCATTACTGAAATGTACCAAGAAAAGATAAATGAGGCATATTAAAGCTGGTATGGACTCTAAGTCCTAAGTTAGTCAACAACTGAGTTGAATCATATGATCAGTTAATACTTATTGAGTATCTATATATGCTAATAACTGTGTAGTACAAGTGGTATAAAGTGTGTTCCTTTTCCTCAGGGATTTTACTACTTAGTTGATGAAAACAGATAAAATCTCATAGTCCAGGTGCCATGGCTCAGGCCTGTAATCCTAGCACATCAGGAGGCCAAGGTGGGAGGATCGCGTAAGCCCAGGAATTCAAGACCAGCCTGGGCAACAAGGTGGGATCCCATCTCTACAAAAAAATAAAAAAATTAGCCAGGCATGGTGGCATGCAACTGTGGTCCCAGCTATACTGGAGGCTGAGGCAGGAGGATTGCATGAGCTCAGGACGTCGAGGCTGCAGTGAGCCGTGTTCAAGCCATTGCACTCCACCCTGGGGGACAGAGTGAGACCCTGTCTCAAAACAAAAACAAAAACAATAAAAAACTCATGAGGCAATTATCCGAAAAAAAAAAATGGTATGCTGAACTATGAAGTGCTGACATGCAGTATGGTCCCTTCAAAATAGATTATTGGAAGTTGTAGTAGTTGGGGGTACTCAATGAAGTCTTGCATCTCAGGTAGGACTTTGAAGTGTAGAGCAGGTCAGTTTAGGGGGAAATCCATGAGTTGGTTTTTGGAATGGGAATGAATGTATTGTTTGAAGAGAACACCGAGAAGACATTGGAAAATATAATTTATTTAGTTTCTTTTTTGAGATGGAGTCTCACTCTGTTTCCTGGGCTGGAGTGCAGTGGCACCATCTTGGCTCACTGCAACCTCTTGTCTTCTGAGTGCAGGCAATTCTTGTGCCTCAGCCTCCCTGGTAGCTAGTATTACAGGTGTCCACCACCACGCCTGGTTAAGTTTTGTATTTTTAGTAGAGATGGGGTTTTGCCATGTTGGCCAGGCTGGTCTCGAACTTCTGGCCTCAAGTCATCCGCCTGCCTCAGCCTCCCAAAGTGTTGGGATTACAGGCGTGAGCCACTTCATCCGGCCATAATGTATTTAGTTTCCTAATCAAAGAAATCAACAGTCTTCCCTAACTCAATTTTTCTCCCACGCATTTCACCACACCCACTTGATGGAGGCCTGATGAGTCTTATTTTCCATAGTGATGTCCCTCCTGTTCCTCCTCCCACACTCCTGATTTTTCCTGAGCTCAGTGAGGTCATCTTACTCTTGGCAGCATTATTATTGTTTTTTTCTTTTTCTCTTTTTTTTTTTTTTTTTTTTTTCTGGGATAGAGTCTTGCTCTGTCACCCAGGCTGGAGTACAGTGGTGCGATCTTGGCTCACTGCAACCTCTGCCTCCTGGGTTCAAACAATTCTCCTGCCTCAGCCTCCTGAGTAGCTGGGATTACAGGCATCTGCCACCACCCCCAGCTAATTTTTGTATTTTTACTAGAGACAGTTTTTCGCCATGTTGGCCAGGCTGGTCTCGAACTCCTGGCCTCATGTGATCCACCCGCCTCAGCCTTCCAAAGTGCTGGGATTGTAGACGTGAGCTGCTGGGCCCGGCCGTGCATTACTATTGTTTGGATAGTTATAGGTGTTACAGGCATATTTCCAAAGATTTGTAGGATTTTCTTTTCTTTATCCATATCAGCCTAGTGTTTATTGGTCATATTCAATTAGTTTTTAAATTCTAACCTTTACATTACTAGAAGAGTGTCATTATTCTGGTAAGGCAAACTGAAATTCCACTTCAAAATTAGCAGCTTTCACATTAGGAGACTTAAGATAATTATCGTAACTTCTATAAGCATGGAAATACTTTTAATTTTGCAGCTTCATCAGGATACCTTGACTTTCTCATTCCTGGCAAAAGATGACTTATTGAGTTTGAAAGCATATATAGATATGTGTTATCTTTGAACGTGTTATGGTTAATTATTTAAGTTGTATCTGGAGTAATTTTGCTTTAGTCTACACATGATGTATGAGCTCAAGATGAAAACTGATGAATTTAGTTTTATCTTTTCATTGAAAGTCAAATTCCTTAAAGTCCCATTTTTCATATAGCGAAAAAAGATTAAATGGGGGAGAGAGCACTTGGAAATTTAAATTCCTTCATTCAACAAATTTTTTTTAGTGTCCCCTTTGTGCTCAAGTGCTGGAGATGTAAAAATGAACAAAATTCCATCTCCATCTTTGAGGTCCTCTTTAGGTAGCTGAAAGACAGACAAACTGGAAGTACCTAGAGGGAAGTGATTAACATGGGCTGTAAAGTTGGACTCTCTGGAAATGAATCCCAGCTCCTCTACATACTTGCTGCGTGACCTTGGCTACCTTACTAAACTTTTCTGTGCCTTGTTTTCCTTATTTGTAAAACAACAATACTCTATTTCAAGGACACATTTCTTCACATTAAAAAAAATCTCTAAAATAGGCCAGGTGTGGTGGCTCACGCCTATAATCCCAGCATTTTGGGAGGCCAAGGCAGGCAGATTGCCTGAGGTCAGGAGTTCGAGACCAGCTTGGCCAACATGGTGAAACCCCGTCTCTACTAAAAATACAAAAATTAGCTGGGCCTGGTGGCGGGTGCCTGTAATCCCAGCTACTTGGGAAGCTGAGACAGGAGAATCACTTGAACCTGGGAGGCGGAGGTTGCAGTGAGCCGAGACCACACCATAACACTCCAGCCTGGGCAACAAGAAGGAAACTCCATCTCAAAAGAAAAAAAAAAATCTCTAAAATAAAAATACATCTTATAGTACATGGCATGCTATGGTTAAATTGGCAGTTTAATTATAATATAAAATAATGATGCTTCTTGTAATCAATTGTGTCTTATCTTCCATGAAATACAGATTAAGTGAATTTTAATGACTGTAAAATGCATCGAACAGTTCTGGATCATAGCAAGTACTCAATAAATGTTAGCTATTAATACTATAAATGATGGTGAGTGCTTTGATAGATATATACTCAGTTTTATAAGAAGAGCTATTCACTCAACTGAGTGGATCATGAAGGACTTCTAGAAAAGGTGGCATTTGAATTCATTCCTGAAGAAAAAGAATTTAGCTAGGAAGAAGTTTCTGGGTTTCTGGGCAGACGGCTGAACACGGGCACTGTTACAAAGGCAGAATCTGTCATATCATCTTAGGCACAGCAAGCAGTTCATTGTGACTGGATCAGGAGGTACATGCAGTGATATGGCAGAAGACCAGGCAAGTGATAGATGCAAGGCCAGAGGATGAAGAGCCTCTTCTGTGAGGCCATGGACTTCCCTTTATTTAGAAGGTCATAGGGAGCCATTGAAATATTAAAGTAGGCTTGATGAGGTGGCTCACACCTGTAATCCCAGCACTTTGGGAGGCCAAGGCTGGAGGATTGTTTGAGCCCAGGAGTTTGAGACCTCGTCTTTATTAAAAATAAAAATAAATTAGGTTTGGTGGTGCACGCCTGTAGTCCCAGCTACGTGGGAGGCTTGGAAGGCTCAAGAGGATCTCTTGAGTCCAGGAGTTCGAGGTTGCAGTGAGCTATGATCACACCACTGCACTCCAGCCTGAGCAACAGATCGACACCCTGTCTCAAAAAAAGAAAAAAGAACGAAAGAGGGATTAAAGTAGAAGAGTAACAATGAGCTTTGCATCTCATAAAGTTTCTTCCACATTTTTTCTTCCACACCCATGTGGAGGATGTATTGAGGGGCAAAAATGCAGAAAAGGAGGCTGGTACAGAGTTCTCAGTCAGCAGCTTGCAGTGATGCAGGTGAGAAACACTCAGGGCCTGAACCAAGGAATTAACTGTGATTGGAGAGGAGAGGCAGTAGCCACAGAAGGCACAAAGAAGGTGGAATCACCCAAACATTTGTCAGATTGAGGGGTGAGGGGGCATGAGAACTCCAAGATTACACTCAGGTTTCTGTCTTTGGTGCCTTTAAAAATTTTAACCAAAGTTGAGAATTTACTGTATGCTGGGCACTCTATAAGAGGCTTTATCTTTATTATGTCTGTTAATCCTTGCAACAGCCCTGTGAGAGGTATTTTTGCCCTCATTTGATGGATACCTGAAGTTCAGAGAGCTTGGAGGACTTGCCTGAGGTTACCAGCAGCTCCACTTCTACCTGTAATCAGTGACAGGTTCCTGTTGCACACAGAGTGTCATGTAGGTAGAAACTGAAAAATCAAAGAGGTGCATCTTTGCTTTCCAGGCCAAACGTGGTCAGATTCCCTGTTTTCCCTTTAGAACATCTTTTGTCCTCCTCATCTTAGATTATCTACTTCAGGTGAGTAAACTTCACGCTGGTCACTGTTCCCCCAGCCACCTTACTCGTTTTCAGCCTTGCCTGTGGCTTGGCACACTCTCTCCATTTGTCTCAGTCACAACAGAGCCCCTGGTTGCTGATACTCAGTGTGTGCTAGGCACTGTGCTGGGTGCTTTCGAACTGTGTCTCCTGGCAGCACTGAGAAAAAGATGTTCAGGTCCCCATTTTACACAGGAGGAAGCCAAGGCTTAGCGAGCTTTAAACAAGTTGCCCAAGGCCAAATGACTAGTAGATGGCAGAGATTTCAACTGAGGACTATTAGGTTTTTAAAAAGCTCATGTATATCATCACAATGAAGATGAGGAAAAAGAAAAAAGCTCCAAGTTATTGTCTCCTTTAAAGTCCAGAATAAGTACTGTCTCCTCCATGAAGTCTTCCTTACCATTCTTGCCCAAAGACATCTTGCCCTCCTCTAAACTGTAAAATATATTTTCTTTTTTTCTTCTTTTTTTTATGAGACAGGGTCTCACTCTGTTGCCCAGGCTAGAGTGCACTAGCACGATCATGGCTCACTGCAGCCTCAAACTCCTGGGCTCAAACAGCCCTCTGCTTCAGCTTCCTGAGTAGCTGGGATCACAGGTGCATTCCACCAGACCCAGCTCTCTCTCTCTCTCTCTCTCTCTATATATATATATATGTATGTATATATGTATATATATACATGTATATATATATGTGTATATATATATGTGTATATATATATATAATTTTTTTTTAGGAGAGACATGGTCTGACTATGTTGCTAAGGTTGGTGTCAAACTTCTGGGCTCAAGGTATCCTCCTACCTTGGCCTCCCAAAGTGCTGGGATTACAGGCATGAGCCATTGCACTCAGCCGGGATGTATTTTCTTTGCTTCTCATTTGGCATCCAATCACATACTGCTTTGTACTGTTGCTTTACTTGTTATGTGTATAGTTCTTATTTCCTCATGGGAATTGAAGTCATTGCTTTGAAAGCTAGAAAGTTATTCTCTCTAGAAAGTGATTCTCCACTTCCTTATGTCTGCCTCTAGTGTCTAACACAGTGCTGCGCTCACAGTAGGAGTTTGCCAAGCATCCAGTCGGAAGTTCTAGCCAGGGAGCATGGGAACTCAAGAACCTTTGGTCAAGGAATGGTCCTCCCCTCACTGTGATGGCCATCGTCTTGACAGTGGGTGTAACCTTGGAAGGGAAGAACCTGCAGTAGAGGGGTAGGAAGAGGTCAGGGATTCAGTCAAGTGGTCAAAGGAATCGCCCAAGGATAGGGAGGTGTCTCCCAGATTACCCTTGCCTCCAGGTTTTCAGGTTATTGATGTTTAACAACAGATCTACTTTTGGTCTATCTTAACTTTCAATGTATATGTTAAAAACTGGCCTCCAAATAAGATAATCTAGGGCTCATATGAAATACAGATTTCTGAGTCTACTACTGGGAATTCAGATTCAGTGGTCCTGATGAATGGCTGATGATTATACATTTTTAAGGAGCCCCCCACTCCCACCCTGGGGATTCCGAGTGTTCAGAACACACTTAGAGAAACACTGCTCTTGATCCTGGTTTTCTCTTTTATTTGTAGTGTTTATTGATTCAAAAACTCACATAACAATTAACAAATAAAATAGAGGGAGAGAAATTCATCTGCAGTATTAGCACTGTAGCACATTCAACTTTTGTAAATGTTGGTTCTCAGTCTTTGTCTGGATAATCCTAAGGCTAAGAGGCATATAGCATGTATTTATTCCATTACTTTTTGGATCAAGGAAGAGAATATGTTGAATTTATGACTGTTAAGTGTTAAATTGCAACCTTGAATAGCCCATAGTTATAAATTTATTAAAGATTTTGTAAGTCTTCCATACTTGAGGGTATGAAACAGACTTTGCATTTGCTAACAATGTATTTTCTCAAACTAGATGCTGATGGAAAGTTAAGCGTGAAATTTGGGGTCCTCTTCCGTGATGATAAATGTGCCAACCTCTTTGAAGCATTGGTAGGAACTCTCAAAGCTGCAAAACGAAGGAAGATTGTAACATATCCAGGAGAGCTGCTTCTGCAAGGTGTTCATGATGATGTTGACATTATATTACTGCAAGATTAATGTGGTTTACATATCTTTATGTACTGCCATTTTTTGTTTCTGGTAAACTGGAATATAAAGTGAAAGAACAAACATTTGAACATACTTAATGTATTTTTATAGAACTTTGTAAACGAAAGGAGATTCATGTTTTAGAAGTCTGTCCTTTTTTATATCTTGAAAGAAAATTTATGTATGATGCTATAAAATAAATCCTATTATTTTTCTCAGGAATCTGGTTAGGAATTGTAGGCAATGAGATTTTTTGCGGGGCAGGGACGGGAATGTTTGTTCATAAATAGACATTTTCTATAGATATTTGACATTCTGCGAAAGCAACAAGCAAACTGAAGACCAACTCCTATGAGAAATATTATGATGTTTATGTAATAAAGACATGTAACTGTCTTAAATTTGCCTTATTTTGTCATTTAAGTATTTGTGTGCTTCTCAGAATTGAGTTTTTGCATCAAGATTAGGCAACTGCAGTAAAAGTTGTGTTACTCTGAAACAAATTCTCTCAAAACTACCAAATTTAAGTAATAGGAAGGGCTGGGCACAGTGGCTCACACCTGTAATTCCAGCACTTTGGGAGGCTGAGACGGGCAGATCACCTGAGGTTGCGAGTTCGAGACAGCCTGGCCAACATGGTGAAACCCCATCTCTACTAAAAATACAAAAATTAGCTGTGCGTGATGGCACACATCTGTAATACCCACTACTCTGGAGGCTGAGGCACAAGGATCACCTGAACCCAGGAGGTGGAGGTTGCAGTGAGCTGAGATCGCCCCACGGCACTCCAGCCTGGGCGACAGAGCGAGACTTGATCTCACAAAAAAAAAAAAAAAAAAAGAGGAATGGTTAGTGTTATGGTTAGACCCTATACAAAATATTTATTTTGAGGCTGATTGTGTGCTTACTGCTGAGTTTGGGGACATGTCAAAAAATCTAACCTAAAAACTTCACATTCTAGTTGGATTACACCCATCTGAAACAATATGGGATAATCTCTGATTGCATGTTACAGAATTTAACATGACTTGGAATACCAAGGAGAATAAAAGCAGTGAAAGCCACAATGGCCAGGGGAGATATCCTGGAGGGGGCAGAACTTGCATGGAGGAATAATTGCAGCTGATTATCTCGAGGGAAAAAAAGATGGGATGATGAGGGTGATTACTGAAGGAAAGGCAGAAGGACACAAATTGGCAAGGCATGATCTCGTGAAAGGCAGGATATGAGGCCGACCAGAATGCTGGGGAGAGAGGTCATTCATTGGACAATGAAAGTGGGACCTGGGAAACCAGGAAGAGGAATGTGAACAGAAACTGGAGCCAGGACATTCCATGATGACAGTGATGTTTAGTGCAGATGGCCCTCACACTAGTGATTCAGGTGGGTTGTAGAGAGTGAAGAAGTGGTCAGACAAGCCAGCTGAAATGTTGCTCAGGAATCTCATGGGGGTGACCATAACGCAAAGGCGGGGGAAGAATGAACTCCAAGCATGTTTTTAAAATCAAAGCCCTCTCATCTGTACTCTTTCTGCTGTGACAGGACCCCAATTCAAAGATCAAACATTAGAATTCACTGGCACTTGATGGTTATTGCTAACATTTATTGAGCATTTACAATGCCAATTCTCATATAACCCTGTGAGGTAGGTACTAATAGTACCTTCCATTTTATAGATGAGGTAAGTGAGGCACTGAAAGGTTAAGTAGCTTGTCCAAGTTCACCTAGGTAGAAAGTTGTAGAGTCTGAATTTTGAAATTGGACTTATCTAACTGGCAATTCCAGGGATGGCGTAGACTTTGAGCGTGGTTGGCTCCAGGGACTAAACAATGTCAAAACTCTCTGCCTTTCCATATTGGCTCTCATGCATTCTCTGGTTTGATCTCTTTCTACTGTAAATAGACTCCCTGCAGATAGCTGGGAAGATGCTGCTAGTAGTTGCGAATTCACTTATTTCTAGATTAGCAATTCTAGTAGAGGGAGCATTTATTATAATATCTAATTATGAATTCCAAGAAGGAAATTCTGATTGTTTCCACTGCAATATAAACCTACCCCTTTGACCAATGGCATTTACCAAGGAGATGAGACACCATGAACTGACAGGCCACAGGTAACATGCTGGTTTCTCAGTGGGGATGGGGTGAGTTATTGTGCTTCACAACCTCATTTCAAATAAGAAAAGGGTAGTTTTCCAAAGGAAACGATGTTGGCTACATGGGAACGACATGGGTTCACTGTAGAAATAAGAGACCTTTTGAAGAATGAATCTTTACAATTATGTGGCAAAAAATGAAAAGGTAAATGAGAAGCGATGGTCAAAAGCTACCATCATATATGCCCTCAGTGACTGAGAGAATGATGAACTTATTAACAGAGGTGGGAAAATTGGATGGAGAAGGAGGGCTAGTTTCAGGGAGTTTGATCTGGGCATGGTAAACTTGAGGTAGTTAAAGTAGAAATGTGTAGTAAGTAGGTGAGGATTTTCTTCTAGAACCCAGGCTAAGTAAAGGCATAGGAGTGTAGACAGAGACTTGGGAATTACGGTTCATGGTTGATTTTCACCTTAATTTTGATTTGTATAGATAATTCTACTTCTGACTCTCATTAGCATTAAATTGAAATTTTAATTATCAGGCACTTAGAAAATACAAAAGACAAACAATCTACAGGCTTTGTAAAAGTCTAGGCTGAGAAATTGAAGCAACCTTTAGATGGAAGCAATGTAGGAAGCCCAAAGACATCTAACAGAATTTTATGAGGCAGCTGACCTTGTGTAATCAAAAAGAATCTTAAAAAATCTATAGAAGTTGAAATTGTTAATCTGTCATGATTTGTTTAATGTCTTCTTGGCGAGCATCAAATGAAGTTTAGTTTTAACCCTTGATGATTTAACATTTAATGAACATCTTCCAGAAAAGGTATATTCATGTGATTGTTCAGTTGTTGTAAGAAAACTGACAGAATATCATTTCTATCTACCATTGATATCCACGATACAGTTTTATGTATTTTCCTTTAGATTCAAGATGGTTAGTTCTTTGTATCAACTTCACATATACATAGTTGTTTTATCTGGATCATGGTCTTAAAATTTTAAATCACAGATTTGATTTTTTTGAGCTATATTCACAGTGAAAATACTCTTTTTTGGCCATAAGCTGCATTGCAGTTAATTATCTCAGTAATAAGTGCCATTGGCTACAGTTGGCTGGGAATTAGAGATTATCAACAGTTGTATACCAACATTCCTTTATTCACGCAATGAAAATATGGAACATCAACTTTGTTCAAGTCACTGTTCTAGGCATTAGGAAGGACTAAAGCAAAGCAAAATAAGAATAAACAAAATTATATTCTAGTCCTCAAAAAACCCCAATTAGTACTATATATTATTAATAAACAGTATAAAAGAAGCTTTGGGTAAATGATATAGAGATATGGGTGCAAAGATAAAGAATCATTCCTGAGGGGACCTGGAGGGCTTTCATGGATAAAGTGACATTTCCTGGGGCTTTAAAGCAATAGAATAATAGGGTAGGACTTTAGGGGTAGAGTCGCTACTGCATACAAAGTCAGAGAAAGGCAAGTAATTTGAGGTAGAGAAGGAAAGTAGTGTAACAACAGTTGAGGCTAGAAAGGAAGGTTGGGACATTATTTTGAACCTTTAGGACAGAACAAACAATTCTAAGTGTATGTCTTAATAATGGTGAATTACAAAGAACTAAAAAAACTTACATAAAATAATTTGATAAGTACCACTAATTATAAAGAAACTTTAATTTTTAAGTTCTGCAACATTGCTATTTTGTGTATTGAGATTAAATAAGACAATCTATAATTATAGCTTATCATCTTCATAGTGAGTGACTGTTCATTGAAAACTGATTAAAGTTACCACGTTTGCAGCCTTGAATTTTCTTAAGTTTCTGTCATAGAAAGTCCAAGCATACCCTAGTGTCCTGCAGTTACAATTTAAAAATAAGTTACTGGCTGAGTACAGTGGTTCACACTTATCCCAGCACTTTGGGAGGCCAAGGCAGGAGGATCATTTGAGTGCTGGATTTCCAGACCATAACAAGACCCCATCTCTACAAAAAAATTTTAAAAATTAACTGGTCGTGGTGGCGTGACCCACTACAGTCTCCACTACTTGGGAGGCTTTCATGGATACCTAGGAATTCAAGGCTGCTGTGAGCCATGACAGTGCCACTACACGCCAGCCTGGGTGTCAGAGTGAAATTCTGCCTCTAAAGAAATAAATAATTAATGGCCAGGTGCGGTGGCTCATGCCTGTAATCCCAGCACTTTAGGAGGCCGAGGTGGGTGGATCACGATGTAAGAGATCGAGACCATCCTGGCAACATGGTGAAACCCTGATGCTAAAAATACAAAAATTATCTGGGCATGGTGGCACACACCTGTAGTCCCAGCTACTGGGGAGGCTGAGGCAGGAGAATCACTTGAACTCGGGAGGTGGAGGTTGCAGTGAGCCACGATCGTGCAGCTGCACTCTAGCCTGGCGACAGAGGGAGACTCCGTCTCAAAAAAGAAAAAAAATTAATTAATTAATTAAATAAATTACAGACCAGGTAACTTAATATATTGACGCAATTGTCTTTTCATTCCATCAGCTGATAGTTGTCCATATACCATTACAATAGCCAAAATTAGAAAAGAGGAGTGGGGCAAGTGATTGAGCAGGGTTGAAAAGGTGGAATAGATTAGATAATTTCCAAACTGGATAAACTGAGGCTCCAACAAATGCCTATTTAACATAATTTAAAGATGTCTGGCTCTCCCTCTCCCGTCTCCCTCTCCCTCTCCCGTCTCCCTCTCCCTCTCCCGTCTCCCTCTCCCTCTCCCGTCTCCCTCTCCCTCTCCCTCTCCCTCTCTCTCTCCTGTCTCCCTCTCCCGTCTCCCTCTCCCGTCTCCTTCTCCCTCTCCTTTCCACAGTCTCCCTCTCATGCTGGGCCGAAGGTGGACTGTACTGCTGCCATCTCGGCTCGCTGCAGCCTCCCTGCCTGATTCTCCTGCCTCAGCCTGCCGAGTGCCTGCGATTGCAGGCGCGCGCCGCCACGCCTGACTGGTTTTCGTGTTTTTTTGGTGGGGACGGGGTTTCGCTGTGTTAGCCGGACTGGTCTCCAGCTCCTAGCCGCGAGTGATCCGCCAGCCTCGGCCTCCCGAGGTGCCGGGATTGCAGACGGAGTCTCATTCACTCAGTGCTCAATGGTGCCCAGGCTGGAGTGCAGTGGCGTGATCTCGGCTCGCTACGGCCTCCACCTCCCAGCCACCTGCCTTGGCCCCCCAAAGTGCCGAGATTGCAGCCTCTGCCCGGCCGCCACCCCGTCTGGGAAGTGAGGAGCGTCTCTGCCTGGCTGCCCATCGTCTGGGATGTGAGGAGCCCCTCTGCCTGGCTGCCCAGTCTGGAAAGTGAGGAGCGTCTCTGCCCGGCAGCCCATCGTCTGAGATGTGGGGAGCGCCTCGGCCCGGCCGCGACCCCGTCTGGGAGGTGAGGAGCGTCTCTGCCCGGCCGCCCCGTCTGAGAAGTAAGGAGACCCTCCGCCTGGCAACCGCCCCGTCTGAGAAGTGAGGAGCCCCTCCGCCTGGCTGCCACCCCGTCTGGGAAGTGAGGAGCGTCTCCGCCCAGCAGCCACCCCGTCCGGGAGGGAGGTGGGGGTCAGCCCCCCGCCCGGCCAGCCGCCCCGTCCAGGAGGGAGGTGGGGGGCTCAGCCCCCCGCCCGGCCAGCCGCCCCGTCCAGGAGGGAGGTGGGGGGCTCAGCCCCCCGCCCGGCCAGCCGCCCCGTCCGGGAGGTGAGGGGCGCCTCTGCCCGGCCGCCCCTACTGGGAAGTGAGGAGCCCCTCTGCCCGGCCAGCTGCCCCGTCCGGGAGGGAGGTGGGGGGGTCAGCCCCCCCCCGGCCAGCCGCCCCGTCCGGGAGGGAGGTGGGGGGGTCAGCCCCCCACCTGGCCAGCCACCCAGTCCGGGAGCTGAGGGGCGCCTCTGCCCGGCTGCCCCTACTGGGAAGTGAGGAGCCCCTCTGCCCGGCCACCACCCCGTCTGGGAGGTGTACCCAACAGCTCATTGAGAATGGGCCATGATGACAATGGCGGTTTTCTGGAGTAGAAAGGGGGGCAAGGTGGGGAAAAGATTGAGAAATCGGATGGTTGCCGTGTCTGTGTAGAAAGAAGTAGACATGGGAGACTTTTCATTTTGTTCTGTACTAAGAAAAATTCTTCTGCCTTGGGATCCTGTTGATCTATGACCTTACCCCCAACCCTGTGCTCTCTGAAACATGTGCTGTGTCCACTCAGGGTTAAATGGATTAAGGGCGGTGCAAGATGTGCTTTGTTAAACAGATGCTTGAAGGCAGGATGCTCGTTAAGAGTCATCACCACTCCCTAATCTCAAGTACCCAGGGACACAAACACTCTGCCTAGGAAAACCAGAGACCTTTGTTCACTTGTTTGTCTGCTGACCTTCCCTCCACTAGTGTCCTATGACCCTGCCAAATCCCCCTCTGTGAGAAACACCCAAGAATGATCAATAAAAATAAAATAATATTTAAAAAATAATAATAAAGATGTCTGACGTTGTTATCTCATTTTCAGTACAATGGCTGAGTCACTGAAGCTACCATGGCAAAATGTAAAATTAACTTTTGAAAAGAAATTATTTCAGAATCTAGGATTCTACCATCAACAGCAGTTATAACATTTACGAGTCAGAAAAAAAAAAAAAAAGTTACAGAAATGTGGATTTGAGGAATTTGTCGTAAGGAAACACTGACATCCCAGAGTTCCCTAGTGTCTGAGCACAATTTCTACAATTCCAGACAATAAGGAGGAACAGTTCAATGAACTGACAGACAAAATACAAACATGTCATGGCAAAGGAACAAGCTGGCTTCTCTGCGGCATGAGGCATTGGACTCATTATAGCCTCAGAAATCTAGAAAAAGTCAAGAGAAATGAGTGTACCTTTAATTTATTTATAGGCAAATAATCTCTGGGTTTCCACTTTCTTAAAAAAGGTTATAAATAACTCTTCAAAGAAAACCAGCTCCTCAGAAGCCTTTTATGATGAGAAATCTGAAACAACCACACTTTTCTGGAAGGCTGATCTATCTGAAAATTCCTCTACTGTTGTTTTTATCTCTAGCAGCCTCAACAAAAGGTTCCTTAAAGAATAATTTTTTTTTTGTAGTCCTCCTTTTATTGAACGTTTTAGTTAGACAATTTGGGCTAGAAGGAATGGAGATTCACTTAGCCAGGTAAAAGGGTTTAACCGTCAGGATGTATACAGGGCAACTAGGAAGATATGGGACTCCATTGAAAGCCAACAGAGGGCCCTTTACCATGATGGGACCTCTACAGACTGAGGGCTCTTAACCAGAACGGGTCCAAATGGCTTTTGTAGCTCTTTCAACACCTAAATACTCTGGCGGCTGGGTGTGTTCACTTACGCCTGTAATCCCAGCACTTTGGGAGGCCGAGGTGGGAGGATTGCCTGAGGTCAGAAGGTCCAGACCAGTCTGGCTAACATGGTGAAACCCCATCTCTACTAAAAATACAAAAATTAGCCGGGCATAGTGGCACATGCCTGTAATCCCAGCTACTCAGGAGGCTGAGGCAGGAGAATCACTTCATCTTGGGAGGTGGAAGTTGCAGTGAGCTGAGATCACGCCACTGCACTCCAGCCTGGGTGACAGAGCCAGACTCCATCTCAAAAAAATAATAAAAAAAAAAATAAATATAAACGAATGAATGAATGAATGAATGAATACTCTGGAGATTCTAATTTAGTAGATCTGGATGGGGCCCAAGCATTTCCATGAAGAGTTTCCCAGGCTGATTCTGATGGGCAGCTCTGGTGAAGAACCAGCCTTTACTGCACTGGGGCCTCCTGGTTAACACCACTCTGTTGTTTTCACAGATCAAGTTTGATATGGTTTGGCTGTGTTCCCACCCAAATCTCATCTTGAATTGTAGCTGCCATGATTCCCACGTGTTGTGGGAGGGACCCAGTGGGAGATAATTGAATCATGGGGGCGGTTTTCCCCCATACTGTTCTTGTGATAGTGAGTAAGATTCATGAGATCTGATGGTTTTATAAGGGGAAACTCCTTTTGCTTGGTTCTCATTCTCTTTTTTGCCTGCTGCCATGTAAGACGTGCCTTTCACCTTCTACCATGATTGTGAGGCCTCCCCTGCCACGTGGAACTGTGAGTCCATTAAACCTCTTTTTCTTTATAAATTACCCAGTCTCAGGCATGTCTTTATCAGCAGTGTAAAAATGGACTAAAACACAGTTCTTTCTGTTTGCTTCTCTTTATGCTTCTAATTAGCTTCTTCAACCTCTATCTTTTCTCTAATTCATAGCTTCTATTTAATCTTTGGTTTGTTCCCTCATTATTTTGATTTATTGGTGCTGGTTCTTGCTGCTAGTGGTCTTATACTGTACAAGGTCTGAATTCAAATAGATAGAAAAATCCTGAGTAGCTCAGTTTGTCCCTAGTTGATAACTTTATGCTCCAAGCCACCTCATAGGTCATTGATCAGCCCGGGATTGGCTGGGTCGGCTGCCTATCCCTGGTCCAATCAGTTATGGCTGTGGTTAGGGGAGAGAAGAGCTGGGCAAATGGCTTTCTAGAGTTCCTGCAACAGGATCAGGGAGCTGAGCTGCCTCCGCAGTGCCTGTGGATCCGGCAGGCATTGTGATTGCATTCTAACAAGCCTCTTCTCAGAGGTTCTCTGGGATTTATGGTAGAATATGAAGACACTAACTTTCAACTTGGAAGATATGATCACCCTTTTTAAACATAAAAAATGTCACCCCCACCTGTTTGTTGTACTTGCAGTATCTATGATGAATAAAATACATAATATAATAATACATAGTACAAAAATACAAAAAGCTGTTTTACCTTTAGCAAAGGTTTTGTTTGTTTGTTGTTTTTTTGTTCTTTTCTTTTTGTGAGACAGAGTTTTGCTCTTGTTGCCCAGGCTGGAGTGCAGTGGCACGATCTCGGCTCACTGCAACCTCCACCTCCTAGGTTCAAGTGATTCTCCTGCCTCAGCCTCCTGAGTAACTGGGATTACAGGTGCACACCACCACGCCCAGCTAATTTTTTGTGTTTTTAGTAGAGATGGGGTTTCATCATGTTGGCCAGGCTGGTCTTGAACTCCTGACCTCAGGTGATTCACCCGCCTCGGGCTCCCAAAGTGCAGGGATTACAGGCATGAGCCACCGCACCTGGCCTAGCAAAGGTTTTACATGAGTTACTAATCATAAAGTTAATACTTATACTTTAAAGATAATAATACATTTATTTATGCATAAAAGGTACATTATTTATTCAATCTACAGAAAATGTATAAACCAAAAATAAAATCCTAAACCCCCTACTGACCTGATGAATTCCCTTTTGGGAAGACCTCAGAAAAAACTTAAAAAGTGAGTTCCCAGTGTGTCAGGACAGGAGGTCAGACACACCCCATTATGCCTCCCTATTATGTTGTATCTAAACTCCTAAAGAGTTTGGACACAACAACTTGCCAGCATTAATGTTATAGTAGAGATCATAAGTCTGACAGAACACTCTTTGTGGCAATAAGATACCAAATTATAAACAAGAGGCCATGCTAGGCAAGGGTTAAGTCATGCACTCTTGCATTTAAAGAATAACTATGTTCTAACATCCAGGAGGCTTTTCTTCTTCTCTGGCAGCTAAAGGAGCACTGGCCTTGAGAGAAACATTATTATAACAATTTGCAGCTCCACCAGATGCTGACTAACTGACCCCCAACCTTTTTCCCACAAGCCATAACTACATCTTTGATTGGACAAGAGACCAATTTCAGTAACTTTCTCCTGATAAGACCACCGACCGTGGACTGATTCTGGCCAGTTTACAGAGGCTGCACACTTGCGTCTTTGTGTCTTGAAGAGAGCAAAATTATGTCCTGAAAAGACACAATTTGGACTAATTGTAATGCATTTAAATGTTTTGTCTCCACCCGCAGGTGAACCTGGGTCGTGTGTAACATGCATGTTTGTTCCCTAGCCTGCATCAGGACCACCTTCATGAATATCCATAGCTCCTGTTGAATATGTATGTTTAGCTAACTCATTCATCATATATCTTCTACCTCAATCCCTTCTCCTTCAAAGTGCCTGTCTTTGGTGTAGCCCTCCCAGCTTGCCAGATGGCCACCTTGCAGGTTGTAACCCTTTATAAGAAATAAAGTCTCCTTTTCCAAATTTACAGATCTTGTGATTTTTTTTTTAAGTTAACAATGCTTGGTACACATAGGGTTTCCTGGATTCCTTGAAATAACTCTGGTTCCTTAGGGTGCTTTGTCCGCGGGTTATGAATGCTTTTGTGGTACAATAAACACACTGCCTAGATCATGAACGCCTGCATTTGAGCCTAAGGGTCTACTACTCATTTCAGTTCTCAGAACCCGTGGTTGTTCTACATTTCCTCCCCTTGAATCTGGGCAGACTTATGACTGATTCAACAAATAGAATACAGTGGAATGATCCTAATGATTTCTGAGGCTGAGCCATAAATCGCTATAGAGTAACTATCTGGCACACGTAACATAATGTTGAGAGAGAGGGAGGACCTTGGGGATGATTTGATCAAGCAAGTCAATGATGTTGCCCCTAAATCCTGATTTCCTTCTTTCTCCATTCTGCCATCTGTAATATGTTTTGTTTATTTCTTTCTAAGTCTGGCTTTCTTCCTAAGTCTGGCTTCCTTCCTGGTCAAAAAATAGCTGCCAACAACTTCTGGGGTAGCATGACTCCTTGGAAAAAGAGGGAGAGAGGGAAAGAGATTTGAGAAAGAAAGGAAAGCTCTAGGAGGAAAAAGTAGCCATCATAGATTAATCCATTGTCAACTACCTTCCAGTGCTGATGCTGGTAAGTCAGGTAGCATTCTGATCCCTAATCATTTTTATGTGACTTTTTAAAATTGTGGGAATTTTTGGAATCTTTTAATCCCTAGGTTCTAATGTTCTGCCATATTAAACCTGGGCATTCATCGTTTTTTATCTTTTATTTATACGGAAACTTATGTTCTTTAGTTTAGGGGTGTTTTCTTATGTTATTTCCTTGATAATTTATTTCTCTCCATTTTCTTCTTCTTTTTTCTTCTCCCTGGAACTCTTAATAGTTGGATGTTGGCACTTCTGAATTGGTACTTTAATATTCTAAGTTTTCCCTCTTGTCTTTTGTGGGGTTTTTTTGTTCTTTTTTTCTGAGAAATTTACTTTGCTTTCTTGTTAAAAATTAAGAGTTAATTCCATTTTTGGATTTTAATTTCCATCACTTTTATTAAAGGATAGCATTCTGTTCCTGTTTCATGAATATGACACTTTGTTTCATCTCCCTGAGGATGTTAATCATGACTTCATTGATGTTTTCTACTGCCTCCTGTCTGTTCAAATGAAGTCCTTTTTTGTCAATTTATTTGTTTGTATCTCTATTTTTGTGTGTTTATACTGAATATTTCCTCACATATCTAGAGATCTTTGGCTATCTCTTCATATATAACAGTGAGTCACTGGGAAACTGATCAGAGGCTCTGTATTGATGGCCAGATTTTGCCAATAGATACTAGTGAGCTTTGTTATATGATAGTCAGTTGGTAAGCAAGCTTTTCATTGTGAAAATTCCAAACATCAAAATTGTAGGGTTTTGGGGTTGTTTCCGAAGAGCTCTGCTAATTTCTGCTTGGGTATATCTCGTGGGTGCAGGCATTCTGGAAGCAGGGGAAGAAACTAGAGCCCTACCGTTCAATCAACAAAATGTATTCACTTCTCTCTTTACAGCTTTGCTTCCCACCCTTGCTGTCTACTATGCCTGGGATCCTCTGGTATGGAAATACTTTCTCTCCATTTTTTTGGAGACCTTGATCTCTGTGTGTAGTCAGGAGGAGGAGGAGTTACTAGAATTCAAGGGAAGGGTAATGGGACCGGGGGCAGGTCTAACAGTGTAGTGTATAGATGAGCAACCAACCCCCTAATTCCAATCACATATCTTTTTCCTGCCTTAAGAGTTCCCTGAAAATACCAGGTATACAAGAGTTCTGAGCCTCGCTAGGTGTCAGTGAGGGCAGATTGGCTCAATTCCTACTGGTATCCCTACCCATAGGTGCTTAGGTGGCAGCTTTCTTAAGTCTATTCCTACTCTACTGTCTGCTTTCCTAACTTCAAAAGATTATTGATGTTGCTCATCAGCTATTGTCGCCTCTCATATTTTCTTTGTCCTTGTGAATTGGTGACTTTCTTCATGTATTTGCTGCATTTAAAAATGGTTCAGGAGAAACAGAATATTAAAGTGCTAATTGATTTGCCATACTTATCTGGAAAACCTCTCTCCTTTTTGCAGTCCAAAATGTTTTCTCTAATTTTTTTGCGCTTAGATTCCCAGATCACAAATGCAGGCAATCCAGAGTTCATTTTTAGCTCACTTTGTCATTATCAGTGGTGGAGATCACTGTCATGTGACTCTCCAGCATACTAAACATCTATAGCCCTCTCAAGGCAAGCTCTGCCTGACTTCTGCTGTCTCTCAATCCTTCAGCATCTAGGGCATCCTGGCAGAGATGAGGATCAAGAAAGAAGGTATAGTGTGCCAGGAGAGACCCAGGAAGATCTTGTCACTGGGAAATGTGGGATTTAGGCCACTGGAAAATATAACCTAGGCTCCTTATATTTTATTTCACATGAGTGTGTTCTGAAGAAACAGAAGAGGACATGTAGGAAGAAAAGGTGAAGAAACTGCACATCATAGCAGAAAATGATAGATCTTGGAAAGTTTTTTTAAAATGGGAATAAAAACACAAGACAGTTATTTGGGGGAGGATCACAGAATTTATTGGAACAGTTTATCTAATTGCCATACAATTCAATACCAATTATGTGTCTCCTAAAATAGGTACCAAATTAACTTTGAGGAATGCACTATTTGATTAGAATAGTAAACAGTCTACACGTATATTCAATATTTATTGTCTGTTGATGTTGTAATCTGCAGAAAAGGAGCTTATTGACAGCTGGCTGCAGAGAGAAGCAACGAGTATTATTACAAAGGGCCCTGATAACGATGAAATATTTTTGGAGCTGGAGTCAACTACAGAGCTTAGGACTCTCCATACCAGCCAGGAAGCATTGAGCAGATCAAGAAAATAGATCTTTTGCTTGGAATGGTGGATAAATCTAATAACCTCTAAGTCTTGGTCTCTTCTTATCTGTAATGTGGAGAAAATAATTACTCCTAACTCTTAGGATTATTGTGGGGATTAAACGTCTGAAATATAGTAATTGCTCAATAAATGTTAGTTGTTATTATTATTTCTTTTGGTAGGAAAATTGTTGCTGGAGTTGTAATTGTTACCATTATTTGTTTCATGAAGTTCTGAAGATAACCTGGGCCTTGAGAGCGACTTACAATAAATGGAAGAGGTAGTCACTGGCCAAGGTGTAACTACATCTGCCTTCAAGGGGAGGAAACGAAGGTTACTGAAAGTTATGGAACTAAATTCAGAGACACATTTACAATTGTTAGCTTCTCCTCTGGTGGATTTTTGTTTGAAGGCCAAATCTCTGTCTCTCATAACTCACTGTACTTTTGTCTATCCTACAAAGACTGTTTACTGATGACCCTCCAATGACTACAGCAGCACTAGAAATACTAGGTGCTTAATAAATAGTTGTTGAATGAATGGATGAATGAACGGATGGATGGATGAATGAATGAGGCAGAAGAGTTTGTTTGCTGTGGTTGCTGTTTTGCTCATCAGAAATTCATGTGCCATGGTTACTTACAGCTTGAAATAACAAGAGAGAATATGGGTTGGCAATTATTTTTCTTTGATTGGGGGTGTTCTGTAGTTTTTTAAAAATTGTTAGTGTTTTGGCAGCTTTTATCATACAATGTTTGGATAATAAATGACTACTTTGTTGCAGAAAGGTAACACATGTCTCCTATATTTTATGAAATAACAAACCTTTCATCTCATTGCTGAATTTTTAGAGCAATGTTTTATAATTAGAAAAATAAAAATAAACCTTTGCCAAAAGTGAAAAGTTTGGGGATGAATAAAGAACAATCTAGTCTTAGGTATGTGCGAATCAGGGAACAAGAGCCATACACACACAGGAGTTTGCTGCAGGGGGAGAAAGGGTGGTAGCTGTTCTCCCAGAGAGCTGTAGCTGATAGGGGTTCCACCACGGACAGGTCTGGCTGATGAAGCTGTTGTTGAATAGAACATTCCCCAGGTAATTAAAGAATAAGAGTAAGAAATGGAAGATTTTGATAAAGGTGGAAGTTTAGAGAGGCCTCAAACTGTGGGTTGAGAGAGACTAGATAACAAAGAGAAAATCAGACAGTGAATTAAGAAAGGGGAGTTTATGTAGTAGGTTTGGAGCAGAGATATCAATAAAGGAGGAATGCGGCAGCAAGTGGCCTCAAGGAAGCGTTAGTTTGCATATTCTAGGTTAGTGCCATGGTTTTCAAAATGGGGTCCACTGTAGGGTCCTCTTGAGGAGCTCAAAACTGATCGAAACATGCCAGGTATTTTTTTGGTGCTTAGGGACAAGTGACTTTCATTTTACTTAGGGGTAAGAGGCGCTCACTAGTAACCTACTAAGAAAGCTAAAGGTTGCTAAACATAGCTATTTATAAACTAAAAGTAATGTACTATTAGAGTTGATGAAAAATTGAATTCAGTAGTCTACTGACAAGTCTGGTTGACTCCCAATACCACATGTGTATACGTTGTGGAGCTTGTATTGCATATGCACATGATGATGGCTGGAATTCTTACAGTTTTTTGAAAGGATTCTTTGTTAACGGTGTATCATCATCATTTTCTTGAATTGGTCATGATTTTCAGCTGCTACCATTCTGGCTATTTAGTGACTAACTGAATTTAGCTTTGTTACTTAAATTTGTTGGTTGGTTGATTAGACATTTGCAAGTAGTGACATATATTTGTAGCAGTGCTATTTGGGGCTTAATTTTTCCCAAAACTAGAACTCGAGATGTAGATAATTCATACTCTATTGCTAGAGTAGATGTACAGAGAAAACCCACTGTGTTTGCTTATAGAGTGATGGCTTACTTTTATCACTCAGTACTTTCTCTTACTGAAAATCAGACTTGGGAGAGCATGGGGTCATTTTCCTTACTTGGATGAACTATAGTCCAAATAGTTTGAGATACAATGTTTAGGCTGGGTGTGGTGGCTGATGCCTGTAATCCCAGCACTTTGGGAGGTCGAGGTGGGAGGATTTCTTGAGACCAGGAGTTCGAGACCAGCGTATACAACATAGTGAGACCTTGTCACTACAAAATAAATAAATAAATAAATAGCCGTGTGCAGTGGCTCAGGCCTGTAATCCCAGCACTTTGGGAGGCCGAGGTGGGTGGATCACGAGGTCAGGAGATCGAGACCATCCTGCCTAACACGGTGAAAGCCCATCTCTACTAAAAATACAAAAAAATTATCCGGGCATGGTGGCACGTGCCTGTAGTCCCAGCTACTAGGGAGGCTGAGCCAGGAGAATCTCTTGAACCGGGGAGGCAGAGATTGCAGTGAGCTGAGATTGCGCCACTGCACTCCAGCCTGGGCAACAGAGTGAGACTCCATCTCAAAAAAAAAAAAAAAAGGCCAGGTGTGGTGGCACCCACCAGTAGTCCCGGCTACTCAGGAGGCTGAGGCAGGAGGATCACTTAAGTCCAAGAGTTCAAGCCTGTAGTGACCTAGGGCAGTGCCATTGCACTGTAGTGTGGGCGACAGAGTGAGACCCTGTCACTAAAAATAAATAAATAAATAAAAACAATGTTCAAGCAAATAGCTTGGTAAAACTTTTAACAAAGGGTGTCTACTTGTATGTTGGCGATATTTAGGGAAATGTCCTAAAGAGCCAAAATTCCATTGAAAGTTATTAGGTTACTGTAAAAGTCTTAACTTCACTTTTATTATCAAATACTTGGAAGTGTAGGTGTCATGATTCAGGAAGACTTGACTGCAAAGCATGCAGATAGACCAGTGTGAAGCAGGAGGAAAAAGGAGAAAGCAAGGATCTGGTAATTCTGGGGCTAAGGAAGCAAACAACCCTATAGCTTGGGTTTCTAAGAACGTGATATCTGGGGAGGTGGGAAATTCCAAATTGAGTGAATTAGGATATCAATTTCTGCAATCCAGATAGTCTGACATTGGAGGTTACTTGAATCCAGAATTTGAGTCCAGATTCCTAGATTGTTAACTGAGCAAAAACATAGATGGCCCTAGACTATTTATATTCTAGGTCTAATTATTCCCTGCTGTTAGCATTTCTACAGGGCTCAACCCAACCCAAATTGAAATGTGACAACATGAGAAGAGAGGGACAAGAATGCTGGGAATGAAGGTCTGAGCCCAGGAATGATTTTCTGGACAGGTTTAGGTGTTCTCAGAGGCTTTTTATGCAGTGGCCCATGTAATGGGAGATGGGGGTGAGGAGCAGGGAGAAAAGACTAGAAAAAGGCCCTCCAAAGCAACTTACTAGCCTCTCTTTTAGGATCTGCCAGAATCCAAGATGACTCTTCATTTTGGGCTAGACTACAGGTTTCTTTCAAATACAATAGGGCAAAAATGGAAGAATACCAAGAGACCGAGAAGTGTGAAAGAGTTCCTTCTCCTTTTGTTCCCCATCAAATCAAATGCTAAATAGTCAAGTATTATCTGCATTGCTTTCAGCCCTCTTCCAGACGTGGATAGCTGTGGTAGGCCTGCATCCCAGAGCAGGTGTGGTTCATTTAGACAGGGGGTGAACACAAGGTAGTTCTGCCCACCTGGGCAACTGTTCCAGTTGTGTGGGGAGGATTATGACCTTGTTATCACCTCCTTGGGGCAGAAGTCATGGGCCCATATGATGTTCTGTCATTATTTTTCTTTATTTGAGATACAAAATGGAGACATTTCTTCCGAATTTATTTATAGAGACACAAACATCAAAAGAACAAGAAAGATGTCTTTAAAAAGAATTTTTAAGCCAGAGATTTGCAGGTGCTACATTTTCTTTCATTGCAGCCTGTCTCTAGGGAAGGTGTGAAAAGATCTTGGCACACTTCTTTTACTAACGGTGGTCACAGCCCATCTGGGAGGAAAAATCAGTACACAGTGATGCCAGATATCTCAAGGCTCAATTAGGAGATTTTCCTGAGAGCCTCCTGTATTTCTCTTTGGAGGGTCTCATCTGCTGCACACCACCATCCTTCACACCAGAACAGGAGCCCCAACAATGCAGGGATTTTTTTGGTGTGTTTCATTCAGAGTTGTGTCTTCAGTGACTAAAACAATACCAGGCACATAATAGATGCTAAATAAAAATTGTTGAACAAATGAACAAATGTCCTTCACCTCATTCATCATGAATGGAGGTGATAATAATAGCTAACGTTTATTAATATTTTACTACGTACTTGGCAATGTACTAGCTACTTTACAAACTTTTTTTTTTTTTTTGAGACCATCTGTCTCTCCAGGCTGGAGTGCAGTGGCATGATCTCGGCTCACTGCAACCTCTGCCTCCCAGGTTCAAGCGATTCTCCTGCCTCAGCCTCCCGAGTAGATGGTACTACTGGTGTGTGCCACCATGCCCAGCTAATTTTTGTATTTTTAGTAGAGACGGGGTTTCACCATGTTGACCAAGATGGTCTCAGTCTCTCGACCTCGTGATCTGCCCGCCTCGGCCTCCTGAAGTACTGGGATTATAGGCATGAGCCACCACGCCTGGCCACAAATGTTATTATTATTATTATTTTTATTTTTAGAAAAAAGAGTTTTATTATTAAGAGAATTTAAAGGAAGACATTAATAGAAAATGAAAAGAAATTATGAACCCTTTCAAAACCTTTCAATTCAATGTTCTAGTTCTTCATTTCCTAGATACAACTCTGTACCATGCTCATAATTTTTCCGTCTCATGAATAGGAGGACAAATGATAGGAGTGGAGACTATCCTGAGGAATACTTTTGAGATGAGTGGATAGGAATTCAATGAATAAGTCAAGTATACCTAAAGAAACATTGAACGTACAAGTATATCACAGTCAATATCTCATATCATGAACAGTTAGTCAAAATAGCTTTCTCTTTCCTAACCATTTTGCCATACTACAATGATCTACTTAAAATACAAATTTCACAACTTCAATGATTCTTCACTGCCCACAATTAACACACTGTTTCGTAGACTATGTTCTACCAATTATACATTGCCTATATATGTTTAATCGTCACTATAAAGAAATAGCGGACAGGCGTGGTGGCTCATGCCTATAATCCCAGCACTCTGGGAGACGGAGGCAGGGGTACCACTTGAGCCCAGGAGTTTTGAGAGCAGCCTGGGAAACAGAGTGAGACCTCTGGCTACAAAAAAAAATTAAAAACTTAGAATGACCATTCTTTTGTCATATAAAATGCCAGGTGTATTCTGGGTAGAATGAACATGCCTTAAAATCTTATAAGAGTGCAAGCCCTTGTAGCATCTCTATAGATATTTGGAAATAAACAAATTTTCTAAAAAAAATAAAAATAAAAATAAAAATAAATTAGCAGGGTGTAGTGGCACGTGCCTGAAGTCCCAGCTATTTAAGAGGATGAGGTGGGAGGACTGAGTTGAGCCCGGGAGCTCGAGGCTGCAGTGAGCCAAGATCATGCCACTGCATTCCAGGGCAAGCCCTTGTCTTCAAAAAACAAAAAAATTAAGAAAAGTAATGTGTTGAACAAACACCAAGTACAAAGTATACTAATACAGTGGATAAATGCTACTCCAACTCTGATCCACTGACTGCCAGGATCAGCATGACGTTGCAGATGGAACTCAAGAATCTGTCATAACAGGCTATCCGGCTGATTGTTCTGAATGTGAAAGTTTTAGAAACACTGTTCCAGAGGGTAAAAATGAGGGGACCTAATTTTTTCTCTCTTAGGAATCTTACCCATCAAAAGGTATTGCAAGCATCTGTTGTGGGGCTGGAATTCTTAAAACCTCTCCAAGCATGCTGTGTGAATAAAAGGACAGTGTTCAGATTCCTGACTCTAACAGACCATCTAGCCATGGAAGCCTACAGCTCTTTTAAAACATGTACTTTCAATGCACAAACATTATCTTATTTAATCTTTACATCATCCAATGAAGTATGTATTAATAATGATACTGTTTTTATTATTCCCACTTTATATTCTGAGACTAAGGGAATCTAGTAAACGCCAAAGTTATTCTGCTAGGAAGAAGCATAAGTGGGAATCTGAGTGCTCCGATCCTATTCAGTGCTGTCTTCAAGAAGGTTACAATCCAGTTAGGAGGATGAAATTGATGCTAGTGAAACAATTAGTCTTCCTACTTTCTCTATCAGTGCTTTTGTTTTCCATTCAGGGCAGATGAATCATCTGAGGATCTTGTTAAAGTGCAAGTTCTGTTTCAATATGTGTGAAGTGAGCCACAAAATACTGCAAGTCTAAAAAGCTCCCAGGTGATGCCAACACTGCTGGCCCCCAGACTATGCATTGAGAAACAAGTTTACATCCCCCTTCCCTTTCTCAGGCATTGCTGTTGCTAGAGGCTGCTGTGGTCTAGGGCAACGTGCCCCAAATACCTCTTACAAAGTGACTCACATCTTCCTAGTTCCCACAGTACTTATAGAACACTGGAAATGTTCTTCATTTAGGGTTTTTGATTAAGTAGATTCACTTTTTAAGTATGCAAATCAACTCAAGATGCATTAAAGACTTAAATGTACAAAAATAAAACTCTAAAAACCCTGGAAGAAAACCTAGGAAATACCATTCTGGACATAGGAATTGGCAAAGATTTCATGACAAAGACACCAAAAGCAATAGCAACAAAAGCAAAAATTGACAAATGGGATCTAATTAAATGAAAGAGCTTCTCCACAGCAAAAGAAACAATCAACAGAGTAAACAGATAATCTACAGAATGGGAGAAAATATTTGCAAAGTATGCATCTGATACAGGTCTAATATCCAGAATCAATAAGGGACTTAAACAAATTTACAAGCAAAAAACAACCCCATTAATAAGTGGGCAAAGGACATGAACAGACGCTTTTCAAAAGAAGACATACATGCAGCCAACAAGCATATGAAAAAATGCTCAATATTACTAATCGTTAAAGAAAGTAAATCAAAATCACAATGAGATAACCATCTCACACCAGTCAGAATGGCTATTACTAAAAAGTAAAAAAAAAACAGACACTGGCGAGGTTGAGGAGAAAGGAAAACACACTGCTGGTAGGAGTGTACATCAGTTCAACCATCGTGGAAAGCAGTGTGGTGATTCCTCAAAGAACTAAAAACAGAACTATCATTCGACCCAGCAGTCCTATTATATATCCTGGGTATATATCCAAAGGAATAGAAATCATTTTACTAGAGAGAGAAATGCACATGAACGTTCATGGAAGCACTATTCACAGTAGCAAAGTCATGGAATCAACCTAAAATGCCCATCACTGGTAGACTGGATAAAGAAAATGTGGTACATATACACGATGAGATATTATGCAGCCATAAAAAAAACAAGATTATGTCTTTTGCAGGATGGAACTGGAAGCCGTCATCCTTAGCAAACTAACTCAGGAACAGAAAACCAAATACCGCATGTTCTCACCTATAAGAGGGAGCTAAATATTGAGAACACATGGACACAAAGAGGGGAACAACAGACACTGTGGCCTATTTGAGGGTGGAGGGTAGGTTGAGGGAGAGGATCAGAAAAAATAACTATCTGGGCTGGGCTCGGTGGCTCACGCCTGTAATCCCAGTGCTTTGGGAGGCCGAGGCGGGCGGATCACCTGAGGTCAGGAGGTCGAGACAAGCCTGGCCAACGTGGTGAAACCCCATCTCTACTAAAAATACAAAAATTAGCCCAGTGTAGTGGCTAATCTCAGACCTGTAATCCCAGCTACCTGGGAGGTTGAAGCAGGAGAATCGCTTGAGCCCGGGAGGCGGAGGTTGCGGTGAACCGAGATCGCGCTATTGCACTCCAGCCTGGGCGACAAGAGGGAGACTCCGTCTCAAAAAAGAAATAAAGAAAGAAAAAAGAAAGAAAGAAAGAGAGAGAGAGAGGGAGGGAGGAAGGGAGAAAGGAAGCAAGGAAGGAAGGAAGGAAGGAAGGAAGGAATGAAGGAAGGAAGGAAGGAAGGAAGGAAACTATCTGTTGCTATGCTTAGTACCTGGGTGACAAAACAATCTGTACACCAAACCCCCATGTCACTCCCATAGTTTACCTATGTAACAAACATGCACATGTACCCCTGAACCTAAAATAAAAGTCAAAAAATAAATTAAAACAAATTTAAAAGAAAAGTGGAAATGCATTTATTTGTTTTGAATTATATTGATTTTTCTAGAATATGTGATAAAGTGCACAAGTCTTATGTATATAGCCCCATGAATTTTTATACCCCCTCCACACATAGAGAGAGATAACTACCACCCCATCAAGATAGAAAACATTTCTTAGCCCCAGAATGCTCCCTCATGCCCCTTCCCAGTGAATATCACTCTCTCACGTGATCATTGTTCCACCATCTGTTACGCACATTAGTTTTGCCTCTTCTTGAACTTCATAAAAATGGAATTGTAAGGCTGGGCCCGGTGGCTCACACCTGTAATCCCAGCATTGTGGGAGGATGAGGTGGGTGGATCACTTGAGAACAGGAGTTTGAGACCGGCCTGGCCAACGTGGTGAAACCGCATCTCTACTAAAAATACAAAAATTAGCTGGGTATGGTAGCAGGCACCTGTAATCCCAGCTACTCTGGAGGCTAAGGCAGGAGAATCGCTTGAACATGGGAGGTAGAGGTTGCAGTGAGCTGAGATTGCTCCACTGCACTCCAGCCTGGGCAACAAAGTAAGACTCTGTCTCAAAAAAAAAAAAAAAAAAGAAAGAAAAGAAAAGAAAAAGAGAGAAAAGAAAAGCATAACTATTAATCTTCACCCATGCACCTCCTAAAATTATTTCCCATATGCTATTTTGGGAAACATTGGTAGAGCAGAAGAAAGCCATGGACTTTGGCTTAAGACACTCTTGGGTTGGAATCTTGGCTCTGTTGCTTACTACAGCTATGTGATCTTGGTCAAATAACTTTCTTATATGATTTAAGTGATGGTTTGCGATCTCTGAGTCTGAGCTTAATGAACTGCAATTTTATGTTAACAACGTAAATGAATCCTACAATAAGCCTGAGGGAAAGAAGCTGGAGCCAAAAAGGGTACACCCACTGTATGATTCTGTTTATAAATAGCATAAAAACAAGCAAAACTAATCTTTGCTACTGGAAGTGAGGATCATGATTACCTTTGAGAGGAGGTAGTGACTAGGAGAGATTCAAGTGGAGCCTATTTGGAGGGCTGGAAATAATAATAATAATTATTATTATTTTGAGACAGAGCATTACTCCATCACTCAGGATCGAGTGCAGTGGTGCAATCAGGGCTCGCTGTAGCTTCAATCTCCCTGGCTCAAGCAATCCTCCCACCTCAGCCTTCTAAGTAACTGGAATTAAAGGTGCCTACCACCATGACTGGCTATTTTAAAATTTTTTTTTGTGGAGTTGGAGTCTCACTCTATTGCCTGGGCTGGTCCCGAACTCCTGAGCTGAAACAATCCTCCCACCTCAGCCTCCCAAAGTTTTGGGATGACAAGTGTAAGCCGTCGTGCTCGGCCTGGAAAGATTTTCTGTCTTGATCTGGGTAGCAGTTACATCACCTGAGGATCTTGTTAAAATGCAGGTTTTATGTGGATATCTGTATGTGTACATGCATATATATACATTCATATACATACACACATACATTTTTATATGCACACATGCACATACACAATGTAGTACTTGAGGACGCTTTTGGGGTACTGGTCTCGTTCTGTTCCTTGATCTAGCTGCTTGCTACACATGTGCTCAGACTGAAAATTCAGCAAGCTGTAAATAGATATGTGCACTAGAAATGGATTTCTTCTCTGTAAAAATGGAGATAATAATAAAAATAATGTCGACTTCAGAAGTTTGGTTGACTAAAGTATAAAAAGCATCTGCTGGGCTGGGCGCAGTGGCTCACGCCTGTAATCCCAGCACTTTGGGAGGCTAAGGTGGGTGGATCACGAAGTCAGGAGTTCGAGACCAGCCTGGCCAATATGGTGAAACTCCATCTCTACTAAAAATACAAAAATTAGCCAGACGTGGTGGTGTGTGCCTGTAGTTTCAGCTATTTAGGAGGCTGAGGCAGAAGAATCAGTTGAACTCAGGAGGCGGAGGTTGCAGTGAGCCAAGATTGCGCCACTGCACTCCAGCCTGGGCAACGGAATGAGACTCCATCTCAAAAAAAAAAAAAAAAAAGTATCTGCTGAATACAGATTAGGTCCTTTGCTCTTATTTCACCATAGAGTAAGAGATACCATTAGAACTTATAATGCAGGTAGAATTAGAACTTATAATGCAGCATGAAAAAAGCCACATTATAAAGTATTAACTTCATCATGTTCACATTTTGTCCGAGATATAAACCTTACATTAGAAAAATAATGCTTTAGAGTAGAACTGATGAATAGGTGGGAGAGATTAACTGGAGGAAGGGTAGTTTCCAGACCTCACTGATGGGCATTTTGCCAGTAAAGATGCTTGAGAGAAACAGAGCCAATAAGTTTTTTTGTGTGTGTATGTGTGTGTGTTTATATGTATGTGCGTGTGTGTTTATATGTATGTGTCTATGTGTGTATATATGTGTAGACACACACATGCATATAAACACATATATAGACACAAGTATGTACACACATACATATACACACACATATATATACACACACATACATATATATGAGATATGATCTAACAAGATTTTGGAGAATTCTTGAAATGTAACTAGCTATCTGATGTTCTTGATATAACATAAATATCTAGTCTCCTTTATAGCTAAGATACGTTATATATATACCTAAGATATGATATATATATGTGTGTGTGTGTGTATATATGTATGTATGTGTGTGTATATATATAGAGAGAGAGAGAGACCATATATATGTATGGAGAGAGACGAAGAGAGAAAGAGAGATTTTAATGAATTGGCTCATGTGATTGTCAAGGCTGGTGAGTCTGAAATTTCTAGGACAGGCATGCAGGCTGGAAATTCTGGCAGGAATTCTAACAATCTTGAGGCAGAATTCCTTCTTCTCTGGGAAACCTCATTTTTTTGCCCTTAAGGCCTTCAACTGATTGGATGAGGCCCGTACACATTACGGAGGGTAATCTTCTTTACTTCATCCAAATGATTATAAAAATTAATCACATCAAAAAATACCTTCATAGCAACATCTATTTGGGTACCATAGCCCAGCCATGTTGACACATAAAATTAACCATCACAGCATCTATAAATCCTGCTTAGAGTTAAAATAGCTTTGTACTCAGCTTAAATGGCCCTCGCTATATATTTAGGCAGAACACATCAATCTTCTGGAAGATATTTATATCCTGTTCCAAATGATATATGATCTTATGGTTTAGTGTTGCATGGGCCACAGGCAATGATACTAATCTTGGCTGAAGTAGCTTAGTTATAGCGGAGAATAGATATTTATGTTATATCAAGAACATCAGATAGCAAGCTAAGTCTTCAGGAATTCTCCAAAATGTCTTTAGATCATAACGCATAGCAAACCCTCCTAGATCAAACTACTGTATATAAAAGTATCCTTCAATCAATGAAGGGGTCGAATTCCAAAAGTTTGTTTCTTTTTGTTGTTGTTATTGGAAGTTGGAAAATGGTTTTTTTTCCCCTCCAAAATAACATTATATTCCCAGGTGCACAGAAAGACCTAGATGGTATCCCTATTTACGTAATTTTAACCATTTCCTTAGGTAATTGTTTTCACAATTAATTTCCTGATTGCCTATTTCCCTTTCCTAGACCTCTTGAAAATATCAAAAATGGGTGATCAGGTCTTTTGCCACAAAGTTATATGAACAGAAAAAAATGTTTAGTTGACCTTGAACCTATTGATTACATATGGCCCATAGAAGTATTTCCTTTTGATGAATATGTTTAAAAACAATAAGAATTAGTTGTTGACATGTAAAAATCAGGAGATTTCTCAAAAAACATGGATTCCTGGATTCTCTTAGAAAAATAAAACAGATCTGGCAGGAGGAAAGTAAAGACAGCTGTGGCTTGGGCTCCCCGGGTCCCCAGAGCCACCCCTTGGCTGGCTTTACTGTCATGTTATCAGTCTGGCACTGTAGGCATTTGAATTGTGACCTCTGTCGTAGACAGCCTGTAGCTGTCACCTTGCTAGGGCTACTGTCACAGATCCAGTGTCTGCTATTGGGCTTTAAGGTCTTTATTTCCCCCCTCCTGCCAGCCAAGATGAAACAGTCTACATAGTGTTGTAGCTACTGCCCTAAGGGACACATGCCCAGCACATGAGTTGCCAAATCCCTTTCCACAAGGTCTGGAGGAAGAAGGCCTTATTCCTTAAACCCCCTTCCCCATGGAGGAAGAAGGTCTCATTCCTTTTTTTTTTTTTTTTTGAAATGGAGTCTCACTTTGTTGTCCAGGTTGGAGTGCAATGGCTCGATCTCAGCTCCTGCAACCTCCGCCTCCTGGGTTCAAGCGATTCTCCTGTCTCAGCCTCCTGAGTAGCTGAGATTACAGGGGTGTGCCACCAGGCCCGACTAATTTTTGTATTTTTAGTAGAGATAGGGTTTCGCCATGTTGGTCAGGCCGTTCTTGAACTCCTGACCTCGTGATCCGCCCGCCTCAGCCTCCCAAAGTGCTGGGATTACAGGCGTGAGTCACCGCGCCCAGCAGAAGGCCTCATTCCTTAAACCTCCTGGGATCCCTGTCTTTCCTTCCTTTCCTTGCCCACCTGCCTACCTGTCTTCCTTTCTCCCTTCCTCCTTCTCTCCATTTTCCTTTCCTCCTTTTTCCTTTTTCTTTTCCTTTTCCTTTTCTTCTCCTCCCCTCTACATTTCCCTCTCTTTATCTCTGTTGCTGTCGCCTTCCTGCCATCCTGGCTGCAAGTTTTTTTCAGCAGCAAGGCAGTGAGAGCAGGTCTTCCCTGCCTCCATCTCCTGGTGAGAGTTTACACTTACACTTAGGTGGCAAGAGGCTGGGGCTAGGGCTCTGGGACAGTGTTTAGAGTAGTGGCCCTGGGACGCAGCCCTGAAAGATGGGGTGAGGGAGGAGCCAGGAGCAGTTTCCCCTCATCTTTCTCTCTCTTTAAGAGTCTCCGTAATGAAGGTGCATGGGGAGAAGGACTCTCTCTTTTTCTGTCTTCTTGGTCCTTTTAATTTTCTGGTCCATTTTGTTCTACTCCTTTCTCCCATTTCCTCCCTCTTTCAAACAGTCTTGCTGATCTTGTTCCCAGACAGGCACTTGATGGGAATAAAAGCTGGAGACTGTGCCTAGTGGGCAGAATGAGAAGTGGCAAAGGGGACACTGAGCGGTGGCCCTCATGGGAAGGAAGAAGGAGTAGAAGAAAGTTCTGTATTGGATTGGAAGAAAAAGCTCTTTCTGAAGCAACTTGACTGGGCTCAGTTTTATACTATGCGTGCTGAGGAGCAAGGGCAGATGCCTCTATTCTCTTTATATGTTTGCCACCCTATGCCTGGAGGATTGTGCCCTGTTTTTGCAAGTGTGTTTCAATTAAGTGAATTATATGATAATTAAAAATAAATGCCCAACAAGCTAAGAAAATAGGTTCTCAAGTCTCCTCCTCCCCCTCCCCTTCCCCTTCCTCTCCCCCTCTCCTCCTCCTTCTCCTCCTCCTCTTCCTCCTCCTTCTTCTTCTTCTTCAGACAGGGTCTTGCTCTGTCACCTGGGGAGTGTAGTGGTACAATCTCACCTCATTGCAAACTCCTAGACTCAAACAATCCTCCCACCTCTGCCTCCCGAGTAGCTGGGAGCACAGGTGTGCACCACCACGTCTGGCTAATTTTTGTATTTTTTCTAGAGATGGGGGTCTCACCATGTTGTCCAGGTTGGTCTCCAACTCCTGGGCTCAAGTAATCTGCCTGCCTTGGCCTCCAAAAGTGCTGGAATTACTGGCATGAGCCACTGTGTCTGACCCCATTTTTTTTTTTTTTTTTTTGAGGTGGACTCTCACCTGTCATCCAGGCTGGAGTGTAGTGGCACGATCTCGGCTCAGTGCAACCTCCGCCTCCCAGGTTCAAGCAATTCTCCCGTCTCAGCCTCCCAAGTACCTGGGACTACAGGTGTGCACCACCACACCCAGCTAATTTTTGTAATTTTAGTAGAGATGGGGTTTCACTATATTGGTCAGGCTGGTCTCAAACTCCTGACCTTAGATGATCCATACACCTTGGCCTCCCAAAGTGCTGAGAATACAGGTGTGAGCCACTGCGCCTGGCCTTTTTTTTTTTTTTTAATTGGTACATTATACCAGGGTTTTTGGACATTATAGAAAGGGCTTTTAAAAATAGTTAATAATCAATGGATATTATAGAAAAACAAAGACTGGCCAGATGTTTCAAACTCAGTGTTTATTTTAACACAATCAAACAAAAATCTGGGTATCATTATCCCTTCTCAACTCTGAGTACATAATCAACACATAAAGCATGATGGTATCTGTATTGTGGTGGCTAAATGAATGACATTGTTAGTATACAATTATCATCCCCAAATGTTCATTAAATGCTGATATATTGGTGGAGCTGTGATCAGAGCCTACACAAAGCAAATTAATAAGCAGGTAACCACCCAGGCATCATTCACTACCCAACATTAACATCAATGTTAATAAGATATACAAAATAATGATGTTAGTCTAAGAGGCAATTTTTAGAAATTACTTGGCTGATTCTGTCATACCATTAGCATCTATGAAAATGATAATTTTGACATTAAAAGGGATAAAAAATGGAGGCCACAGTTTAGATATACCTCAAGGCCATCTATCCATACTCATGTAGCCAACACTTAAGTCATCCTGATTTTCCCAAATGCTAGCTCTATTTATAAATGAAACACAAAATATAAGCTTTACATCCTTGTCAACATGATTCAGTGAAATTAAACCAATTAGCTGTAGACAAATAAGCTTAAACAGCTCTGCTTGCCTTAAAAAGAATGTTAATGTCTAAAGGCGAGTCATGAAAAAAGTCAAAATATTTGCTCCTTTAATGCTCTATAAACTGTTCCATAACTGCCGTGAACAGGACGTTTTACCATATTTTATTTGAGGTCTCCTTGTTCTCTGTTCCTTTGTGCACGATGAATTTCTACAGTTAGTTTCTTTTATTTTTTTTTTTTCATCTGTTACGTTTATTATTCAACAAAGCAAATAAAGTCATGGCTTAAGGGGGAAAATATTTGAAGTAAACAGGACAATATTATTTGTGCAAGTTGCCTTATACGAGAAATTCCAAAAAAACAAACATCCAAAGTGAATGTGCACACTACACATGATTTCCAGTGAAATTGTGCCAGTGACAGAAAATGTTCTGACGATAAACTATTGTTGATATGGGGGATAGTTGAATAGATATTTTCCCTAGGAACAATTTTAAAATTTGATCTGATTTTATTTTTAACACAGCAAAACAATTAAATCCATAACCAATTATGTCAGCTATAATGGGATGAATTCAAAGGGCATAGTTTGAATTTAAATTGGTATACATTAAGTGATATATTCATAAATTCATAAATTGATAAAATTTCATATATTTTAAGTGATATATATTAATAATTAAGTAACGTAATATAAAATTCTGGCTGGGTGGAGGTCCATTTTTCTCCTGAAAATAGGAGAATGACTTTTGGGAAGGTGGATGACAATGAAGAACCTTCCTAAACATGGCGGCCCGTTCTCAGGCAGATCAATTTCAAGTAAAACTATCTTTGCTCACATGACCCTTGGAAAGTCTTCAGGTATCCCCAGGAGTACTCAAGTTTGGAGACCACTGCTATTAAGAACCAAATAAACGGCTGGGCGCGGTGGCTCATGCCTGTAATCCCAGCACTTTGGAAGACCGAGGCGGGCGGATCAGGAGATTGAGACCATCCTGGCTAACACGGTGAAACCCTGTCTCTACTAAAAATACAAAAAATTAGCCGGATGTGGTGGCGGTCGCCTGTAGTCCCAGCTACTCAGGAGGCTGAGGCAGGAGAATGGTGTGAACCCGGGAGGCGGAGCTTGCAGTGAGCCGAGATCGGGCCACTGCACTCCAGCCTGGGCGACTGAGCGAGACTCTGTCTCAAAAAAAAAAAAACAAAAAACAAAAAACCAAACAACCAAACTTCCTTGACATCTAAAAACACCAGGCACATACTCAGTAACAATCATTATTATGCTGAGAAAGGCCCACTGTCATTTATAGGCAGAGATAGATAGAGATAGAATATATAGAGATATAGAAATACTTAACACCAATTTTTCTACACCCATATAGTAGATTGTGGCATTTAAAATTCCCATGCCTCAGAAGGAATGCAATAATTAAGTCATTTTACTAATCCCATAATTATCTTTATGTTTTTCAACAAGGAGGGAGTGGGTCTGGGAAAGGCTTCAAGAGTGATATAACTTGAGTGGCACACACCTGTAATCCCAATACTTTGGGAGGCCAAGGTGGGAGGACTGTTTGAGACCAGCCTGGGCAAAATAGGGAGACCATGTCTCTACAGAAATTTTTTTAAAAAAATTATTGGAGCATGGTTGCAGGTGCCTGCAATCCCAGCTACTTGGGAGGCTGAGGTGGAAGGATCACTTGAGCCTGGCAGGTCAAGGCTGCAGTGAGCTCTGATCATGCCACTTCACTATAGCCTGGGCAACAGAGTGAGACCCTGTCTCTAAAAAGAAGAGAAGAGTAGATGTTTGCCATGATTAAGTGAGGGATTAAGGTTATTTCAGGGCACAGAGGAGAGAGAGAAAGGGTCCAAAGACAAAGGACAACTTAGTGTAGCAGTTTGTCTGAAGTGAAGGATGGGAGAAATATTGTCAAAAATCAGTCTAGCAAGGCAAGGAAGAGTCAGAGCATATGCTAAGATCTAGTGTTTCTCTTGAAGAAGTTGGTGCTTCATGACACAGGCAACAAAAGCCGTTTAAAGCTTTGGCACAAGCTGAGACTCTAATAAGAAAACCTTGCCATCAGAAAAACGGGAAAACCAAAAAGCAAGGTCTCAAACTGAGGCAGTTAGTTACAGGGTTAGAGAAAGCAGGAATGACAGTAGGGATGTTAGGGATATAAAAGAATCAAGGTTTGGCTACTAGGTGGATGTGGGGAGTGAGAGAGAAGGAGCCATGGGGAATGGTCCAGGTTTCTGGGTTGGTTATGATGTCAGGATTGTGCTTGACTATCACAGTTGGCAACACAATCTACTGCTATTCTGCAGATTTGTGATGCCTCTCCTAGCTTTCTGCGCAACCTTCTTTAGAATGGTTTTTCATCCTCGTGCTTGTCATCTTGTTAATGTAAGAAGCATGTGCTACTTTCAGCATCACATTAGTCCAAGCTGGATGAAGGGAAGGGTTGAAGGGCAAAAGGCAGAGACAGCCCTTTAAAAAAGAGCCTTCCTGGGCCAGGCACAGTGGCTCATGCCTGTAATCCCAGCATTTTGGGAGACTGAGGTGGGTGGGTCATCTGAGGTCAGGAGTTCGAGACCAGCCTGGCCAACATGGTGAAACCCCCATCTCTACTAAAAATACAAAAATTAGCTGGGGATGGTGGTGCATGCCTGTGATTCCAGCTACTTGGGAGGCTGAGGCAGAAAAGTTGCTTGAACCCAGGAGGCGGAGGTTTCAGTGAGCTGAGATCACACCACTACACTTCAGCCTGGGCAACAGAGTGAGACTCCATCTCAAAAAAAAAAAAATAGAGCCTTCCTGGATGTCCCACCCATGTCATTATGATATGCAGTAGCCTGAGCAGTTTGTATAGCTACCCCTAGTTGCAAGGGAGGTTCTTTATTTTTTGGTTGTTGAATTATTTTATTTTTTATATGTGTCTTTGTTTACCTTATTTTTAAAATAAAAAATTGCATATATTTCCAAGAAAGTTTTTAAGCTGAATAGATTGCTTCTCTGAACTAAAAGTGATTCTGTTAGTGAAGAATGGATACTGAGTGGCCAACAACAGCATTTCCCACAGATCATTGTGGAGATGCTAGTTTCATGCTCTGAGACAGGAAATATAGGATGAGTAGCAGGCCTCAGTGGAAAGACAATAAATTCAGTTATGAATGTGTTGTGTTTGAGGTTACTATGAGTTATCCAGCTGAGATATTCAGTTGAACAAGCACGACTAATGATAATCTGGGGGGGTTCTTGACCTATAGATGACAGTTGGCCCTTCTCAATAATAATTGTTACTGATTATGTGTTTGATTATTTTTAGGTATCAAAGCAGGTTGGTTATTTGGTTCTTAATAGCAGTGGCCTTCAAACTAGAATATTCCCGGAGTACCTGAAGACTTCCCAAGGGTCATGTGAGCACACACAGTTCTAAGGGAATCAATTTCTAGGTTCTCAAATACCATACATACTCTTACTTGAAACTGATCTGCCTGAGAACCGGCTGCCATATTTAGGAAGGGTCTTCATTGTCACCCACTTCCACAGAACTCCTTCTCCCACTTTAGGGACCTCTACCAAGCCAGAATTTTATATTACATCACTTAACTATAGATTTGTTGTAAGAAATCGCATTATTTTCTTGTTTATAATTTATTATAAAAATGAAAAAATCCTATTACCTCTACATAATGACTTTATGACTTTTAGCAATCTACTTTATGAAATGTTCTTCATAATTTAATACATTTAATTTATTAAATTTAAATTTAATGGTTTTTGTAATGTTCCTTAAAATCCATATCAACATATTTATTTGAATTGGAAACTGAAGTCCTTCTGAAGAATGTAAGCCTAACGTTGCCTTTGCCAATCAGGTTGGATGGCAAACATTTTCCACAGATTCAGCGAGCTAAATCTGTTGTCTCAGGTCATCAAAGTTTTGACATAAAATATATTGAAAACATGTGAGAAGATAAAAATAGTTTTATTAAAAATTCTGAATTGGCTAAGGTACATTAAAAGAAAGAAATTTTATTTTCCCAACCCCTTTGAATATCTCTTACTTTAGAAAATGCCTTTGAGCCAAAAATAACATATATATTTAATAACCATTTGATAAGTCTTGGCAAGCCTTTCTTGGAGAAAACCCTGATACCTGGATAAAAACCTCTTTGCAAGCCAGGTGGTTTCCAACTCTTTTCATCTAACAAAATTGAAGACAAGCTTAATCAAGCTGTCATTTGCTAGAACATGAAAAATAATGTTATGATAGATCGCTAGGTGATTTTTGACATAAAATTTAGAACGAGTTGAAAGGATTGACTGATTTTTGTTTCAGCAAACTTTTCTGTCCCCATTTATTCACATAAGCAAGATTTCTTAGCCCTTACATTTATAAAATGAAAACAAAAATGATGTCAAATCATTTTCATATTATTAATAAATACTATTCATGGATAGACATATGAACTAATTTTAAAAACAAAGCACATTCATCTCATAAAGAGATGCACTCCCAACAAAAATTTTCTTTTATGTTTAATAATTTTCTATCAAAAGTGTCAGCATGTTGATCTGTTTTGATCAACTGTGTATTAGCAATTGTAATGGCAGAAAATGTTAATTAGAGCATTATGCGCACATAAAGTAAAAAGTGTTCAATGTATATACACAATTGTGCAGATCATATGATGTGGTGATCTATAAAAGATTTTTAAGCATAGAATGATACTACATTTGGATAAATTTATGTGGAGTAGGTAGAATAGAATTAGCAGGGGACAAAGTGAAATTTTTGACTGCTAAAAGCAACTTCTTGTTCAGATCTTTTAAAACCATATACTTATGAGTATCACACTTCTAGGGCAGCAGTCCTCAACCTTTTTGACACCAGGGACCAGTTTGGTGGAAGACAATTTTTCTGTGAATCGGGGGAGGGGATAGTTTCTGGATGATTCAAGTGCATTACATTTATTGTGCACTTTATTTCTATTATTATTACATTGTAATATATAATGAAATAATTATACAACTCACCATAATGTAGAATCAGTGGGAGCCCTCAGCTTGTTTTCCTGCAACTAGACAGTTCCATCTGGGGTGATGGGAGACAGTGACAGATCATCAGGCATTAGATTCTCATAAGGAACTTGCAACCTACATCCCTCCCATGCACAGTTCACAATAGGGGTAGCACTCCTATGAGAATCTAATGCCTGATTCTGTACTTCTGGAATCAGAAATAAAATGTGTCAAGCAGTACATAATTTTACAAAATCTTTTTTTTTTTTTTTTTTTTTTTTTTTGTGACAGAGTCTTGCTCTGTCGCCCAGGCTGGAGTGCAGTGGTGCGATCTCAGCTCACTGCAACCTCTGCCTCCCCAGTTCAAGCCACTCTCCTGCCTCAGCCTTCTGAGTGGCTGGGACTACAGGTGCACGCCACCACGCCTAGCTAACTTCTTCTTTTTTTTTTTTTTTTTGAGACAGAGTCTTGCTCTGTCACCCAGGCTGGAGTGCAGTGGCATGACCTTGGCTCCCTGCAAGCTCCGCCTCCCAGGTTCACGCCATTCTCCTGCCTCAGGCTCCCTAGTAGCTGGGACTACAGGTGCCTGCCACCACACCTAGCTAATTTTTTGTATTTTTTTTTTAGTAGAGACGGGGTTTCACCATGTTGGCCAGGATGGTCTCGATCTCCTGACCTCGTGATCCGCCCGCCTCGGCCTCCCAACTTCTTTTGTATTTTAGTAGAGATGGGGTTTCACGGTGTTGCTCAGGCTGGTATCGAACTCCTGAGCTCAGGCAATCTGCCCTCCTCGGCCTCCCAAAGTGCTAGGATTACAGGCGGGAGCCACCGCCCTCGGCCAATTTTACAAACTCTTAAGGCAGCAGAGCAAAATGTAGTTTGAATACCACTACCATATCCCATTGTCATTCATGGAAGCTGGCCCTTCGTTTTTTTTTTTTTTTTTTTTTTTAAGACGGGGTCTAGTTCTGTCACCCAGGCTGAAGTTCAGTGGCATGATCATAGCACTGAAACCCTGAACTCCTGGACTCAACTGATCCTCCTGCTCCAGCTCACCTGCAATCACCACCCTGGGCTGGGACTACAGGTGTGCGCCAGGCTAATTAAAAAAAAATTTTTTTTTGGCCAGGCACCGTGGCTCATGCCTGTAATCCCAGCACTTTGGGAGGCCGAGGCAGGCGGATCATGAGGTCAAGAGGTCGAGACAATCCTGGCCAACATGGTGAAACCCTGTCTCTACTAAAAATACAAAAATTAGCTGGGCATGGTGGCGCGTGCCTGTAGTCCCAGCTACTTGGGAGGCTGAGGCAGAAGAATTGCTTGAACCCGGGAGGCAGAAGTTGCAGTGAGCCAAGATCACACCACTGCACTTCAGCATGGTGACAGAGCGAGACTGCGTCTCAAATAAAAAAAAAATTTTTTTTTGTGGAGACTGGCCTTAGTGATCTTGCCTTAGCCACACAAATTGCTGGGATTATAGGCGTGAGCCATGGGGCCCTGTTGAAGCTGGACCTTTAGATGCCCCTGGACACGAGTCCCCATGTCAGTTTGCCATGCTCAACACACACATCACCCTTGTGTGCCTGGTTCCTCTTCTAGAGCTGGGGTCAGTGCCCAGGCTCCATGCTTTCCCTAGGAGGGGATGTTATTACGGCAAGCCCTTTTGGGGCTCCCCAAGAGCTGATACTGAAGGCATTCTGAGACTATGAGGACTAACCAGATAGCTGGAGAGAACCCTGGATGACACTCCACGATGGGGACTTAAGGCTTAAGTCTTCTGGTGAAATTGAAGACTATGTGACATCAAAGGCCAGAGAAGAGGTTGGGAGGATTCAGGGGCTTTGAAAACGGAACCCAGCAGCCACTGAGTTGAGGCTTTGAGGTCTGAATAAGCAAAATGATACTGTTTGTCACAACTCATTTCTTTAAAAAAGAAAGACAAAAATGTTTTTAGCATACAGAAAAATATGGAGAATATTATGGGAAGTATCCATGTTCTACTCACCATAATTGGATGTCATCATTTTGCTAAATTTGCTTCAGCACTTCCCAATGAACTTCTAACTGTATCAGCAATATATCAGGAATGTTTTAGTTTAGGAAAACATGATATTATGGTGTGAAAGAAATTTTTAAAAATAAACACAGGCGCTGCTCATCGTATCCTTGAAATTTACCAGTTTCTGGTCCTTGGTCGTGTGGGTTTCATAATAATATACAGTTGAGACTTCCTATGTTTACGTTGTGACTACCTTGAAGTTTGAAATCCTTGAAGTATCATCAGTATCCTCAAGAAACTCCTTTCTAGGCTACCAGTTCAAATTTGGCTTGAAATCACTGGAGTGTCTGAAAAATAATTACAATTCCTCATGTTCACTGACATCATAAAGACTATCATTAGAGTAATTTAGACATCATCTGTTTCCAAAATTTTATCATGAGTTCCACTCACTGATCCAGACAACCACACATCTATTATCAAATAAATGTGAAAGTGGGTGTTAAGTTGAGCCTACACATGGCTCAGTTCATTTGTCTACTTGGCATCCTCTTAGGACTTATGTGTTCAGTATGTGTGGTTGTAGTTGGCTGATATTGTGATAAGCAGATGCCATGTCCCTTTCAACAAGCGTCAAAGGATTTCATACTTGTGATCAGGACCAACAGGAAGAATTACATTTTTTATTGGCTCAGTAGATATACATACATATTATATTTAAAAAGCATATATATATATATATATATATGTTTTTCTTTTGGTTTCACCTGGTTGAATAGTGTCCCCCCAAAATGCGTATTCACCTGGAATCTCAGAATGTGGCCTTATTTGGAAATAGGGTTATTGCAGATATAATTAGTTAAGATGAGGCCATACTGAAGTGGAGTGGGCCCTGAATCTAATATGACTGTTGTCCTTATAAGAAGAGGAGAAGAGACACAGAGACAGACACACACAGGGAAGAAGGCCATGTGGAGAAAAGGACAGAGATTGCAGTTACACAGCTGCAAGCCAAAGAAGACCAAGGATTGCCAGCAACCACCAGAGGCCAGGAAGAGGCAAGGAAGGGTTCTCCCCTAGAGGCTTCAGGGAGAACATGTCCCTGCCAGCATCATCCAGTTTGTAGTATTTTGTTATGGCAGCCCTAGGACACTATATATGTGTATATATATATATTTATATATATATATATATTTTTTCTATCTATCTGTCTTTCTTGTGTGTGCATACATTAGAATGTTTCCCCAAAATAACACTTATGTATATTGTTCACAATACATTTTGATATTTTATTTCTGGGTAGAGTCCATTCTATTTTGTTCAATTTTTTAAAGATTGGGCTATGAAAAAATCAATTTCATTAGGATGCTATGTTCTTTTCAATAAATCTGCAGCATGGAAAACACTAGATGCTCCTAAAGGAAAGAGAGTACATTATATATTGAAAAATACCTAAAGAGCTTAATAATTAATGCAAAAAAGGCATCAATGTCACATGTCTTATATTGGCATCATTACTACATTAAATAAAAGTCCCCCAGGCCGGGCGCGGCGGCTCACGCCTGTAATACCAGCACTTTGGAAGGCCGAGGTGGGTGGATCATGAGGTCAGGAGATCGAGACCATCCTGGCCAACACAGTGAAACCCTGTCTCCACTCAAAATACAAAAAATTAGCCAGGCATGGTGGCGGGTGCCTGTAGTCCCAGCTACTTGGGAGGCTGAGTCAGGAGAATGGCGTGAACCCAGGAGACAGAGCTTGCAGTGAGCCGAGATCATGCCACTGCACTCCAGTCTGGGTGACAGAGCGAGATTCTGTCTAAAAAAAAACAAAAAAAAAAGTCCCCAAAGAGCTGAAGTGTTAATGTACTTTCCAAAAATATGTGAATATTTATGTGTCATGATACAGGGACTTTACAGATAACACAGATAGGAAACCCACTTTCTATTCAACTCAGTGACACCTGAAATCGCATTAATAGAGCTGTGTATAATAACTGTGTATCTCTAAGTTTTCAAGTCAGAAAAACTGACTTTTAGCTAGGTGCCACTAGTCACTTAGACAAATGACTTTCGGTGAAATTAATAAGTATCTCTGAGCTGCGCTTTTCTCATGTGAGAAATAGTGATAATAATACTGTATACCTCACATCATATAAAGTGCTTAGCAAAGTGCCAGGCATGGAGAAAGTGCCCAATACTTAGGAGTTGTCCTCTATTCTCCATATATACTGATGGGTTCAGAGAAAGGGACAATGGAAAGATCATGAGGATACCAGCTTCTGAAAAGAGAAAGGAGGAGATGGAAATGAAGATGCCTTGGAGATCACAACAGACCGGCCAGGAGTGGTGGCTCATGCCTGTAATCCCAGGACTTTGGGAGGCCAAGGCGGGTGGATCACCTGAGGCCAGGAGTTTGAGACCAGCCTGGCCAACATAGTGAAACCCCGTCTCTACTAAAAATACAAAAATTAGCCGGGCGTGTTAGCACACTCCTGTAATCCCATCTACTTGGGAGGCTAAGGCAGGAGAATCACTGGAACCCAGGAAGTGGAGGTTGCAGTGAGCTGAGATCACACCATTGCACTCCAGCCTGGGCAAGAGAGTAAGACTATGTCTCCAAAAAAAAAAAAAAAAAAAAAAACAGATTACAACAGATACCACAGAAATACAAAGTCCCAGGAGTTGTAATGGTAAGAACTGGTAATATTATATGTGTTTCTAATTTCTATTTCTAGTTTGCCAGATTTTGTCCTAGGTTCAGCTAGTCATCAGCTTTTCTATTTGTTTCTGCATTAGTATAAAATACAAATATTAAGGTACAAAATAAGCTTTTATAGTGAAGCAATCCAAGTATACAATGGCTTGAATAAGACAGCAATATAAATCTGTCACCTAACAGTCCAGAATTAATCAGGCCAGTACCAGTGGGGTGCTCTGCCATTCTCAATAAGTGTCTTCTCTTTCCCAAAGCTCATTTCCCAGGCAGCGGGAAAGGGGAAAGGGTGGGGAGCACACACCCCTTCCTTTTGCGGGGCACTACAAAGAGACAGAAGTCACTTCTATTCACATTCCATCAGCCAGAATTTACTAACATGACAATACTAAACTGTAAGGGATGCTGAGAGATAGATTTGATACTGTGGCAGTCATTGTCCCTTAATGGATTTTAGTGGACAATTAGTCTCTACCACAGTCCCTCCCTCTTGCTTTCCAAATATGCATACTCCTCACATATTGAACACATTCACTCCTTCCCTGAAGGAGACAATCCAAACACCCTTCCAGTGACTAAAACCAACTCAGAGTCCAAGATCTCTGGGTGGTGTGCCATCCTCTCCAGCAGGGCTGGAAGTGGATCATTTGGTTTGCTGGCCCATAAATGAATAGAAAAGTGTTCTGTCCTCCACCCCACACCCAAAATACATGGAGAAGTAGGAATGGGGTAATTTCCATAAGTATCTCATTTAGAAAAGCAAAGAATGGGAAGCACATAGCAGTCATTAGTTAATGGGAATTATGAATTCCTGCTAGGTGGGAATAGGGAAAACTTGAGTCCTGGCAATGAAGTGAGGTCCTTGATTAGGCCCTAGATCTGCTTCCTGGAAGGAGCATTCCTGTCCACTTTCCTCCACAGCTCATGTCTTTGCTCTCTTGGTCCACTAGCCTCACTGGGTGGCGGGGGGGTGCTGGAGAGTGTGCCCTTCCTGTGGCAGACAATCCTGTTAGTGCAACATTAAAGGCTTGGGTTGCTTTAAAGGTCCAAGAACGTAAGGATCTGACACCCTGGGGAGGTACTCTTCCTGAGACTGCTACTAGAGCCGTGAGTTCAAGAGTGAAGCTTTGCAGCTGTGTTCCAGCGGTCAGGAAGCTGGAATCAAGGCATGACCATTGCTGCTCAACTGCCCTCCACACCTAGGAAGCTGAGAACAGGAACTGGGACATTGCTGCAGAAAAAAATGACCAAAACATTGGCAGCAATATGGCCTCCATCTCATTTCTCCCTTCTACTTCTCCCAAGATTCATGTACTGGGCAGAGTACAATGCATATCCAGAACCCGAGCTGTAAGGGGGTTTGGAAAGATCATTTTTTAGATGTCCAATCTTTCTAATCAGAAGGAGGAGGGGTTGCATGTTGAGGTAGCCAACTCACAGTCTCCATCACAAGGTTTATAAAGGAATGTCTATTTTGATAAGTAATTTCACTGTGAGTTTCAGTGATGTTGATTTAGGAGATCTTGGTGTCCAGTTAGAAGGACTTATGTCCTATAGCTTGGGGGAAAAGTGGTTTTGTTTTGTTTTGCTTTTTGGAAAATCCCAGAGCCCCTTTGTGAATATCAGCATGCAATAGTTGATGCCCCCAAGGCCTCCAGCAAGGGCAGGCAATATAGATTGTGCCAACACAACTCTCAAGGGCCAGCATTGACTGAAATGGCAAAATAGGGAAGGGATTAAAGAGACCCTGGCACTTTCTCGTCAATCTAGGGACAAATGAGAACTTCTTGGACCTACTCTGGGGCTGAACTGGAGTCATTTGCTTTTTTCCAGATTAATGGCAAGATGACAAATGGCATGTCTGGTTTTGTAGCCTTAATAACACCATCTCCCTGTAATAAATATAGTATCATGACTGTGGTGGCTGGTGCTATTGGCACAATGACTCACTGTGAATGCTATTATTAACACCACAACCCTTTACAGTGAAATCTGGGTAAAGAGGTTGCCTATTTGTCACTGTAAAGTGGCAGTATACCAAATGGTAATTTTGTAGGCTGAAAGGGGGAAAAACTTAATTCAACTTCCTGTGCACCTTACCATTAACCATGGTTTGGACTTAAGGAATTATTGGACTCATTTGCTGTTTGTTTCTCATGAGCCACACTTAAACAATGAAAACAAATCTGATTGTTAGTACTATGCCTTAAGAAATTTTCTGCAACACCGTAAAACTGTATAAATGATAGGTTATGTATAATAAAAATACCGTCATATTTTTTGGCTTGCTATATGTAAGTGTTTTGAATCTAGAATGAGGATTTCTTCCCAGTAAACTATTTGGTGAGACCCTACAGTTTGTTATGCTCTGAGTATCTGATTCTCTCACTCTCTCTCTTTAACACACACACACACACACACACAGATGCACAAACACACCTTTTATCTTTATCTAGTTTTGGGAGGCCAATATCCCTTGATAGTTAAGGTTTGGACTTTCGAGTTAAGCTCCATTGTGGCCTGGTTCTGAGACTTGAAAGTTATTTAACTCCTCTGAGCTTCAGCTGTCTCACTGACAATTATTGTTATAGGACCAGCCTCTTGTTGTTGAGGAATTACATGAGATAATGTCTGCAAAGTGCTTAGCTCAGAGCATGGCATACAGTAAATGCTCATCAAATGTGATTCCTTTTATTTTTAGCCATGTTGTGAAATGTTATTGTACTAGACTTGTGTTTAAATTTTTAAAGAGTTCATTTTGGAGGAAATGGCATGAGTAATAAGCATATGTTATTTATCAGAGCACTCGTAACTATATCATGACAAAATAACAGAAAAATGGTATTTACTATCAGCACCAAAGTTCAAGTCTGTATTTTATAGCTTAACTTCGATGCTTAAAAGAGCAGCATCAGCTCTTTTAGTATATTGTACTTATATTAACTATATTAAAAAGTACATTACATAATTTATAACATGGCGATAAAAATGTGTAACCTATATGCAAGGGGGCAGAACATGAAATAGTAAAATAATTTTTAGGTACTATAAGGGTTTTCTGCAGGAAAAGGAGTTGCAAGCCTGGTTGCAAAGCCTGCATATTAAATGCAGATCTTTTTGTCCCTTACCCTGAAGCTGTGGAAGAGATCTTTTCAAAGGGGATCCAGGAAGCAACTATAGAGAAAAGAGCCATCTATTCCTAAGGAACTTAATCCTCTCCACCAAAAACCACAGGGGTGGCAGAAATGGCTCTTCTAAGCATGATGTGAGCACAGATCCAAGATTCAGGAAGACAGTAGGAGCATGAGAGCTGACAATTAGAGTGAACAACAGACACCCAGGAAGAGACCAGGTGTCTACTGAGCCTGGTAGTAAGGATGGACTAGAGGGTGCGGAGAGCCAGAAAGGGGTTACTGACCTTGTGGTACTGGAGCCAAGGTGCATTTCCTTGGAAGATCGTCTTCTGGTGTTGGTGGGCACAGAGAAATCACTGGTTTGAGAAGGCAGAGCAAAGAACAAAAAATTACAGAACAAATCAGGAGTCCAAAAATCTTCAGGACCTGACAGCGAAGGATCCTGCACTCAGTGACGGGTTTAATACTGTATATGAATGAACACAAATGCCAAGAGTGATAGGAAATGGGATATAATAGCCCTGCAGTTACTGTGGTCACCTGATGGAAGGCAAAAAGCCTAAGGAAATTGCAGGGAGAATCTTGCGAAGTCAGAACTACTTCAAAAGAGTAATCTGGCAAGGTCAGGCCTAGAAGTGGGGAAAGGGTGAGGCTACGGACTGTGACAGAGACAAGCCTCTGGCCCTGCTCACGGGGCTAGAAACATTTACCAGTTCTTTAATGAGAAAGCATGTACGGACTGCAGGGAAACCACCCCTGCGTGTTACTCCTTATAAATAGCAGGACACGAATATTTATCCAGGCTAAGAGCAGAGCAAATCCGTAGCGTAGCCTGGATTCTTCCCAGTTAATCTCTTTATACTCGCAATCTCCAACATAAAGAATTCTATTCAGTTGTTATTAAAGAGGAAATTGAATGAAAATAAATAACTGAATCTCAATAGACCAAGAGGACCATTTGCTTGAAAAAATAGCCTGGTTAAATTGCAGTTTTAATAAGAGTGCATGTTTTGGAGTCAGCCAGATTCAGGTCTGAGACCTATCTCTAGCACTAAGTGGAGGACTGTGAGCTCATTAATTAAACTCTACTGGCATGAATTCCTCCTGTGAAAATTGGGAGCAATGATGTCAACCTTGCAGGTTTAAAAAATTTTAAGATTAGGCTGGGTGCAGTGGCTCACGCCTGTAATCCCAGCACTTTTGGGAGGCCAAGGCAGGCAAATTACCTGAGGTTAGGAGTTCAAGACCAGCCTGGCTAACATGGAGAAACCTCGTCTCTACTAAAAATACAAAAATTAGTCTCGGCGCGGTGGCTCATGCCTGTAATCCCAGCACTTTGAGAGGCCGAGGCAGGCAGATCACGAGGTCAAGAGATGGAGACCCTCCTGGCCAACATGGTGAAACCCCGTCTCTACTAAAAAATACCAAAAAAAAAAAAAAATTAGCTGGGTTTGGTAGAGTGCACCTGTAGTCACAGCTACTTGGGAGGCTGAGGCAGAAGAACCATTTGAACCCGGGAGGCGGAGGTTGCAGTGAGCTGAGATGGTGCCACTGCACTCCAGCCTGGCGACAGAACAAGACTCCATCTCAAAAATACATACATACATACATACATACGTACATACAAATTAGCCGGGCGTGGTGGCATATACCTGTAATCCCAGCTACTTGGGAGGCTGAGGCAGGAGAACTGCTTGAGTTCAGGAGATGGAGGTTGCAGTGAACCGAGATGGCACCACTGCACTGCAGTCTGGCCAACAGAGTGAGACTCTGTCTCAAAAAAAAAAAATTAAGATTAAATGAACTTACACAAAAAAATCATTTGGAATGAGGTAGGTGGCCAATACATGTTAGTCTCTTTTCTCTTGATTTTAACATTGCCAGAAACACAGACTCAGGTATAAGTCTGATGGGCACCCCGACAGGTGTGACCATGGGCCAAGTATCGCTAAGTTGTGCAGGCTTCCAAAGGGACCGCGAAGGTCTCTGGAGTCAAACTGCCTGGGCTCAGAACCACTCCATCATTTTCTGACCTGGGAGGAGTTACTTACTCTCTCTGTGGCTCGGATTTCTTACCTATCAAAGAAGATAGCAATGTCCACTCACAGGGGTTTTTGAGTGCTAAGTGAAATAATCCACATAAGGCATTTGGGATGATCTGAGACAGGCAGGACTGAGGTGAAGTCCATGGAGACAAAGTTCCAGGGATGTTGAGATAGACATCTCTGGAGTTGCCTAGCTAGGTGTTGGTCAAAGGTAGCAACAGAGGGCAGCATGGTGATTGCAAGGCTCCTCCCAGACTCTGGGTGATTTTAAATTAGTCATAGTAGCCTTCCAAAGAGCCTTTCTGACATAAGTACAGAACCTGGGAATGGTCCATTCTGCTCAAATATAATAATGCCATCCAACTTGGTAGAGCCAGCCTCTGTGGCAGCCCACTCCCCTAAGGCTAGCTTTGGATGGGTAGCCTTTACTTAAAATTGTACTCTTTAATTTTTTTTTTCTGTCTGCTTTTTAAAAATATTATTATTATACTTCAAGTTCTAGGGTACATGTGCACAACGTGCAGGTTTGTTACATATGTATATATGTGCCATGTTGGTTTGCCGCACCCATCAACTCATCATTTACATTAGGTATTTCTCCTAATGCTATCCCTCCCCCAGCCCCCTAGCCCCCAACACACCCTGGTGTGTGATGTTCCCCACCCTGTGTCCAAGTGTTCTCATTGTTCAATTCCCACCTATAAGTGAGAACATGTGGTGTTTGGTTTTCTGTCCTTGCGATAGTTTGCTCAGAATGATGGTTTCCAGCTTCATCCATGTTCCCGCAAAGGACATGAACTCATCCTTTTTATGGCTGCATAGTATTCCATGGTGTATATGTGCCACATTTTCTTAATCCAGTCCATCACTGATGGACATTTGGGTTGGTTCCAAGTCTTTGCTATTGTGAATAGTGTCGCAATAAACATATGTGTGCATGTCTCTTTATAGTAGCATGATTTATAATCCTTTGGATATATACCTAGTAATGGGATGGCTGGGTCAAATGGTATTTCTAGTTCTAGATCCTTGAGGAATTGCCACACTGCCTTCCACAATGGCTGAACTGATTTACACTCCCACCAACAGTGTAAAAGTGTTCCTATTTCTCCACATCCTCTCCAGCATCTGTTGTTTCCTGACTTTTTAATGATCTCCATTCTAACTGGTGTGAGATGATATCTCATTGTGGTTTTGATTTGCATTTCTCTGATGGCCAGTGATGATGAGCATTTTTTCATGTGTCTGTTGGCTGCATAAATGTCTTCTTTTGAGAAGTGTCTGTCCATATCCTTTGCCCACTTTTCGTTGGGGTTGTTTTTCTCTTGTAAATTTGTTTAAGTTCTTTGTAGATTCTGGATATTAGCCCTTAGTCAGATGAGTAGATTGCAAAAATTTTCTCCCATTCTGTAGGTTGCCTGTTCATTCTGATGGTAGTTTCCTTTGCCATGCAGAAGCTCTTTAGTTTAATTAGATCCCATTTGTCTATTTTGGCTTTTGTTGCCATTGCTTTTGGTGTTTTAGTCATGAAGTCTTTGCCCATGCCTATGTCCTGAAAGGTATTGCCTAGGTTTTATTCTAGGGTTTTTATGGTTTTAGGTCTAACATTTAAGTCTTTAATCCATCTTGAATTAATTTTTGTGTAAGGTGTAAGGAAGGGATCCAGTTTAAGCTTTCTACATATGACTAGCCAGTTTTCCCAGCACCATTTATTAAATAGGGACTCCTTTCCCCATTTCTCGTTTTTGTCAGGTTTGTCAAAGATCAGATGGTTGTAGATGTGTGGTGTTATTTCTGAGGCCTCTGTTCTGTTCCATTGGCCTCTGTATCTATTTTGGTAACAGTGCCATGCTGTTTTGGTTACTCTATCCTTGTTGTATGGTTTGAAGTCATGTAGCGTGATGCCTTCAGCTTTGTTCTTTTGGCTTAGGATTGTCTTGGCTATACAGGCTCTTTTTTGGTTCCATATGAACTTTAAAGTAGTTTTTTCCAATTCTGTGAAGAAAGTCATTGGTAGCTTGATGGGGATGGCATTGAATCTATAAATTACCTTGGGCATTATGGCCATTTTCACGGTATTGATTCTTCCTATCCATGAGCATGGAATGTTCTTCCATTTGTTTGTATCCTCTTTTATTTTGGTTTGTATTTCTCCTTGAAGAGGTCCTTCACATCCCTTGTAAGTTGGATTCCTAGTTATTTTATTCTCTTTGTAGCAATTGTGAATGGGAGTTCACTCATGATTTGGCTCTCTGTTTGTCTGTTAATGGTGTATAGGAATGCTTGTGATTTTTGCACATTGTTTTTGTATCCTGAGATTTTGCTGAAGTTGCTTATCAGCTTAAGGAGATTTTGGGCTGAGATGATGGGGTTTGCTAAATATACAATCATGTCATCTGCAAACAGGGACAATTTGACTTCCTCTTTTCTTAATTGAATACCCTTTATTTCTTTCTCTTGCCTGATTGCCCTGGCCAGAACTTCCAACCCTAGGTTGAATAGGAGTGGTGAGAGAGGGCATCCCTGTCTTGTGCCATTTTTCAAAGGGAATGGTTCCAGTTTTTGCCCATTCAGTACGATACTGGCTGTGGGTTTGTCTTAAATAGCTCTTATTATTTTGAGATATGTTCCATCAATACCTAGTTTATTGAGAGTTTTTAGCATGAAGCATTGTTGAATTTTGTCAAAGGCGTTTTCTGCATCTATTGAGATAATCATGTGGTTTTTGTCTTTTGTTCTGTTATATGATGGATTACATTTATTGATTTGCTTATGTTGAACCAGGCTTGCATCCCAGGGATGAAGCCAACTTGATCTTGGTGGATAAGCTTTTTGATGTGCTGCTGGATTCGGTTTGCCAGTATTTTATTGAGGATTTTTGCATCGATGTTTATCAGGGATATTGGTCTAAAATTCTCTTATTTTGTTGTGTCTCTGCCAGGCTTTGGTATCAGGATGATGCTGGCCTCATAAAATGAATTAGGGAGGATTCCCTCTTTTTCCATTGACTGGAATAGTTTCAGAAGGAATGGTACCAGCTCCTCTTTGTACTGCTGGTAGAATTCGGCTGTGAATCCATCTGGTCCTGGACTTTTTTTGGTTGGTAGGCTCTTAATTATTGCCTCAATTTCAGAGCCTGTTATTGGTCTATTCAGGGATTCAACTTCTTCCTGATTTAGTCTTGGAAGGGTGTATGTGTCCAGGAATTTATCCATTTCTTCTAGATTTTCTAGTTTATTTGTGTAGTGGTGTTTATAGTATTCTCTGATGGTAGTTTGTATTTCTGTGGGATCAGTGGTGATATCCCCTTTATCATTTTTTATTGTGTCTATTTGATTCTTCTCTTTTCTTCTTTAATAGTCTTGCTAGTGGTCTATCACTTTTGTTGATCTTTTCAAAAAACCAGCTCCTGGATTCATTGATTTTTTGAAGGGTTTTTTGTGTCTCTATCTCCTTCAGTTCTGCTCTGATCTTAGTTATTTCTTGCCTTCTGCTAGCTTTTGAATGTGTTTGCTCTTGCTTCTCTAGTTCTTTTAATTGTGATGTTAGGGTGTTGATTTTAGATCTTTCCTGCTTTCTTTTGTGGGCATTTAGCGCTATAAATTTCCCTCTACACACTGCTTTCAATGTGTTCCAGAGATTCTGGTACATTGTCTCTTTGTTCTTATTGGTTTCAAAGAACATCTTTATTTCTGCCTTCATTTCGTTATGTACCCAGTAGTCCTTCAGGAGCAGGTTGTTGAGTTTCCATGTAGTTGTGCTGTTTTGAGTGAGTATCTTAATCCTGAGTTCTATTGATTGCACTGTGGTCTGAGCGACAGTTTGTTGTGATTTCCATTCTTTATTTGCTGAGGAGTGCTTTACTTCCAATTATGTGGTCAATTTTAGAATAAGTGCGACATGGTGCTGAGAAGAATGTATATTCTATTGATTTGGGGTGGAGAGTTCTGTAGATGTCTATTAGGTCCTCTTGGTGCAGAGCTGAGTTTAAGTCCTGGATATCCTTGTTAACCTTCTGTCTCATTGATCTGTCTAATACTGACAGTAGGATGTTAAAGTCTCCCATTTTTCTTGTGTGGGAGTCTAAGTCTCTTTCTAGGTCTCCAAGGACTTGCTTTATGAATCTTTGTGCTCCTGTATTGGGTGCATATATATTTAGGATAATTAGCTCTTCTTGTTGCATTGATCCCTTTACCATTATGTAATGGCTTTCTTTGTCTCTTTTGATCTTTGTTGATTTAAAGTCTGCTTTATCAGAGACTAGGATTGCAACCCCTGCTTTTTTTTTGCTTTCCATTTGCTTGTTAGATCTTCCTCTATCCCTTTATTTTGAGCCTATGTGTCTCTCTGTACGTGAGATGGGTCTCCTGAATACAGCACACTGATGGGTCTTGACTCTTTATCCAATTTGCCAGTCTGTGCCTTTTAATTGGGGCATTTAGCCTATTTACATTTAAGGTTAATATTGTTATGTGTGAATTTGATCCTGTCATTATGATATTAGCTGGTTATTTTGCTCGTTAGTTGATGCAGTTTCTTCATAGCATTGATGGTCTTTACAATTTGGCATGTTTTTGCAGTGGCTGGTACCCATTGTTCCTTTCCATGTTTAGTGCTTCCTTCAGGAGCTCTTATAAGGCAGGCCTGGTGGTGACAAAATCTCTCAGCATTTGCTTGTCTGTAAAGGTTTGATTTCTCCTTCACTTATGAAGCTTAGTTTGGCTGGATATGAAATTCTGGGTTGAAAATTCCTTTCTTTAAGAATGTTGAATATTGGCCCCCATTCTCTTCTGGCTTGTAGGGTTTCTGCAGAGAAATCTGCTGTTAGTCTGATGGGCTTCCTTTTGTGGGTAACCCAACCTTTCTCTCTGGCTGCCCTTAACATTTTTTCCTCCATTTCAACCTTGGTGAATCTGACAATTATGTGTTTGGGGGTTGCTTTTCTTGAGGAGTATCTTTGTGGCGTTCTCTGTATTTCCTGAATTTGAATGTTGGCCTGCCTTTCTAGGTTGGGGAAGTTCTCCTGGATAATATCCTGCAGAGTGTTTTCCAACTTGGTTCCATTCTCCCCATCACTTTCAGATACACCAATCAAATGTAGATTTGGTCTTTTCACATAGTCCCATATTTCTTGGAGGCTTTGTTTCTTTTTACTCTTTTTTTCTCTAAACTTGTCTTCTCACTTTATTTCATTCATTTGATCTTCAATCACTGATCCCCTTTCTTTCACTTGATCGAATTGGCTATTGAAGCTTGTGCATGCGTCACGAAGTTCTCATGCCATGGTTTTCAGCTCCATCAGGTCATTTAATGTCTTCTCTACACTGTTTATTCTAGTTAGCCATTCATCTAATCTTTTTTAAGGTTTTTAGCTTCCTTGTTATGAGTTTGAACATGCTCCTTTAGCTCGGAGAAGTTTGTTATTACCGACCTTCTGAAGCCTACTTATGTCAACTTGTCAAAGTCATTCTCTGTCCAGCTTTGTTCCTTTACTGGTGAGGAGCTGCAATCCTTTGGAGGAGAAGAGGCACTCTGGTTTTTAGAATTTTCAGCTTTTCTGCTCTGGTTTCTCCCCATCTTTGTGGTTTTATCTACCTTTGGCCTTTGATGTTGGTGACCTACAGATGGAGTTTTGGTGTAGATGTCCTTTTTGTGGGTGTTAATGTTATTCCTTTCTGTTTGTTAGTCTTCCTTCTAGCAGTCAGGTCCCTCAGCTGCAGGTCTGTTGGAGATTGCTGGAGGTCTACTCCAGACCCTGTTTGCCTGGGTATCATCAGCAGAGGCTGCAGAACAGCAAATATTGCTACCTGATCCTTCCTCTGGAAGCTTTGTCCCAGAGGGGCACCCGCCTGTGGAGGTGTCTCTCGGCCCCTACTGGGAGGTGTCTCCCAGTTAGGCTACGTGGGGGTTGGGGACCCACTTGAGGAGTCAGTCTGTCCGTTCTCAGAGCTCAGATGTCATGCTGGGAGAACCACTGCTCTCTTCAGAGCTGTCTGACAGAGGCATTTAAGTCTGCAGAAGTTTCTGCTGCCTTTGGTTCAGCTATGCCCTTCCTACAGAGGTGGAGTCTATAGAGGTAGTAGGCCTTGCTGAGCTGCAGTGGGCTTTGCTCAGTTTGAGCTTCCCAGCCACTTTGTTTACCTACTCAAGCCTCAGCAATGGTGGATGACCCTCCCCCAGCCATGCTGCAGCCTTGCAGGTTGATCTCAGACTGCTGCACTAGCAGTGAGCAAGGCTCCGTGGGTGTGGGACCCACTGAACCAGGCACAGGAGAAAATTTCCTGGTCTTCCGGTTCCTTAGACCGTGGGAAAAGCACAGCATTTGGGCAAGAGTGTCCCATTTTTCCAGGTACAGTTTGTTGTCACAGCTTCCCTTGGCTAGGAAAGGGAAATCCCCTCACCCCTTGCACTTCCTGGGTGAGGCAACGCCCCACCCTGTTTCGGCTCACCCTCCGTGGGCTGCACCCACTGTCCAACCAGTCCCAATGAGATGAACCAGGTACCTCAGTTGGAAACGTAGAAATCACCATCTTCTGCGTCGATCACACTGGGAACTGCAGACTGGAGCTGTTCCTATTCAGCCATCTTGGAAATGAAGACCTACTTTTTAATTTCTTGCTTGCTTATTTTCCTTTTCTGTCATTAAAATGTAGCCTAGCTGGTGGCAGTGGCTCATGCTTGTAATCCCAGCACTTTGAGAGGGGATGGTAGGTAGATCTCTTGAACACAGGAGTTCAAGACTAGCCTGAACAACAAGGAGAAACCCCATCTCTACAAAAAATGCAAAAATTAGCTGGGCATGGTGGTACGTGCCCGTAGTCCCAGTTACTCTGGAGGCTGAGGTGGGAGGATGGCTTAAGCCTGGAGGCAGAGGTTGCAGTGAGCCAAGATGGTGTTACTGCACTCTAGCCTGGGTGACAGAACAAGATCCTGCCGCAAAATAAATAAATAAAGAAAATATAATAAGTAAAATAAAAAACAAAAAAGGAAATTTATTGGCTCATATAGCCAACAGGTGCAAGAGTTGAATCCATAGTCTGATACAAGTAATCAGGATCTCACAATGCCACTTTCCTCTGTGCTGGTGTCACAGGTTTGAGATGAAGATTTGTTGAATGCAGGCAGTTTGCTGGGAAGTGCTCTCAATAGAAACATGGCTAAGGGGAGTAAAGAAAGCAAGATTGGGCATGGGAGGCAGCTGATTCTGTGATGAGCTCTGGTACTGAATAAACCTATCTAGGATTGTTAGGTCTTGAGGAAAGGGGACTGGGCCTTTATAAGCTCTCAGCCCCACATCCATCAGTCCTTGGGCGAGGTGGCTTTTCTTGCTGAGGGCAATTCATGGAGAACAACTTAGCTGAGAGCCATCAGCTGCCAATATTCCAAGAAGCTGGAAACATCAATGCCCCAGTCCAGAGGGAGTGATTTGGGCAGTGTGCCATGCATCCAGTACAGTTGACTTTATTTTCAGGCAGCATCTATCCATGTGCCACCCAAGATGGTGACCTGCAGTTAGGCTTACATGGTGGTCCTCGGCCCCTGCAATCTTTCCTGATAGTAATAGTGAAAGTCCCAGCAAGGGTTTTGATTGGCTTGATTTGAGTCATGTGGCCATCCCTAAATCAATCATAATGCCAGGGCAATAGGCTTCTCTGATTGTTCAAGTCTGCATTGTATGTCTACTCCTGGAAGCAGTGGTGATTTTTGAAAAAGATTACTGAAAAGAGGATTTCAGTTCAAAACTAACAGTTGCCTATACAGCCTATGTTATGGGTTAAATAGCCAGAATGCCACCTGACAAATTCATCTCTTGAAGTCCCACCCCCACTCCCATAGAATGTGATCTTATTTGGAAACAGGGTCTTTATAGAGTTAGTCAAGTTAAAATGAGGTCATTGAGGTGGGCTCTAATCCAACTCCTCATAGAAAGGCGAAATTTGGGCACAGCCAGCCATACAGGGAGAATGCCATGGGAACATGAAGATGGCTGTCTACAAGGCAGGGAGAGAAGCCTGAAATAGCTCTTCTCTTCACAGCCCTCAGAAGGAACCAACCCTGCCAAAACCTTGATTTCAGACTTTCTAGTCTGCAGAACTGTGACACAATACATTTGTTTCAGACACCATCTTTGTGGTACTTTGTTACAGCAATCCCAGCAAACTAATAAAAACCTGATGGAGATTAAACTTTTTAGGCCACAAGATTTCCTGAGGCCATAACACAGATGCTAAAATAGGTTATTTGTCTTATAATTTTGCCTGTCTAGTACTTAGTGGATTTGTCAGAGGCGTTTGAACCAAAGCAACTCCATCTTGAATAGGGGCTGGGTAAAATAAGGCTGAGACCTACTGGGCATTCTACGTTACAGGATGAGATAGAAGGTTGGCACAAGACACAGGTCACAAATACCTTGCTGATAAAACAGCTTGCTGTAAAGAAGCCAGCCCAAACCCACCAAAACCAAGATGACAACAAGAGTGACCGCCGGTCGTCCTCACTGCTACACTCCCACCAGTGCCATGACAGTTTGCAAATGCCGTGGCAACGTCAGGAAGTTACCTTATATGGTCTAAAAAGGGGAGGCACAAGTAAGCCACTCCTTATTTAGCATATCATCAAGAAATAACCATAAAAATGGGCAGCCATCAGCCCTCGGGGTTGCTCTGTCTGGAGTAGCCATTCTTTTATTCCTTTACTTTCTTAATAAACTGGCTTTTGCTTTACTGTATGGATTCGCCTTGAATTCTTTCTTGTGTGAGATCCAAGAAGCCTCTGTTGGGGTCCGGATCGGGACCGCTTTCTGCTAACATCTTTCTGGCAACCACGGAAGGGACAATACTGAGGAAACCCCCAAGCTAAAGGCTAACTTTAGGTAAGTGGTGGGGTCCTGTAACAGATTGAAACATAAAATTACTCAAAAAAAGTGGTCCATTTTGCTCTGTGCAAGTGTAATCTATGTTAACTCTTCTCAAGTAAGATTTCATGAGAGGATTAAGCTTGGAAGTATTCAACGTACACAAGGAGAATTAACTCCTTTCCTCCTTTCTTTTCTTTCTTTTCTTTCTTTCTTTCTTTCTTTCTTTCTTTCTTTCTTTCTTTCTTTCTTTCTTTCTTTCCTTCTTTCTTTCTTTCTTTCTTTCTTTTTTGACAGTCTTGCTGTGTTGCCCAGGCTGGAGTGCAGTGGTGCAATCTCAGCTCACTGTAACCTCCACTTCCCAGGTTCAAGCAATTCTCCTGCCTCAGCCTCCCAAGTAGGTAGGATTACAGGCACCTGCCACCACACCTGGCTAATTTCTGTATTTTTAGTAGAGACGGAGTTTCACCATGTTGGCCAGGCTGGTCTTGAACTCCTGGCCTCAGGTGATCCACCTGCCTTGTCCTCCCAAAGTGTTGGGATTATAGGCGTGAGCCACTGTGCGTGGCCAAATTAACTTCTTTCTTATGTGTCTGTAATGGCACTAGCAATGTGTCATCTTGGTGTGGGGGGGTGTGCAATTGAGAGATAATCAAAATCATTTTCTCTTAACTTTCTCACGGAACCCCAGTTGAGAAAGGTCAGTAGTGGTACCAAACGCATGCTCTAGTGGTACCAAACGCATCTAACTCATACATCTCTACTTTGATTTGTACCAGTTATCATTTATGCACATGGCAGTTATCTTGGCCTGACAAGCCAACATCATTGAGTAGAAGCAACTGGAAAGGGTAGCCACTGCCTCTGTCTTTTTATGGCACTGTGGCTATAAAAATAACAACTTTAATGTCATCTTGAGTTCATGAGGAAGAAGAGGAAATTCCTAAATGGCAGAGATTGAGAGCAGTAAATGCACAAGCTAAAACTATGATAGTCCCAAGTTGAAGTATTATCCGATTCAGTATTGGCTTAATAACTTGAATTTTAATGTTAATGTAATTTTAATTTTAATAGCCCAGAGACATTCTGGGCTATCTGGCTATTCTTGTCTATCTTTTTGTACATTGCTCTCTCATGATCTGTTTATTCTTATGTCAGCCTAAATATAATGGGATATATAATAGGTCCTCAATGTCATAAATAAGTTCTTGGAAACTAATTTTAAGCCCAACAATGTAGAACAGATCCTTGAATAATATCATTTCTTTCTATGTCATTAGTAATAAAGTTGATGAGAATTTTTTTTTTTTTTTTTTTTTTGAAACAGTCTCACTGTGTCGCCCAGACTGGAGTGTAATGGCATGATCTTGGCTCACTGCAACCTCTGCCTCCGCCTCCCAGGTTTAAGTGATTCTCCTGCCTCAGCCTCCCGAGTAGCTAGGATTACAGGCATGCTCCACCACACCTGGCTAATTTTTGTATTTTTAGTAGAAACAGGGTTTCACCATGTTGGCCAGGTGGGTCTTGAACTCCTGACCTCAAGTGATCCACCCACTTTGGCCTCCCAAAGTGCTGGGATTACAGGCGTGAGCCACCGTGCTCAGCCAAAATTGGTTTTGTTATACATTGTTTCACTTAAAGTCACAGCTTCCAAGAACCTATCCAAGTCCTTAAGTGAGGACTGACTTTGACAGCTGGAATATCTAATTTATTCATACTACCCTTGATTTTCATTTTAAAAGTTAATCTCACTCATTTCTCTGGCTAAAAATAAAATCTTTTTAGATCCTCTTCCAAATTCCATTGCAACAGTGATTGGGATCACACTAAATCCATAAATTAATTTGAAAATATTTACGTCTTCATAATAGCTGGGCTTTCATCTAGTCATATGATGTGTTATTCCAGTTATTTATTTATTTATTTTTTTGAAACTTAGATTCAGAGAGTTAAGCGTTCTCCTCATCATCTTTGGTTTGTACAAAGCTATTCTCTTATTTTATTTATTTTAAATCACTTTTCATGTCTGAGGAATTCCATCTGTAGCTATAGAGAATCAAGTTGACCTTGATTGAGGAGACCTGACATTGAGAGAGGAGCAAAAAGAAAAATGAAAAACAAGGGTGCCTGTGCTCTTCCTGGGTCTCAGTCACTGGATTTACTCTATTGCAGAGGCCTGACTCCATCCTGGACTCTGATTCAGATACCTCTAAAGCACACTTCAGGCCTGGGGCAGTGGCTCACGCCCGTAATTCCAGCACTTTGGGAGGCTGAGGCAGGTGGATTACCTGAGATCAAGAGTTTGAGACCAGCCTGGCCAACATGGTGAAACCCCATCTCTACTAAACACAAAAAATTAGCTGGGCATGGTGGAGGGCACCTGTAATCTTAGCTACTTGGGAGGCTGAGGCAGGACAATCTCTTGAACCCGGGAGGTGGAGGTTGCAGTGAGCTGAGATTGTGCCATCGCACTCCAGCCTGAGCGACAGAGTGAGATTCCATCTCAAAAAAAACCCAAAACCAAACAAAATAAATAAATAAATAAAATGCACTTCAGATCCTTTCACCTCTGCCTGTTTTGAGAATCTTTGGCTAATTCTTGTTGCGATCAACAAGTAAGTAGCTCTAGGTGGGCTCTGATTTCTCATATGCACAATCAGACAGGGCCCTGCTGCCAACACCGGTTGCCTCTCCCCTTCCACAGGTCACCTCCTTTCTGGGGCTTCCCCTTTGATTCTAAAGCATTGAGAAATTTCAGGATCTGTGTGGTGCCCATTTATGATGGTGCAACTTAAAAGTACAAAGAAGTCAACTCATTGTGGGGCAATTCACTGTCCAGTGGAGTCGGGAGCTGTTGAACAGACTGTCCTGATATTCAGTCATTTATAAAGCTCCCTGGAAAATACAGACTCCCATCAGATCTGGTAGTTTATCTCTTTGGATACCAAAGGATGACACGCTTGGTTACACACTCGTGTTGTTGCTCTTCCTCCTTCCCTTCTTGGCTTTGTCCCCTCTCTCCTTCCTAGGCTTGTATGCTCTAATAAAATAGTAGCACATGAGATTTTGCTTCAGCCTTTGGTTTCTAGGGGACCCAATGTAAGACAGATTTTGTAAAATAGCTTTTTTTTTTTTTTTTTTTGAGATGCCAAGGCTGGAATGCAGTGGTGCAATCTTGGCTCACTGCAACCTCTGCCTCCCGAGTTCAAGCGATTCTCCTGCCTCAGCCTCCTGAGTAGCTGGGATTACAGGCGTGCACCACCATGCATGACTAATTTTTGTATTTTTTGTAGAGGCAGGGTTTCACCATGTTGGCCAGGCTGGTCTCGAACTCCTGACCTCAAGTGATCCACCCACCTCAGCCTCCCAAAGTGCTGGGATTATAGGCATGAGCCACCGTGCCGGGCCACATAATTTTGTTTCCTTATAAAAACTCACCTTTTTGCCTAGCTGGTTCACATAGACTCCTGTTATTTGCAAACAAACAAAAAGTATTTAATTAATATGTCTTATCTGATTATTTTCAATTTTTCTGGAGAAAATATTTAAGAATTTTTTCCCCAAAAGTTCATGTGGCAGGATAGCTTTTTGATTCCATGTATGTGTATCATTTTTCCCTTTAAACCATACAGTTTGAGTATAGAACTATGGTATAGCCACAAAATCTGTTATCCTTAAATTTTGCGGAAATAGGCCTATTATTTTCAACACCCTGTCTAGCAGCTGAGGAGTCTGATGCCACTATGATTCTTATTCTTCTCTTTTCCAGTATGTTTTTGGAATTAAAAGAAATAATTTGAGATCAGAAATTTTGTGATCATATGTATAGCTGTGTCATCGTGTTTTCTGGGAAGCAGATGCTGAAAAGCTATTTTAACTGTAGGAGGTTTATTAGGGTATATACCTTGGGAAAAATAAAATGAAGGGGAAAAAGGATTGGTTAGGGAAAGCATAGACCCTGATACAGATCTGACACTTCTCAATCTAGTTTGTCAATTTGGTTTTATCTGTTCTCTCTTTTCCACGAAGTTTTAAAAATTTGTGGTCAGCCAATGGTACGCATCCATATTTTCTTTTTCATTTACCTTTTTTTAGAATTCAATGGACTAGGTGGTAGAAGGATGACAAATGTGTACTCAGTCTGCCATCTTAAAGTATTCAAGAACTTTCCAAGTGTGTGTGTGTGTGTGTGTGTGTAAAACAAACTTGCTTTCCATGAAAGCTTTACAAAGATACATTTCCACAATCTGAATATCAGTGAGAGTATTTCAATGTAACATATCCATAGTTGGGTTTTATTAAACAAATAAAACTTATTTAATTTTATAGACAACAACATCTATGCTTAAAATGTGCAATCATCTTTAGTAAGGTGAAAGTTTTGTCTTTCTAATATGGAAAAATTTCAAGCATATACGAAAGTAGGGAGAATTGTCTAAAGAATCCCATGTGCTCATTACCCAGTTTCACCAATTTTCAATTATTCCAGGAACCAAGGTAAAATGTTTTGCTAAATATATATTAGCTATTGTATTCCTTTCTTTGTAAATTTTTTTAATGCTTCTAACTAGCTGTCTTCTTGGATTTTGGTGTTTTTCTTGTCAAAAAAGTTATACACTTCTTAGAAATTAATGTTATTTTCTCTGTCATAATCATTGCAAATATTTTTATCACAAATTTTTCTTTTGATTTTCTGTTGTGTTACACTGAATTTTAAATTTTTATTTGCTAAATGGAACGATGCGGGAGTTGCTATGATTTTTAAAAATTGTTATTTAATTTTCCAGCACCACATATTTAAAAAAATTAACAGTCCATATTTCAGAATAATAATATTACAGGTTGGAAAAAAATTCTACTTATTTTCTAGATTTTGAGATTTTCCATTAGTGTTTTTTCACAAAAGGAAGTTTATTGCAACATTATCTTTTTTTAAAAAAAAAAAAGCCTATATTTTTAGAACAAACCTAGATTTACAGAAAAATTGGAAAGACTATGCAGAGTTCCCATGAACTCCATACCCAGTTTCTCCTACCTCTATCATCTTACATTAGTATTCATCACAGCTAATAAGCCAATCCTGACATATTAATGAAAGTCCATACTTTACTCACATTTCACTTAATGTCCTTTTTCTGTCTCAGGATCCCATCCAGGAGACCATGTTACATTTAGTCATCATCTCCTTAGCTCTATTTGGCTATGATCATTTCTCAGAATTTGTTTTTGTTGATCTTGACAGGTTTGAGAAGTGGTCAGGTATTTTGTACAATGTCTTTCTACTGGGATTTGTCTGATGCTTTCCTCATAATTAAACTGGGGTTTTGGGTTTTGGGGAGGAAAACCATAAAGGTCAAGTTCTATTTCATCACATCATGTCAAGGACACATATTATCAGCATGACTTATCCTTGTTGATCATGACTTGATCACCTGGCTGAAGTAGTGTTTGTCAGGTTTCTCTACTACAAAGTTGCTTTTGTTTCCCTTTCTGTAATGTACTCTCTGGGACAGAGTCACTTTATGCAGCCCACACTTAAAGACTGGGGAGTTATGCTCCCACAGGAGTGCAGCTTCTACATAAATTATTTGGAATTGTTGTGCCTAGAATTATTTGTCTTTTCTCCCCTAATGTATTTATTTAATCATTTATTTATGTAGTATTGATAGTGACAGGAGGCAGCGAAATGCCTAGGCAGACAGTGGCGAGTTCTCAGTGAAATCCCACCTCCAAGCGGAAGAGAGTTTAAAGCCTGAAAGCCAAACTACAAGTTAAATCCCCAGACTGGATTGAGAACTTGTCCTCCTGTTTGGCGTGCTTTCCTCTGATTAATCCCCATCACCTATTTTACATATATCTACCCTTTTCTAACTTGTTTTCTATACTGTCATGCCCACTTTTGAGTGGTATCTTCACCTTAACCTTTTTTGCATACTCACAAGCCAATCAGCATGCACTCCCCATCCTGTGCCTATAAAGACCCCAGACTCAGTCAGTAGAGGAGGAGACGGCCTGACTTTGGTGAAGATGTCCTGCCCTTCCTGGTCCCTCTTCAGCTCCCCTGTCCACTGAGAGCTGTTTTCATCACTCAGTAAAATTCTCTGTCTTCACCATCCTTCAGCCGTCCACATGACCTCATTCTTCTTGGATGCTGGACAAGAGCTTGGGACCCACTGAGCGCGGGTACCCTGAAAAGGTTGTCACACTGGCCCTTTGCCCTCTCTGGCAGAGGGCAGTCACCCCACACAATGAGGCAAGGGGCCAGCTGAGCTGCTAACACACTGCCGTCCATCAGACTGCAGATGGTGGAATTAAACAGCACTGTGACACCTGCTCTGGGCCTTCAGGGTCATAGGCACCCTCACCTGGGTGCCACCACGTTCCCTTTGAGGCAACACACCTGGTCTGACTGCAGGCCCCACATGGAGCTTGCTTCTGTGTTGGCACCCAGAGCAGCCATCTGGATCCCGCACTCGCCCACTCACAAGCTCCCTCCACATGGGGCTGAGCACAGTGGGCCAAGTAGACATGGTGCCCCTGCCGCATGTCCAGTGAAGGGGTGAAAAAAACTCATGCATCAGTATAGACTCATAAATATTTATTTTATATTTTGAGTGATAGTCCAATGTTATTTCTTTTAGTTGTTGTCGTTGCACAAATTGTTCCAGCTTGGCCATTGAAAGCTCTTTCCTTTGACTCCTGGGTCCTTTTGACTACCCTCATTGTTTGTGTGTGTCTGGGGGCAGGGGGTTTGCATGATTTAGCACTTCCTTACTTTCTGGCACTATGAGATGTTCCAGGCCCATCTTGTATATTTTCTGTTTCAATCTTAGAATCAGCCATTTCACCAAGATGCTCTGGTTACTTTTATTGGAATGTGGGTGCTAAGTGTGCTTGTTACTCCAGTGTTGTTGTTTCTAGGCCCTCTTAGCAGACAGTGCAAGGAAATCTATGTGTGTATACTAACATGTATATATATATACACACACACACACACATACAAATTTCTATATGTAACCATCTGTATCTATATTAAGCTAAATATGAATTCATATTGATGCCTCCAACTTTATTCCTTTACCACTAAGATTGCTCTAGACTCTCCCCTTGCTTATCTGTAACCTCCAACTTCAACAGTGAGAAACCTGGCTCCTACCACCTGCCATGTGTTTACTTCATTGTTCAAACAGAGTATACATGTAGAATAGTAGCAGAATTGTTAAACTCTGTGGGAAACAACTTTCTCAGCTAGAAGTATAGTGCCTATGTAGTTTCTTTTGCCTTTAGTTTCTCAGACTTTGCTCATTTCCAAAGTTTGAGGTCAGCACCTGAAACATTTGTAAGGCTGTTTCATGCATTTGTAATAGAGTTAGATTGTTTTGTCACATTCTGCCTTTCGTCCTGGGATTCCCCTGACCTCCTAGTTTTGTTTTAATTTTCATACATAACTATATTCTTTGTGTTAGCAGCACTACTTTAAAAAATATTTTTTTTCTTCAACATCTAATTTGTAAGTCTTTATCACACATTAAAATCTTATGTCCAGTAATGTCTGTATTTCTTTGCTTACTATGTGTGTGGTATGTAAACCTCCTATCTAGCAATTAAATAAAAATTTATTTCAAGTTAGAGCAGAGAAAAATACAAAACTTCCTTGGAGGCACTATCCTACAACCCAGGCTAATAGGATTCCCACAGAATAAAACAAGTTTATTGGCATACACAGAAAGTTACAAAACATATCATTAACCATGGGTGACAGCAGATACAACAAAGATTCATACCCCCAGGAATTTGAAATATAAAGTGAACAATGAAATAAATTATTAAAAAATAAGTAAAAAACAAATATTGACGATTATTTGGGGGAGTTAACAACAAATAGTTACATGGAAAATGAATTACTTGAGAGATGAGAGGGTGTTTGTGAATATAGGTAGTTCAGGTTCTCCTATTGCCAAGTATCAGGTCCAAGGTACTAATGAATTTAGATTTTGTTAAGTGTCTGGGCAAAGTAGTTCCACCGAGGGCTGATTCCAGGTCTTAATGAAAACGAGCACTTTGACTAATAAATCGTGTACTGTCGCATTTTACTGTGATAAGCTCTAAGCATAATGGAAAACATCAGGCAGGCAGACGTGCAGTGAGCATGGTTTTCAAGTCCCCCCAAAGTTTCACAGACATGCCTGAATGGGCAGTAGTTTTCCACCTGTTTAAGGTAAGGCAATGTTTATCATGCCTTTTGTATACCAGTTTCTAAAACTCCAACATAATTACCTTTTATGTTTGCAAAAGTGGTCTTTAGGTAGCTGTATCATTGAACCTCTGTTTCTGGGTACACAAGTTATACATAACATCTAGGCTGTGGTTGTATGCAACTAGTTATCTCCTGGGTTGCAAAGCTGAAGAGTGGTTAGGTAAGACAAGCTTGGCCAGAACCTATTGTAGCTTGTTAAAAATCTAAGAACAAAATGAAACTAATTGGAATACTAAAAAGTAAGACTTCCAAACCAGTTGAAAAATAAAAGGAAATGTAGAAAACCAAATTCACCAAAAAGAAGTCAGGAAAGAAGAAAGAGAAAAAGGAGGAAGAAGAAGAAATGAAAAAGGCATATTAAAAGCACAAAATGAGATACTAAAATTAAATCTAAATATATAATGTATTAATATAAATGAATTAATGCAGTATTTAAACACCAGAGATTGTCAGATTGAATTTTTAAAATCCAGTTAAATGGAGCAGTGGTTCACGCCTGTAATCCCAGCACTTTGGGAAGCTGAGGCAGGTGGATCACTTGAGGTCAGGAGTTTGAGACCAGCCTGGACAACATGGTGAAATTCTGTCTCTACTAAAAATACAAAACAAAAATTAACCGGGAGTGGTGGTGGGCACCTGTAATCCCAGCTACTCAGGAGGTTGACGTATGAGAATCATTTAACCCAGGAGGCGGAGGTTGCAGTGAGCCGAGATCACACCACTGCACTATAGCCTGGGTGACAGAGCGTCTCAAAAAAAAAAAAAAATGTGTTACACGTTTATAACACCTAACACAGGATAGCATGGGGACATTGTAAACAAATAAATAAATAATTCATACCAGAAAAATCTCAATCGAAAGAAAACTGGTATAACTATAGTAATTCCACACAAAATAGACTAAAGAAAAAAAGAGTGTTATTAGTTACAAAGAGGATCATTACATAATAATAAAATGAACAATTCATTGGGAAGCTGTACCAACTCTGAATCTATACCTTGTACAATACAGCCTTGAAATAAATATCCAAAATCTGACAGAATTACAAGAAGAAATGGATAAATTCATATAATTCCCTCAGTAATAAATGAAGCAGTCTAAAAGAAATAAGTAAAGTTATAGAAGGTTGATACCACACAATTTAAAAACTTGATCGAATTGATATAAATAAAATTCTGCACACATTTAGAAAATATACATGCTTTTCGGCCGGGATATAAATGGAATTCTGCACATAATTAGAAAACATACATGCTTTTCAGCCAGGTGCAGTGGCTCACACCTGTAATCCTACCACTTTGGGAGGCTGAGGTTGGTGGATCACCTGAGGTCAGGAGTTCAAGACCAGCCTGGCCAACATGGTGAAAACCCATTTCTACTAAAAATACAAAAATTAGCTGGGTGTGGTGGCACATGCCTGTAACACCAGCTACTCAGGAGGCTGAGGCAGGAGAATTGCTGGAACGTGGGAGGCGGAGGTTGCAGTGAGCCTAGATTGCACCACTGCACTCCAGCCTGGGCGACAGAGTGAGACTCCATCTGGAAAAAAAAAAGAAAATATACATGCTTTTCAAATTCTCATGGCACTTGTACAAAAATTGGATGACTACTAACCACAAAACAGATTTCAACAAAAACCAAAGAATAAATGCCATGCAGATTACATTATCTGATATCAGTGTAATAAAATTAGAAATTAACAAGGTCATCAAATCTCCATTCAATTAAAAATAAAATAATGTGCATGTGTATGATTAAATCATAATGAAATTATATATATATATGTACATTTTTTTTTTTTTTTTTTTTTGAGACAGAGTTTCACTCTTGTCACCCAGGCTGGAGTGCAGTGGCGCAATCTTGGCTCACTGCAACCTTCACCTCCTGGGTTCAAGCGATTCTCCTGCCTCAGCCTCCCCAGTAGCTGGGATTACAGGTGCCCACCACCACACCAGGCTAATTTTTGTATTTTCAGTAGAGACAGGTTTTCGTCATGTTGGCCAGGCTTGTCTCGAACGCCTGACCTCAGGTGATCCACCCACCTCGGCCTCCCAAAGTGCTGGGATTACAGGTGTGAGCCACCGTGCCTGGCCCAAATGAAGTATTTTTTAAAGAACAATAATGGCACTAATTAAACTAGAGCGTGCAATTACTTGGGAAAGGAAATAGCCTTGAATGCACACATTAAGAAAAGACAAATGTTTCAAAATGAACATCCCAAGTATCAACCTTAAAAAGTTAGAAAGGAACAATATAGTAAACCAGAAAAAAAAAAGTGGAAGGAGCCAAATAATAAAAATGAAGACTAAAATTAAGAAGTTAAAAAATGTGTAATAGAGAGGATTAACAAAAATTAGATACTGGTTCTTTGAAAAGATTAACAAAATAGATAAACTCTTGGTGAGAAAGACAAGTGAAGTCACACCAGAAAGTTAAATGCAAAAGAGGGCATAACCAACATATAGTAGGTATTTTTAAATTATAATAGAATATCAAGAAAAAGTGTATGCATAATTATGAGAACATAGGTGAAATGTCCATTTTCTAGAAAAACATAATGTAAAAAAAATAGCTCAAAAAAGAAACACAACCTCCAAATCAACCTTAGACCATTAAAGAGATTGAAACAGCAGTTTTTAAAAGTTTGGAGCTAGAGAAATTGATCACGTGGAGGTACAGAGGCTCTGTCTAAGGAGATAGATACCAGAGACTGGGAAGGGTAAATGGTGGGGTGTGGAGAGGAAGGGTGGATACAGAGGGGCTGGTTAATGAGTACAAACATGCGGTTAGACAGAAGGAATAAGTTATAATGTTTGATAGCAAAGTAGGGTGTCTGTAGTTAACCACGATGTATTCTTTTTTTCTTTTTTACTTTTAGTTTTAGTTTTTTGAGACGGAATCTCACTCTCTCGCCAGGCTGGAGTGCAGTGGTGCGATCTCGGCTTACTGCAACCTCCCCCACCTGGGTTCAAGCGATTCTCCTGCCTCATCCTCCCGAGTAGCTGGGACTATAGGCACACACCACCACGCCCAGCTCATTTTTTTTTTTTTTTGGTATTTTTAGTAGAGACGGGGTTTCACCATGTTGGCCAGCATGGTCTCAATCTCTTAACCTCGTGATCTGCCCACCTCGGCCTCCCAAAGTGCTGGGACTACAGGCATGAGCCACCACGCCCGGCCAATGTATTATATTTTTCTAAATAGCTAGAAGAGTGGACATAAAATGTACCCAATACATAGAAATGATAAATATTTGGGTGATGAACCCCCCAATTACCCTGACTTGATCATTACACATTCTATGCATGTAACAAAATTTCACATGTACAAATGTAATATATCAGAAAAAAAGTTTGCCTACAAACAAAACATCCTAAGGCCAAGATGGTTTTCTAAGCAAGTTCTACTTTATCTTCAAGCAACAGAACAGATAATCCTCATCTTATATATATAATTCCAGAGAATAGTTAAGTAGGGACAGTGCCTCCCCACCCTCCTTGGGTATGCCAAGGTATGCCAATAAGGTAACCTTGATTCCATGGTCCAAACAAGGAAGGAAAATTATTGGCTAATTTTAGCTAGGGATGTAGGTACAAATGCAGCTGGATGAGAGTGGTTTCACTCCATCATTGACTTTTACAGCAGGGGGAGCATATGCATAGCCTCAGTCCTCCTGGCAGCTTTTGAATGGTTGAGTAGCTGGGCCTCCAGGATCAGGTTCCTTTTTTGAGAGAGGGTCTCACTCTGTCGCCCAGGATGAAGTGCAGTGGCGCAATCTTGGTTCACTGCAACCTCTGCCTCCCAGGTTCAACTGATTCTCCTGCTTCAGCTTCCCGAATAGCTGGGATTACAGACGTGCACCACCATACCTGGCTAATTTTTTTTTTTTTTTGTATTTTTTTAAAAGTAGAGACGGGGTTTCACCATGTTGGCCAGGCTGGTCTTGAACTCCTCACCTCAGGTGATCCACTCACCTCGGCCTCCAAAAGTGCTGGGATTACAGGTGTGAGCCACTGTGCCCAGCCTTCAGGATCAGGTTCTGATCCAAAAACCTCACTGATGTTCCTTAGATTCTCGCAGTATAGACAGTCAAGTTGGTACATGTTACAGGTTGAATTCTGAACTCCCAGACTCCACAGCACACATGTTGAAGTTCTAACCTCTAGTATGTGTGAATGTGACCTTATTTGAAAATAGGGTCTTTGCAAGTGATCAAGTTAAGATGAAGTCATTAGGATGGGCCCTGATACAATATGACTTGTGTCCTTATTAAAAAGGGAAATTTGGCCAAGTGTGGTGGCTCATGCCTGTAATCCCAGCAGTTTGGGAGATAGAGGCAGGCAGATTCCTTGAGGCCAGGTGTTCGAGACCAGGCTGGGTAAAATGACAAAACCCCATCTCTATCAAAAATTAACCTAACCCAGCATGGTGGCATGTGCCTGTAGTCCCAGCTACCCCAGAGGCTGAGGTGGGAGGATCACCTGAACCCAGGAGGTTGAGGCTGCAATGAGCCATGCTTGTGCCACGGCACTCCAACCTGGGCAACAAAGTGAGATTCTGTCTCAAAAAAAAAAAAAAAAAAAGGTAGGATTGTGATGGGAAATTTGCTCACAGTTACAGTCACACAGGGAGAATACCATATGAAGAGGGAGGATTGGACAGTTACAGTCACACAGGGAGAACACCATATGAAGAAGGAGGATTGGAGTGACGTATCTTCAAGCCAAGGGGTATCTCAGCTGCCAGGAACTGGATGAAAGGCATGGAGCCGATTTTCCCTCAGAGACCTCAGAAGGAACCAACTTTCCCAACACATTGATTTTGAAATTCTAGCCTCCAGAATTCTGAGACAATACATTTTTGTTGGTTTAGCTACCTGGTTTTTGGTACTTCGTTATGGTGGCCCTATGAAACTAATACAGTACTCACAACCTTAGTTCAAAGCAAGACAACATTCCCCTATCCATGACAAGCTAGAACTGGGGTCAAGATAGTATAAAGATGAGGCCTTCCTGGTTTCCACTTCTCTGTTAAGTTGGATGGTTTTCTAGATGCCTATGCCTAAGGATGGACATAATTGTCCAGCCTGCTGTTATATTGTTTGATGGGCATAATCAGGTGGTGTCTTTGGTAGGGCATTGCATAGGATTTCACTACCTCTCCCCCATATCATACCTTGGTGGAGGTTTCCTCTGAGGCTGAAAGAAGGTTTGGCTGGTGCCCAAGCCTTCCCTCCCTACTGCAGTATAAACCAGAGAAGCTAAAGCAGTGACTCTCAACTGTACAGCGTGAAGGAGTGATATCCTTTCACAGGGAATGTCAGCATCTCCAGAAATGGGTGGGCTGCAATATATATTTCTTAAAAGCATTTTCAATATTTTAATAAATTTAGTCATGTTTCTCCATTTTGTAGCTTTTTATTTTTAAATGTAGAAGCAGGTCGGGCGTGGTAGCTCACACTTGTAATCCCAGAACTTTGGGAAGCTGTGCAGGTGGATCACCTGAGGTCAGGAGTTCGAGACCAGCCTGGCCAACATGGCGAAACCCTGTGTCTACTAAAAATACAAAAATTAGCTGGGCGAGGTGGCGCGTACCTGTAATCCCAGCTACTCAGGAGGCTGAGGCAGTAGAATCACTTGAACCCGAGAGGCAGGGTTTGCAATGAGCCGAGATCATGCCACTGCACTCCAGTCTGGGTGATGAGCGAGACTCCGTCTAAAAAAAAAAAAAAAAAAAAAAAAAGGTAGAAACAAGAAGTTTCTTTTCCATTTGTTTTGAAATTTCAAATAGGATGGTTGGGGTATGTATTAGTTTGCGCTGGCTGCATAACAAACTAGCATGAACGTGATACTACTTTGGATGGCTTAAAACAACAGAAGCGTATTGTCTTATAGTTCTGGAGGCTAGAAGTCCAAGATCAAGGTATTAGCAGCGTTCGTTCTGCCTGAGGGAGAATCTGTTCCATGCCTCTTGCTGAGCTTCTTTGGTTTGCTGGCAGCCTTTGGCTTTCCTTGACTTGTCGATGCATCACCTTGCCTTCAACTTTACATGGCATTCTCCCTGTGTGTCCGATTTCCCCTTTTGATAAGGATGCAGTCATACTGAATTAGGGCCCATCCGAATGACCTTGTCTTAGCTTGATCATATGAAAGATTCTATTTCCAAATGAGGTCACATTCACAAATACTGGGGGCTAGAGCTTCAACATGTTTTCGGTAGGACACAATTCAACCGATAACAGAGTGTATGAGTTTCTTATGTGTATCAAAAGGGGTGCTGGTTTTAAAAAGTTAAGGACTTCAAAGCTAAATAGTGCAGCCACAGCTGATGGCTTGTCACATAGGTCCCCCTGAGATGTTCCCTAACTTGCTGACATGAATCACAGACTTCAAAGCTCTTGTTGTAGAATTCCTATTCCCTATCCCCTACTTACCTCAAAAAGTTAGTGGGTCAGAGGGTCCATAGGCCTCTCTGAAGTGGCTTTCACACTGTCAGTATGTTTGGGCTTTCTGGCAAGCAATGAATGTGAAGAATAATCATCATTTAGTTTTCTTTAAAAAATTAAGTTTGTAGCTACAGGAGAAAAAAATAATTAACTTAATTTTTATTTATTTTATTTATTTATTTTTCTCAATGGCCTCATTTTAAAGTAAATTTTGGTTAAATAATTAAAATTACAAGATATTCACATGGCATCATAGAAATACATAATACAGCTCTTTATTATTATTATTATTATACTTTAAATTTTAGGGTACCTGGGCACAACGTGCAGGTTTGTTACATTTGTATACATGTGCCATATTAGTGTGCTGCACCCATTAACTCGTCATTTAGCATTAGGTATGTCTCCTAATGCTATCCCTCCCCCCTCCCCCCACCCTACAACAGTCCCCGGTGTGTGATGTTCACCTTCCTGTGTCCACGTATTTTTAAAAACGCTGATGCTGGGTGCAGTGGCTCATGTCTGTAATCCCAGTCAGCACTCTGGGAAGCCCAGGTGGGAGGATCACTTGAGTCCAGGAGTTCAAGACCAGCCTGGGCAACATAGCGAGATCCTGTCTCTATGAAAAAAAATGTTTTTTAATTAGCTGGGTGTGGTGGCACACACCTGTGGTCCCAGCCACTTGGGAGGCTGAGGCAGGAGAATCACTTGAACCTGGCAGGTCGAGGCTGCAGTGAGCCATGATTGCAACGCTGCATTCTAGCCTGGGAGACAGAGTAAAACTCTGTCTCAAAAAATAAATAAATAAATAAATAAATTAAATAAATTAAAACCTGTGAATTATGCTAGCAATATGCACCCCCACCAACACACAGAGACACATGGAGAAACAAGCCCACCACCCCGCCCCTGCTCCACCAACACCCCTGATGGGAGCGTGCATGCGTACATAATGCAACGCTGAGTCTGCTGCGAGAGAGTTTTCACCAAGGAGACAGGAAGGCTCCAGCTCAGTCTGGGCTCTGCAGAAGGTGTCCTTGGCTAGTCTCAGCTCCTGGCGCTGGGCAGCAGATAGGATCCAAGCTGAATAGAAAAGAGGTCTGTAAAACCTGGCTGTGACCACCTTACTCTTCAGCTTCATCTAGAGCCTTCTTCTCTCCATGTGCAGGGTTGGTTCCTTCTTACACATGCCTCACATAACCCACTGTTACCTTTATACCATTTATGTTTCAATTTTTAACTGTAATTTTTATTTAACCGTTAATTGCTAGTTTTCCTCACTAAACTCTATGAAAGCAGAGAATAGCCTGTCTTGCTTTTAGTCTCCTGAGAACTCACTCACTATCACAAGAACAGCATGGAGATAACCGCCTCCTGAGCCCAGGAGTTCAAGACCAGCCTGGGCAACATAGCGAGACTCGGTCTCTGTGAAAAAAACATCTTGTGCCACCATGTGAAGAGGGATGTGTTTGCTTCCCCTTCCACCATGATCATAAGTTTCCTGAGGCCTCCCTAGCCTTGCTGAACTGTGAGTCAATTAAACCTCTTTCCTTTATAAATTACCCAGTCTCGGGCAGTTCTTTATAGCAGCGTGAGAACGGATTAATACACAGGACAAACGTGTCTGGCACACAGTGCAGCCTCAGGAAGTGTTTGTTGAATGAATGATTTTGTGAATGAATGAATTTATGATTGAGAGATGGTGGCACTAAAGACAAACCGTGACTGTTTCTGTGTTTTTCAAGGTCAGATATTACAGTATTTTCACAAATCATATTAAGGAGTCCAGCATACCTTATGACATGTCCACGTAAAGACAATTAGGATCTTTTCTTCTGCCATGCCTTGCTACTTATGAATAGTGACTGCTGGTAAAAGCTTGTTGCGTTGATTGGATGCTGGGGCTACAGTTTGCTGATCTTTAAGCGTTGATGGCACAGTCCCCAAGGGAAGACAGGATGATATGGTTTGGCTGTGTCCCCACCCAAATTGGGAATTGCAGTTCCCATAATCCCTATGTGTTGGGAGAGGGAACCGGTGGGAGGTAATTGAATCATGGGGGCAGTTACCTCCATGCAGTTCTTGTGATAGTGAGTGAGTTCTCAGGAGATCTGATGCTTTTATAAGAGGCTTTTCCCCCTTTGCTCAGCACCTCTCTCTTGTGCCACCATGTGGAGACGGACGTGTTTGCTTCCCCTTCCACCATGACTGTAAGTTTCCTGAGGCCTCCCCGGTCATGCTGAACTGTGAGTCAGTTAAACCTCTTTCCTTTATAAATTACCCAGTCTCGGGCAGTTCTTTATAGCAGCGTGAGAACAGATTAATACACAGGACAAACATGACAGGAAGGTCATGTTTGATTTTCAGGTAAGTATTAAAATTTCACTCTAAATTCATTAGCTAGTGAATAGGTCCTTTATGTATTTAATAAACTATCCATATTTGACTTACCTCTCTATTGAACAAAAAAAGTAATATTTAAAACAGGATGGGAAATGTTTTATAATTTTTTTCAAGGAACTAGATGTAATTCTTAAGGTATGATTAGATTATAAAATTCAGTGGAAATGTTTTGTAAAAATGTGATCTTTCTGTCCTGTAGTCATGGGACCATCATCATAAGGACCCTTAAGAGCAGTGATGCACTATGTTTGTGGATATTGGGACATTTTAAAGATCTCATTATCTTTCATTGAATGGGGTTAGAGAGATATTTGATCTGCTCAAGATAGGAAGTGGAAGTTGCTAATAGTATCTATTTCCATTCATTGTGCCGCTGCAAAGATGACATGCAATGGGAAGAGACAATGAACAGAGTAATTCCTGGGTTTTAGAATTTCTAAATCCGAGAGAGCAGATCCAGGATTAAATGGATACAGTGGTAAATACAAAAATTTAATCTGAGCCACTTGACGGTTTTCCACTAAGATTATTTCAGTTCAACTACAGTGAAATTTAATTACTACTTACTGAGTGCCTAAAGGAAACAAAGTTTGGATCATGGGTTTCTTGGTATTCTTTAACTGTTCTCAGCTTAAAGCTTTGTTCCAACTCTGAACATGATTAACTCTTACACATCTAAGTTTCTGACCTAATCTTGCCTCCTTTTTCCTTGTAATAAAATTATACTCTGTTCTCTTTCAAAACTCTGCTCAAGCTTCATCTCCTTTAATTAGCCTTCGCAGACAATGCAGATGAATGCCTGTTGTGGTATTTATTCCCACAATCTCTTTATCACGAGCAGAAACGTAGACTCTTAAGAGGGCCATCCTCTGTCCAGGTCCCATTCCCCAACACCTCCCACCACAGGCCCTCCCTATACACCCCAAATCAGTGGCTCTCAATTTTGGCTGCACAGTAAAATTCCCTGGGGAGCTTTAAAAAGGTTGCTTTTAAGAAGCCAAAGAAGAATTTTTAATTTGGTATCCCTGGTAGCTGTAAAACAAAAACAAACAAACAAACAAAATGAAATAAAAGAACAAAATTGGGAATCATAATCTCTGAAGGCAAGCCTCCCACAATTTGCTTTTTAAAGTTTTTAGGTCACTTAAAGGTTTGTTCACAGGTGAGACTTGTCTTAAACAAAGCAGGACTCTCACTTACCTTAATATGTCTATACTTAAGTATATGTTTCTTTATTTGTCTTTTCTTTTTTGTTACATGTAATCTCACAAAATCACATGTTTTAAAGTTGTATTTGGGTTCTCCAAATAAACAGAACAACAGGTGATACACACACACACATACACACACATATACATAAAGATTTATTATGGGAGTTGGCTTATGCCCCACAATCTGCTGTCTACAGGCTAGAGAACCAGGCAAGCTAGTGCTGTGATTCAGTCAGATTCTGAAAGCCTGAGAATCAGGTGGATGGTGTAAATCCTGGTCTAAGCCTGGAAGCCCAAGAACCAGGAATGTGGATGTCCAAGGGTAAGAGAGAAATAGAAGTCCTAGCTCAAGCAGAAAGAGCAAATTCACTTTTCCTCTACCTTTTTGTTCTATTTGAGCCCTCCATGGATTAGGTGATACCTGCACACATTGGTGAGGATGATCTTCCTTGCTTGGTGTACAGATTCAAATGCTAATCTCTTCAGGAGGTACCCTCATAAACACACCAGAAATAGTGTTTTACCATCTATCCGGGCACTCCTTAGCCCAGTAAAGTTGACAGAAAACTAACCATCATAAGAGTTGAAACATGTCTTAGATGTCATTTCTTCCAATTTACCTGTGGAAATCTCTAGCAAAGGACATGTCTTACCCAGCCCATAGATTGAGAACCAAAACATCAAAATTTACTGGGCAAAAGATGTTTGGAATATTATTGTTATTATCATGAGGATTATTACTTTAGACAGGGTCTTGCTCTGTTGCCCAGGCTGGAGTGCAGTGGTAAGATCACAGTTCACTGCAGCCTCGACCTCCCAGGCTCAAGAGATCTTCCCACCTCAGCCTCTCGGGTAGCTGGGACTACCGGTGTGTGCCACCGGCCAATTTTGTATTTTTTGTAGAGACAAAGTCTCACTATGTTACCCAGGCTGGTCTTGAACTCCTGCGCTCAAGCAATCTCCCACCTCGGCCTCCCAAAGTGATGGAATTACAGGCATGAGCCACGGTGACTGGCATGAAGATAATTATTTAGAAAGCAAATTCAAGGGTCTCTTTTATTTGTAATAGCAGACCAAAGTGAGCCTGCAGGTCACTGGAATAGTCATGATAGAGTGAACATCCCTGGGCTCTGAAGTCATGAGACTCCCTCAACTTCAACTCCTGGGATTGTCAGGCATGTCTCAACTCTTCCTCTTTAAGCCAGTTTCCTTATTTTCAAAAATGCAGAGTAATACCTCGAGGCTTGTTTTAAGGATTAAATTGGGTAAATATTTATGAAAGTGGGTGACATATAGTTAAATTTTTTAACAGCTGTAAAATGGTGAGAACCTTCTTTCACTGACTTTAAAAGGTAAAGAGAAAAAGAACTATTTTGCATTTGAATAGGTGTTTATTATTCTGTCAGCTCTAATGATTTTTAAATATCTCAAAATTTCTCAGTATAACCCGGCTTGACCCGGCCATTTGGATTCAAAAGTGTTTCTGGCATGCTTCCTAGAGCTTACATTCTATATTCTTTGAAGCATCTGAAAGAAATATAAGCTCCATTGTTGTCCAGAAGGAATTTAGCATATTAGTCACCTATAAAAGTACGAATCTATAATGTTTACAATATAACCCTTTCAAAAATTTGTTTAGAGGAAGAAGAAAAACCCCAAAGCAGATAGAAGACATGGTGATTTATCCATCACCAATGAAGAAGGAGAGTTAGAAATGCGGTGAGAGACCGGGCACGGTGGCTCATGCCTATAATCTCAGCACTTTGGGAGGCCGAGGTGAGTGGATCACCTGAGGTCAGGAGTTCGAGACGAGCCTGACCAACATGGTGAAACTCCGTTTCTACTAAGAATATATAATTAGCCAGGTGTGGTGGTGCATACCTATCATCCCAGCTACTTGGGAGGCTGAGGCAGGAGAATTGCTTGAACCTGGGAGGCAGAGGTTGTGGTGAGCCGAGATCGTGCCACTGCAACTCCAGCCTGGGCAACAAGAGTGAAACGCCATTTCAAAAAAAAAAAAAAAAGAAAGAAATGCAGTGACAGTAGAGGCCTCAAGGCCCCAGGGAGCTTAATGCTTGTGTGTGTGTGTGTGTGTGTGTGTGTGTGTGTGTTGTACATGTTCCTGATGATCTTTCTGTTTGAGCCACGAAGAAATCAACCACTTTTCTGTTTTGCCCCCAGGATAAATACCAGAACAGCCTATCAGAGGTAGAAAAACAAGAGAAGATAAGATCTTAACTATCATAATGAGGACAGGCACTTGCTTTTAACCTCAGAAGCAGGGGAAGTGGTAGAGTTTGAGTGTTACTTGCAGAATCCAAAGCTCTACCAAGGCTGGAACAATGCAGATGTCTACTGAGACCTCTGATTATAAGTGACAATTTCAACATCAAGTTTTTTGGACTGGAAAGTAAATTCTATCCAATAATATATTTTGGGGAAAAATTATTCCCCAAAAAGTCTCCTACACATCTCCTACTCCCAAAACTTTTAACCTGCTTGAGCTTAGGCTGGGGAGATTCCAGAAATTAGATGAACATACAAAATTAAATGATGAGAAAGTATTGCATTGTACTTAAGTGTTACAGGTCTTTAAATCTTAACTATATACGCTTAACTCTGAATATACCTTAAATATAAGTTATAATAATGACCTATGCTATTTACTTAGACCCAAAAAGAATTGTTGGATTTAAAAGTATGTACTTATTTCACCTCTCTTAATTCCCTACTCTTTGGACCTAGGATATCTTAAACCATCACCCTATCTAACCTAGGCAACCTAAGCCTGCCCCAAAAATTAGAATACAGCATCTTCCAAATAGCAAAGCCATGATCAATGGACAGAAATTATAGAAATGCAAGATTCATCTCAACCTAAAAAGGAACTTTCTGGGAACCAAAAACGTCCAATAATATAGTAGGCTGCCTTACAGAGTGCTTAGCTCACTGTTGTAGGAGGAGCTCAAGCTATGTCTAAATGATCAGGTTAAGTCAGGAGTCAAGCTAAGACTAAATGTCCATCTGCTTGGGATATTGTGGAAGGAATTCCAGTGCTTGATGAAAGGTTGAATTGCAAGGTCTCTTCCCAATATAAAATTATATGACTTTGAATAAAATAAATCTGACACTGAATACTTTGGTTGGTGCCACATTTCTGACTTTAGATACTTCAGCTCATCAAGAATAAAGAGTATGGCTTATTTTTACACTGGAGCCCATCACATTTTACTGGGGGTCCCTTAGACAGACTGTTAGTAACTTTCAAAAACTGAAATATTAACTAGTTTATGGTTTTGGATTCCATTTACATATGTTTCCCTGGCCCCCCCTTACCTCTTACCTGCCAATGTGTTCTTCTGTTTCATGTTTTACCTATTCATTATGTCAATTATACCTGATTACAGGGTACTTTCATGGAAGATTGATTTCCATTGCAGACCTGAGTGAAATCACATATATCATTTCCACCCATAACCTTTGCGGCTGGAAGTCCTGTGCTCTGTATATGCCTCAAACATAAGGATGGTCCTAAAAGGGTCTGTCATTAGTCCTTTGAATGAAAAATACATTGCATAAAACATAATTTATTTCTTTTAACTCATTAGGAGCCATTTAAAAGTTGACAGCAAAGTTTATTCCTTACCAAAAAAGGGGAGGCTGCAGATAAAATGGTGTTCTCCCCCTCAGCACCCGGATGTTGCACATGTAGGGATAACAGCTGGCACAGGGATATTAATAGGCAGCCATTGTTTTTGCACCTGGCTGGGGATGACAGTCTGAGACTATAACCAGTGCAGCTGTAGAGGTTCTTGTCAGATTTTTCTGAGCCACAGAAATGAGGAAACAATCATTTTAGATCTATGACATACTAGCCTTCATGAAATACCTCAGATATTAAAGAAGGATAAATGAAGTAAAGAGTAAAATATGATTATTTTGAACAGTCTCCAAACTATTTAGTGCACTTTTCTATTATCTTAAGAATAAAGAACATTGATTCTAAAGGAAAACAAAATAGAAGAGGTATTTGAGTAAGAGAAAAATATGGCACTAAACATTGGTATTTGGATATGTGTAAACATTGTGTGACTTAAGTTCTTAGAAGGTACAACTGAGACACTCATTCCAAAGAAAATAAGGATCTGTTTTTGGAAAAATAAAGGGTATAAAAAAGTTTATTTTGAAAAGGAATAAAATTAGACTTGTTCTGAAGGTCTATTATATACCCCACATAAAAAGACACTACCGAATTTCTTCCACTCCCTTCCCTTCCCTCCCCTTCCATTCTGTTCCTTTCTGTGTCCTTCTGGTTCCCTTTTCCTTCCCTTTATCCTTTTTTTCTCCTTTGCTTTCACAAAGATTTCCTAAAACACTTAAAATCTTTGTATAAGGTCATCTCAAATCTATAAAGGTGAAAAAAAGGCAGCTCTTACACAGCACTTGCTGCACTAAGGGATATGGCATCTTCATAAATTATTCAAATATAAGCTGGAATGGGCACAACAGGGTAAGTGAAGTAGAGAATAGTGTCATGGGTAATGAGAGGTAGAGACAGCATTCTGCCAGAAGCCAGGGAAGGTCCCATCAGGGAACTGGCAGTGGAAACGGAACAGAGGGCAGTCTACTTGTGAGGGACTGTGGACGCAGAATCCACAGGGCCTGGGCATTCGATGGCTAAAGTTGGCAAGAGTGAGGTGAAGCCAAAGAGGCCAGCCACTTTTCCATTATTTTTACTAGTTTGCCAGAGTTAAGAAAACATAAAGGAAGAATGTGTCTCTCCTCACATGTAGTGTAGGATTGAACATGACTATTGATTCCCAAAAGAAAATCTACTTCATAACCCAGTGTTGAGAAGTTGGTATCTGACTTGTGATTTTATATATGTACATGGGAGTAGGTGGAGACTGGGTGGGTAGAAAGTAGTTACAGGGCAAGATGTTTCACCACTGAGACAGGTCTCCTCCTCCAAATCCATTTCCTCCCCCAGATCTCTCTGTCCCCACCTGCAGTTGATGGGACTCTTATTCTCTTTCATCCTCCCTCCCCCTCATACGATCTCCAGCTTCTTTCTTTTCCTGGTTTTCTCCCCACCTACCTTTCCATTCTCATATGCATAGAAATGTATCTCACCCCGTCTCCTCCTCACCCATCTCTTAATATTGTCTTCAAGTGTCTGCAGTCCTGAGGATGACTTCATGTGTGCTCAGCAAACAAAAGATCCTTTCGCTAAATGATCCACCCCCTTTACAGAGTGACAGATGAATTTTAAACACTCAGTTTTTATTTCTGGGACACCCCCAAATGTTGTCAACCTTGGCATCTAAAGCACTGCTGGGTAAAGATATTAAATAACAGTTTTGTCATCTCAGCAAATAATTACAAGTACTTCAAGACAGAGGAGTCTATGCAAATGTTTCCACAGGTCCTCAGGTGGTCAGCAAGGGAGGTCTCAGATTTCTCAACTGTGCCACTCATTCTCATTTTGTGCATTTTTATCTGTGGGAACCTAACATTATCCTTAGTTATCTGGTGTTAGTGCCAATCACATTGCTGTGGAGGTCCCGTCTGCCACAAACCTGGACTGAGCACAGAGGCTCCTCTGTATCTGTTGATGAGGAAGCTAGTCACGCTATGAAAAGGTTGGAACGTGCTACTTTTCTTTCATACCTGGCTGAATCCTGAAGAAAAACACTACCTTCATAAAACCAATCATAGAAGCATATTACCTTCCCTCTATTTTTCTTTTGCTTCAAGGCAAATCTTGTTACTCTTTTTTATTGAATGGGTTAGAAACCTAAGACTTTTTCTTTGACACCAGATGTGCAGGGTATTTTATGTTTAAAATTCCCTTTTCTGTTTTACTCTTCTCTTTCTATTATTAGGTAGAGATATAACTCTTGACCAAATCATTTTTTAAAAGTGCAATTCAACATGGAACCAGAACCATTCTCCAAAGAACACCTATTGTTTTGTGGTCTTGGATTTCTGAGAAAATCTGCTTTCACTTGATATAACTCTAAAACCTTACTGATTCTTTAGACACTCACATCTCAGACAGGTAGACTCTACTTTCTTAATTTATTATTTCTTATACTTAATATTAAGGAAAAGACAAGATATACAAAGTAAAAAGAAAGTGAGACTCTTTCAATTAAAACCTGCTTTGATTTTTTCATATGAAGCTTGTTTGTTGTGATGGGATAGCCTTTTAAACACAATATTCCATCCATAATAAATATTTGCAGCAAATTAGGTGTTTGCAACAAAATGTGTATATTTCCTTTAGAAATTGAATAGAATTTTCCAGAATCTCTTCTCAATGATATTTCTGCTCCAACCCTGAAAAATAAAACCAGAGCTGTGTCCTCTCTGTTATCTCATAGCACCTTAAGCATATCTTTGTCATTGTACTTACCACTTCAAAATGAAATTGTCTGCTTAAGTAAACTCTGTAGACTTGCTTTTGCTGAACTGGGGTTTGGTTTTCAAGCCATCGGCCCATACTGAGATATAATATAATAAAATGTAAGAGCTGAAACTATAAAAATACTAGAGGAAAACTTAGTGAAAACTCTTCTGGATATTGCTCTAGGCAAAGAATTCATGAGTAAGACAAGAGCACAAGCAACAAAAACAAAGCAGGCAAATGGGGCTTAATTAAACAAAAGCTTCTGCACAGCAAAAGAAATAATCAACACAGCGAACAGCCTCCAGAACAGGAGAAAATATTTGCAAACAATGTATCCAGCAGGGGGCAAATATCCAGAATATATAAGGAACTCAAATAACTCAACAACAGCAAAACAAATAACCTCATTAAAAAGTGGGCAAAGGACATGAATAGACATTTTTCAAAAGAACACATACAAATGGCCAACAAACATATGAAAAAATGCTCAACATCACTAATCATCAGAGAAATGCAAATTAAAACCACAATTAGAATCTATCGTACATTAGTCAGAATAGCTATTATTAAAACGTCAAGGCAGGGTGTGATGGCTCATGCCTGTAATCCCAGCATTTTGGGAGGCCAAGGCAGATGGATCACTTAGTGCCAGGAGTTCAAGACCAGCCTAGCCAACATGGTGAAACCCCATCTCTACCAAAAATACAAAAAATTAGTTGGGTGTGTTGGCACATGTCTGTAATCCTAGCTACTCAGGAGGCTGAAGCATGAGAATTGCTTGAACCCAGGAGGCAGAGGTGGCAGTGAGCTGACCCAGTACCATTGCACTCCAGTCTGGGAGATAAAGTGAGACTCTGTCTTTAAAAAAAAGTAAAAAAAAAAAAAAAAACAGATGTTGGCAAGGATGTGGAGAAAAAGGAATACTTATACACTGTTGGTGGGAATGTAAATTAGTACAACCTCTATAGAAAACAGTATGAAGATTTCTCAAGGAACTAAAAATAGAATTACCATTAGATCCAGCAATCCCACTGGGTGTCTACCCAATGAAAAGGAAATCATCATATCATAAAGATACCACACTCATTTGTTTATCACAACACTGTTTACAATAGCAAAGATATGGAATCAACCCAAAGTCCATCAATGGATGAATAGATAAAGAAAAAATTATATATATATAAAATCTACTCAGCCATAACAAAGAATGAAACATGTCTTTTGCAGCCACATGCCTGGAACTAGAGGACATTATCTTAAATAACTCAGAAACAGAAAACCAAATACTGCATATCATCACTTATAAGCGAGAACTAAATAATGTGTCCACATGGGCAAAGTGTGGAATGATAGACATTGGAAACTCAGAAGGGTGGGAAGGTGGGAAAGGCATAGGTGATGAGAAATTACTTAATGGGTAAAATGTACATTAGTTAGGTGATGGAATAATAAACAATAAAAACCCAGACTTCACCATTACTCAATATATTCATATAATACAATTGCATTTCTATCCCTTACATTTACACCAAAAAAAGAGGTCAAAGGAAAAAAAATAGCCCCACAACATTTACCATAAGGATAGTGTTGAAAATGTCCTTCAGTATATCACATAGTATTTGCATTTGGGCCAGATGCCATGGCTTACGCCTGTAATCCCAGCATTTTGGGAGGCCGAGGTGGGCAGATCACGAGGTCAAGAGATCAAGACCATCCTGGCCAACTTGGTGAAACCCCGTCACTACTAAAAATACAAAAATTAGCTGGGCATGGTGGCATGCCTGTAATCCCAGCTACTCGGGAGGTTGAGACAGGAGAATCACTTGAACCCAGGAGGCAGAGGTTGCAGTGAGCCCAGAATGTGCCACTGCACTCCAGCCTGGGCAACAGAGTAAGACTCTGTCTCAAAAAAAAAAAAAAAAAAAAAAAGAGAGAGTATTTGCCTTTGGATGATCCTTGAGGGTTTTGTTTGTTTGTTTGGCCTTACGTCAGGAATAGGTATGCTTTTCCTGAGCATTTGGTCTGTTTTTATCTGGTGGAACCGAAACCACCCCAGTTGTCCCATGGAACAGATGTTTATGGTTTCTTTGAATAAACATAAAAATTAATCTCCCTTAAAACTTGAGAAAGTTAACATTTGTCTTATCTGAGTTCCTTTCTCGGGAAACCAACCATGAGGACTGCCAGATAGTATCAAGGAACTGAAACTTACCAGATCACCACGTCTGGACAATGAGACACAGGACCCTTCACCCATCATCATTGGCCTAACTGACCACTTGCTTCCTGTGAACCAGCTCCTTTTTCTCATCCCTCCCTAATTCCTGTTTTCCCACACATGGTTAAAATTCTTTCCTGCTGTATAAACCCCTAATTTTAGTCAGTCAGAGAGATGGATTTGAGACTGATCTCCCATCTTCTTGACCACAGCACCTAATTAAAGCCTTCTTCCCTGGCAGTACTCACTGTCTCAGTGATTCAGTTTCTGTGTCACGAGCAGCAAGATCTAGACTGAAACCCCGGTGTTTTGGTAACAGAACTTGTGGATTGTCTCTCCCTTGACAGAGATTACCAAAAAGCTTAGATCCAAATTCCTGGTGGATCCTTAGCAAATACATGCAGGTCTTCATTGCATTTATTTTGTGTATTACCCTGCCTCTAGTCTATGATCCCATCATTGCTTTCCCTTTGCCTTTCTCACTTGTTTCTAATGGACTTGTTTCTATTCTAATATTGTACCTCTTTTTGTTCCCCTCTGTAAATCCTTTTGAAGAAAGGCATGAGAATAAAGATGTATCTGTATCTTTCTCTCACCAGGCTATGAGCTCCTTGAGAATGTCCTGGGGTTGTTTCTCTATCATTTTGCACTTGGATGTGGCACAGACTTCACCGTATGTTCAGTAAATATTTTTGAAAGTAAACTAAATGAAGTTGCCATTGAAAAATAAGAAGAAATCATCTGGTAATTTGAGCAATGCCAGTTTTCTATTTCATGGTAAGACAAAAGGAAAAGACTGAGAATCCAATTGTCACCTACAAACAAGAAGGCAGAAGATATTCCTTATCTAAGTCAAGGATAAATAGATGACCTTAAAAAAGTTCCTTGTTTTTTTAACCTGTTGATGGTGTGACCATGACAATGTTGTGGCTTATAAACCAAGAAAAATGAAAGATGCTTGTAATCCATCTATCACAGAGCTTTGCACATAGTTGATACTGGATAAATACATGTTGAACCCAGTTTCTCTGAATACTAGTTTGAGAAATAGAGTCATTTAGAACGCTTGGCAGGAAATGTCTGGTACTTATTTTTCCTCAGATTGAAATCTAAAAACATCTCAGGAAACCGTTGAACTCAGGATTGTTAACTTGAACCAGAGTCATACAAAAGACATCTAGCTCACTGGGCAATGCTTTTTAATGACAGAATGCCCTATTTCACCTAGAACTTTCTTTTTTTTTTCTTTTTTTTAAATTATACTTTAAGTTCTAGGGTACATGTGCACAACATGCAGGTTTGTTACATATGTATATATGTGCCATGTTGGTGTGCTAAACCCATTAACTCGTCATTTACATTAGGTATATCTCCTAATGCTATCCCTCCCCGCTCCCCCCACCCTACGACAGGCCCCGGTATGTGATGTTCCCCATCCTGTGTTCAAGTGTTCTCATTGTTCAATTCCCACATATGAGTGAGAATATGTGGTGTTTGGTTTTCTGTCCTTGCAACAGTTTGCTCAGAATGATGGTTTCCAGCTTCATCTATGTCCCTACAAAGGACATGAACTCATCATTTTTTATGGCTGCATAGTATTCCATGGTGTATATATGCCACATTTTCTTAATCCAGTCTATCACTGATGGACATTTGTGTTGGTTCCAAGTCTTTGCTATTGTGAATAGTGTCGCAATAAACATACGTGTGCATGTGTCTTTATAGCAGCATGATTTATAATCCTTTGGGTATATACCCAGTAATGGGATGGCTGGGTCAAATGGTATTTCTACTTCTAGATCCTTGAGGAAGCACCACACTGACTTCCACAATGGTTGAACTAGTTTACAGTCCCACCAACAGTGTAAAAGTGTTCCTATTTCTCCACATCCTCTCCAGCAGCTGTTGTTTCCTGACTTTTTAATGATTGCCATTCTAACTGGTGTGAGATGGTGTCTCATTGTGGTTTTGATTTGCATTTCTCTGGCATCCAGTGATGACGAGCATTTTTTCATGTGTCTGTTGGCTGCATAAATGTCTTCTTTTGAGAAGTTTCTGTTCATATCCTTTGCCCACTTTTTGATGGGGTTGTTTGATTTTTTCTTGTAAATTTGTTTAAGTTCTTTGTAGATTCTGAATATTAGCCCTTTGTCAGATGGGTAGATTGCAAAAATTTTCTCCCATTCTGCAGGTTGCCTGTTCACTCTGGTGGTAGTTTCTTTTGCTGTGCAGAAGCTCTTTGGTTTAATTAGATCCCATTTGTCAATGTTGGCTTTTGTTGCCATTGCTTTTGGTGTTTTAGACATGAAGTCCTTGCCCATGCCTGTGGCCTGAATGGTATTGCCTAGGTTTTCTTCTAGGGTTTTTATGGTTTTAGGTCTGACATTTAAGTCTTTAATCTATCTTGAATTAATTTTTGTATAAGGTGTAAGGAAGGGATCCAGTTTCAGCTTTCTACATATGGCTAGCCAGTTTTCCCAGCATCATTTATTAAATAGGGAATCCTTTCCCCATTGCTTGTTTTTGTCAGGTTTGTCAAAGATCAGATGGTTGTAGATATGTGGTATTACTTCTGAGGCCTCTGTTCTGTTCCATTGGTCTATATCCCTGTTTTGGTACCAGTACCATGCTGTTTTGGTTACTGTAGCCTTGTACTATAGTTTGAAGTCAGGTAGCATGATGCCTCCGGCTTTGTTCTTTTGGCTTAGGATTGTCTTGGCAATGCAGGCTCTTTTTTGGTTCCATATGAACTTTAAAGTAGTTTTTTCCAATTCTGTGAAGAAAGTCATTGGTAGCTTGATGGGGATGGCATTGAATCTATAAATTACCTTGGGCATTATGGCCATTTTCACGATATTGATTCTTCCTATCCATGAGCATGGAATGTTCTTCCATTTGTTTGTATCCTCTTTTATTTCATTGAGCAGTGGTTTGTAATTCTCCTTGAAGAGGTCCTTCACATCCCTTGTAAGTTGGATTCCTAGGTATATTATTCTCTTTGAAGCAATTGTGAATGGGAGTTCACTCATGATTTGGCTCTCTGTTTGTCTGTTATTGGCGTATAAGAATGCTTGTGATTTTTGCACATTGATTTTGTATCCTGAGACTTTGCTGAAGTTGCTTATCAGCTTAAGGAGATTTTGGGCTGAGACGATGGGGTTTTCTAAATATACAATCATGTCATTTGCAAACAGGGGAAATTTGACTTCCTCTTTTCATAATTGAGTACCCTTTATTTTTTTCTCCTGTCTGATTGCCCTGGCCAGAACTTCCAACACTATGTTGAATAGGAGTGGTGAGAGAGGGTATCCCTGTCTTGTGCCATTTTCAAAGGGAATGGTTCCAGTTTTTGCCCGTTCAGTATGATATTGGCTGTGGATTTGTCATAAATAGCTGTTATTATTTTGAGATACATCCCATCAATACCTAATTTATTGAGAGTTTTTAGCATGAAGCGTTGTTGAATTTTGTCGAAGGCCTTTTCTGCATCTATTGAGATAATCATGTGGTTTTTGTCTTTGGTTCTGTTACATGATGGATTACGTTTATTGATTTGCATATGTTGAACCAGCCTTGCATCCCAGGGATGAAGCCAACTTGATCATAGTGGATAAGCTTTTTGATGTGCTGCTGGATTCAGTTTGCCAGTATTTTATTGAGGATTTTTGCATCGATGTTCATCAGGGATATTGCTCTAAAATTCTCTTTTTTTGTTGTGTCTCTGCCAGGCTTTGGTATCAGGATGATGCTGGCCTCATAAAATGAGTTAGGGAGGATTCCCTCTTTTTCTATTGACTGGAATAGTTTCAGAAGGAATGGTACCAGCTCCTCTTTGTACCTCTGGTAGAATTCGGCTGTGAGTCCATCTGGTCCTGGGGTTTTTTTTGGTTGGTAGGCTCTTAATTATTGCCTCAATTTCAGAGCCTGTTATTGGTCTATTCAGGGATTCAATTTCTTCCTTGTTTTGGAGTGTGTATGTGTCCAGGAATTTATCCATTTCTCCTAGATTTTCTAGTTTATTTGCATAGAGGTGTTTATAGTATTCTCTGATGGTAGTTTGTATTTCTGTGGGATCGGTGGTGATATCCCCTTTATCATTTTTTAATGCATCTATTTGATTCTTCTCTCTTTTCTTCTTTATTAGTCTTCTTAGCAGTCTATCAATTTTGTTGATCTTTTCAAAAAACCAGCTGCTGGATTCATTGATTTTTTGAAGGGTTTTTTGTGTCTCTATCTCCTTCAATTCTGTTCTGATCTTAGTTATTTCTCGCCTTCTGCTAGCTTTTGAATGTGTTTGCTCTTGCTTCTCTAGTTCTTTTAATTGTGTTGTTAGGGTGTCCATTTTAGATCTTCCTGCTTTCTCTTGTGGGCATTTAGTGCTACAGATTTCCCTCTACACACTGCTTTAAATGTGTCCCAGAGATTCTGGTATGTTGTGTCTTTGTTCTTATTGGTTTCAAAGAACATCTTTATTTCTGCCTTCATTTCGTTATGTACCCAGTAGTCCTTCAGGAGCAGGTTGTTCAGTTTCCATGCAGTTGAGCAGTTCTGAGTGAGTTTCTTAATCCTGAGTTCTAGTTTGATTGCACTGTGGTCTGAGAGACCGTTTGTTACAATTCTGTTCCTTTACATTTGCTAAGGAGTGCTTTACTTCCAACTATGTGGTCAATTTTGGAATAAGTGCTATGTTCACCTAGAACTTTCAAGTCTTGATTCATAGTAGATTAATTTTGTCCTTTAAAAGAGAACAAACCAACATAGCAAATATTGGGTTATTTTTTCCACTTACAGGCTTTACTAGAATAGAAAATGCTAGCAATTTATTTGTGGGTACTGAAACTTATGGTATGATCTTAACAGAATAAGATGTTGGTGGGATGGCTTTTCTTTAAGATCAAATTTTTGTCTTTAAGTCCTATGATTTTTTTTCCCTTTAAAATGTCTCCTATAGTCATCCTTTTCCTCGGTTCTCCTTTTAACTCCCTAACTGCAAATTCTCATCGTCTCATCCCAACGATGATACAATATATTTTCAGCTGGCTTCCTTGTTACCGCTTTTCCTATCAAATGTATCCTGAATGTTACTATCAGAGTATTCTTCCAAAACGATGTTTTCATCACATCATTCTTATCTAGTAACTTACAATAACTTCTTAGAGCTGGACAAATCAACTTCAAACTTGGGCAAAGCGTTGCTTCTCATAATCTCCTCCCCCCCGGCTCCCAGCTTTGTACACCAGAGTGCGCTCTGTTGCAATCTTAGCATCCTGCATGGGTCCCTGGTACAAACTGTCCCTTTAAGGTATCTGTATCTGCATGCAACAGGAAGTGGGGTGTGGTTTGTTCTGGGATGAGACTACAGTTGTATGCTGAAAAGAGTTTATCCTTGACCTAGAACTAGTACTGCTTTTAGAAAAAAAAATCTTGTTTACCGTTAAAAAGGAGAAAGTTAAATAGCACTTACAGTTAAAAAGAAAAAAAGGCAAATAGCAACAGACAAAGAATATAAAATGTAAATGCTCCTGGTAATAACAACCACTATTTATTGAGAGCTTACTATGCGCTAGGCCCTACACATACATTATGAGTCTTAACTCTGAAATAGGTACCATTATCCCCATTTCACAAATATCTTGTCCAAGATCACACAGCTAGCAAGCCAAAACTGCAACTCGGAAAGTCTGGCTCCGTACACACGCCCCTAACCACAAAACTATAATAACTCTTCATTGGATCTAAAGCTGGCATCTACCCTGAAACCTGAGAAGTGCCTGCTCTACGAAATAACAAATGTTTTCTGCTTATATGCTAGAAGGAATTTCCTCTATCTTGAAGGGAAAGGTTTGTTTTTTTGTTTTGTTTTGTTTTGTTTTTTTAACAAAAGCACACTGTAGTGTGGGTCCAAACAATACACAGTGGTACTCTTATCACCCTTGCTTCCACTTTTGAGCAGCTCCTTTAGGTATTGATCAGGTGTTTCCTTTTACAAAGAAACCCCACAGATTACCAAGGGCAATGTTTTAACCCAAACCAGACCATGGGCCACAATATTACAAATTGGAGAGTGTGGTAGGATTGGTTTGGAGTAGAGTCTATGCTGTGATCCTCTGTGGGAGACTGTTGACTAAACCCAACTTGGCAACTGTAATGGTGCAAAAAAATGGCCCAAACCAGGAAGGCTGCAGAATCAATATCTCAGCACTTAAAATAGAATTTTCTAGTAGAAATGTTAACACAATATAGAAGTAGAGAACTATGACTAGGTGATCAACAGCATATAGGAAGTGGCCATACCTAGAATTTCAGGCATAAGAAGATCTTGTACATGGGATGTTGCCTCCGTTGCCTACTATAATATAACAATTTAATCATTTCCCATTGGCTCATAAGAGCTGGTTGTGCACATCTCTTCCCAACCTTGAGTTCAGTGTCTTGTGCTGATAACCTAAAACTGGCCACAGTAGGAGTATTTATACCATGGGCAACTAGAAATGCTACAAATCAGAGTTCCCTCCCACATCCCTTCCCAGCCAGTTTAGCAACAGCACAGCACTAAAACTACCCCAAGAGTTGCTTAAAACAGCAACTATTTATTATTTCTCACAATTCTGTGGGTTGACTAGGCTCATCCGGGCAATCTGTTCCATGTGGTAAAGCTGTGGTGACTCATACAGCTATATTCAGCTAAGATAGGATTTCTCAAGCTTGGCACTAGATTCGGGGCTGGATAATTGTTTGTTGTTGTGTCCTGTGCATTGCAGGCTGTTGAGCAGCATCTCTGGCCTCAACCTACTAGATGCTAGAAGTGACAACCAAAAATATCCCTGGACATTGCTAAATGTCCCTGAAGGCAAAATTGCCAGGGGTTGAGAACCACGAAGCTAAGAGCTTGGCTGGGGCTGGAACACAAGTATCCTTTCTCATCTTCCACATGTCCATGATCTTTTATTAAAGAAAAATGTTATTCATGACATTTGTTACAGATGGTAATGCAAACTTTTCAGGGGAAGTACTACCATGGAGTTTTGTATTAGGAGAGAGAGATTGGGTTCAACTCCAAATACAACAAGGAAAAGTGGGGATTTGTAGCCAAGGAGCAGGGGTGGGAGTCAGTGGATAGACAGTTACTAAGAGGAAACATCAAGGTTAGGGGGATTGTGGCCAAACTGACTTGAGAGGATTCTTGCTGAAGGCAGGCCAGGCTGATCTCATACGGAAAGTTGGGGATTTTTATGAAATTGACCCAGCAAGATTCTTGCTAAAACAGAACTAAGCAGGCCAAGGACGAGGCAAGGTTGGGGCCTAGTCAAAAAGAGGAATCAGAGGGGCCTGACTCAAGTTTGGTCAAGGATAGAGTCTTTGTCACCCTCTCCATGTGGCCTCTCATCATTCCATAGTCTGGCTCAAGTTTCTTTGCAGCATGGTGGCTGGCTTTTGGGAGAGCAAAAGCAAATTTAGGGTCCAGACTAGAGCAATTGCACTTTTGCTGCATTTCTAATTGGTCAAAGCAAGTCACAAGGCCAGGTTAGATTTAAGGGGAAGGCAAACAGACTCCACCTTTTGAAGAGAGGAGTAGCACATTTGTGTTCATCTTTAATCCATGCAGTGCCATGTTTGCATTTAAGGACTTAGAACAAATATTCTGCAGGAAGAAAGGAAATCTTAAGACAAAATTCTATTCAAGATTGATTGAAATGAACTCCAGAACCATACATAGCAGTACTTATTACTGGACTAAATGTGAAACTGATTGTTCATGTGATGGTAAATTTTTGTTACCTATAACAATTACAGCATATTTGAAGTTTCTTAAAATGGAAGCAATACCATGAATGTTCAACTGTTTACATCATTTAGAATTAGAACTTAATGTATTATATCTTCTGACAGTTTCAGTTTTATAGTTTTGAAGATATTTCCCAAGAAGTTTTCTAAAGAACTGGTTGTTTACAAGAGGGATCCAGTATCTGTCTTTTCACCATTGTATCAATACTCACCTGATTGCTAGTGCCAGAAGTAGATTGTTTTCTTTTCTTTTTCCTCTTCCTTCTTTTTTTTTTGAGATGGAGTCTCACTCTGTCGCCCAGGCTGGAGTGCAGTGGCACCATCTGGGCTCACCACAACCTCCGCCTCTCAGGTTCAAGAGATTCTCCTGCCTCAGCCTCCCGAGTAGCTGGGATTATAGGAGTGCACTACCACACCCAGCTAATTGTTATATTTTTGGTAGAGATGGCGGGGGCGGGGTTCACCATGTTGGCCAGGCTGGTCTCAAACTCCTGACCTCAAGTGATCTGCCTGTCTCAGCCTCCCAAAGTGCTGGGATTACAGGTGTGAGCCACTGTGCCCAGCTAGAAGTAGATTTTTGTTGTTGTTGTTCCAAGGCATTATTTCCCCTAAAAATATTCAGCAGGACTCTACTTCCGCAGAATGTTTATAAGCATTACATGTAAAAGGATTTATAGGTTATATACATTTGGGAAATTCTAAGTTGAGAGTAAACAGGTTTCTTTACTGCTGGACTTTTAGGATCTTTACTATGCTAATATATATTGTGACTCATACAATATACAGTGTTTCCTAGACTTATTTTACCACAGAAATAGAGGCACATCTTATATAACTAGTGTTCCTCAGAATATTCTTGGTAGAAATCATTCCAAGTAGAAATAAAGGAGGAAGCTGAATCTTGAGAGAAAATTCTAGCCAAGATCAATCAAAATTAACTCCAGAAACAAGCAGAGCAGTAGCCTTAGCACTTAGAAAAAAAATAGGTGTCCTTGAAATAGATCCTCAGATCCAACAATGAACTAACTACACTGATTGTGTTTGTTCTAAAAGTCAATAGTTCTTTAACTACAGAGGCCTGAAACACTTAAGCCAAAGATCTTTTGCAAAAGTTATTGTAAATTCATGAAATTTTATCATCCAAGATCATCAAAGATTCATTAGTTGAAACAGCAGTGTGGAAAGGAAGAACTGGAATAAGGTCTTAATTTTTCCATGCTTTTTATCTTATAAACTAAACTTGAAGCCCTTGAAAATGAGAACTTAGAGTGCAAGCAGTATATGAAGATATTTGTGGTAGGTAGCTTCTAAGACGGTTTGTTGTTGTTGTTGTTGAAACAGAGTCTCACTCTGTCACCCAGACTGGAGCGCAGTGGCATGATCTTGGCTCACTGCAACCTCCGCCTCCCGGGTTCAAGTGATTCTCCTGCCTCAGCCTCCCAATTAGCTGGGATTACAGGTGCGTGCCACCACGCCCAGCTAATTTCTGTATTTTTAGTAGAGACAGGGTTTCACCATCTTGGCCAGGCTCGTCTCAAACTCCTGACCTCGTGATCCACCCGCCTTGGCTTCCCAAAGTGCTGGGATTACAGGCGTGAGCCACTGTGCCCGGCCCTAAGATGGGTTTTAATGATCCCCATCCCTTGGTGTTCATGCCCTTGTGTAATCTCCTCCACCCAAGCTTTGGCTAAATCTGATGACTTGCTTCCAAGAAACAGAGTACAGCAAAATGATGGATGTTACTTCTGATATTAGATTACAAAAAAGATTGGCATCTGTCTTGTTTACTCTCTCATGCTCCCTGTCTTTCTCCCTTGGATGAAACCAGCTGCCCTGTTGTGAGCTGCCCCAGGCTGAGGTTTCTGTGGTAAAGAACTGAGGGGAGGTCTGGGGCCAGCAGCCCACAAGGAATGTTGAATCCTTCTCACAACCCTAGGACTGAGTTTGGAAATGGATCCTCCCCCAGTTGGCTGACTATAGCCTTCTGAGGACTCAGCTAAGCCATCCCAAGATTACTGATTCACAGAAACTGTGAGATAATAAATGTTTGTTGTTTTAAGCTGTTAAATTGTGGGGTCATTTGTTAGGCAGCAATAGATAACTAGCGCCATATTAAAAGAGGCATTTAGAGAGGGCCAATGCTGTATTATCTAAGTCAAATCTTGCAGACAGCCTTCAGAAGCACTGTGGTTAAGTCAAGCTTTAGAATGGCAGAATAGAAAAGTGCTGATTTTAATTGGGCATAAACATAGGGGATATTGATAAAAACTAGATGACAAAAATCTTTGAGATTTCAGTGACACTCCAGAGGAGATATCAGAAATACAAGGTGTAGAAATGGATAATTCCATGGCCACTGCAATTGCTGATGAAGGTATTGCTATTATAGGGGTTCTTGTTATACAAATCTAGACCAAACTGAGCCATCCCTTTTTGGTTTAAATATTATGCTAGCTGAACATAAAAATGTGGTTTTAGAAGAATTCTTTTTTTTCTTCATGAGATCTGGCTCAAATTATTCTTTTAGGTGCTCCTCTCCATTCTCTTTTATTGAATGAATATGTATTAAACACTTAACTATATGCCAGGCCCTGTTTTAGGTACAGAAGATTAACAGAGAAATCCTCACCCTCTTGAAACTTGCATTCTAGTGTGGAAGGACAGACAGTAAACAAAGTTAATAAACATAAAAATAAATCTCTTAGGCCAGGCGCGGCCTCTTAGGTGGCTCACACCTGTAATCTCAGCACTTTGGAAGGCCGAGGTGGGTGGATCATAAGGTCAGGAGTTTGAGACCAGCCTGGCCAATATGGTGAAATCCCGTCTCTACTAAAAATACAAAAATTAGCTGGGCATGGTGTCGCAAACCTGTAATCCCAGCTATTCAGGAGGCTGCGGCAGGAGAATCACTTGAACCCGGGAGGTGGAGGTTGCAGTGAGCCGAGATTGTGCTACTGCGCTCCAGCCTTGGCGACAGAGCGAGACTCCGTCTCAAAAAAAAAAAAAAAAAAGTAAATAAATCTCTTGAAGGAAACGTTCTTTCCGGTTTACTGGGGCCTAAGATAGTATTGATGCTGAACTGGGACAATAGTATGAGCAAGGAAGGCACAGAGGTTCGAGTAAGCAGCAAGTTCAGGGATCACTGAAAAAAATTCTGACCCTTTTTTATGACTGCTTTTATAGATTATGAAAATAATGTAAAAGTCACAACTAAAGGATGGAAAAGAGATTTTAAGGGCAAATATTTGAGAAAAATATTAATATTGGTAATCGGGAACAGCCTAAAGGGAGAGTAGATCTATGGAATTTATTAATCAATATTATTATTTGCTTTAATATTCCATTTTTTCAAAGTTTTTATAATCACAATTGTCATTATTCCTCAAAGAAAACCTGTGGCCATAGGAAAGGCTATTTGCAGAAGAAAAAACTGATGCATAAAGACAATGCATTGCTCCAGGTGTATTTATTTGAAGTGACTTTTTAGCAGATCAGGCTTTAGTACCTTTTAGCTTATGTTTCAATTGTGGACATATTCTTGTGTGCATTACTGTGTTATCTGCAGAATTCCTTCTGAGTTCCAATATGATTTTTTGGATCAAGGTGTATTTGGATATTTGGCTTCTTACCTATGTTCTAAGTTTTCAATTATCCTTAACACATATATTTTGTACTTTAAACCTAACGAAACTTAGCTGACCCCAAGAGCTCAGAAGACAGGCACAAAATGTCAAATGAACAAAACTAGGGCACTGAAACAATGACTGCTTATTCCAGTTCAGCCTGAAGATTAGCCCACCCCTTTCTTAAGGGTGTAAACTGTTTGCTTTTGATGCCCTTGATTTGTTGCTGTGCTTTATTTTGTTTTCGCAGAGAAGTGAGCAATAGGGTGGGTGAGGTTTGGGGGAAGGAAACCTAGGATAGAGGTATAATTTTTTTGAAGTTTATATCAGAGCATGAGTTGATCAGGGAAATTGAAGAATGAGAAGGCAAGTGTAGATGTACAGAACAGAGTGGCTTCCTCAGTTCCTTGGAGTTCTTTATACTTCTGGAAGTTTCTAAGGGGAATGTTCCATTGTACCATCTGCCACCTTTTGTCTTTTGGTATGCTGTCTCTCTCTCTCACCTTCAGAAATGGTGGGAAAACGGCTAGGACAGCAGGATAGAACATAGGAAATGGAGTCCTGTAACTTCACCTACATTTTGTTCCTACATCTTGATTTTAGTATATTGTCTTTGTAGCAATAAAATCGGAACTATTGCCTCTGCACCAAATTTGACTAAGGCTAAAAATAGATTAGCGAGGTTGAGCATGGAAGAAGTGGCAAGCTTCTCCTTCCTCCTTTTCATTTTGTTTCAGTTTGAATAGAAGGAGGTAGCTCACACAATTAACCAGAACAGCAACTGGCTGGATGTCTGGGTGCTTTGAGCCAATTAGGATATTTTTGTGGAAAGTTTCCAATTCTTAATTCTCAGTTATGTAGAGGTGGGAGGCAGCTGGTGTGAATGTCTGTCTGCAGGGTACATGCATACTAACTCTGATCCAATATGGCATGACAGCAATGTGCTTATTCAAGAAAATAATTATCTCAATTTTCTTGTACTCTAACCTAAAATGTCTTCACCTTCACGACTTAAAAAAACAAAACAAAAAACCAGAAAAAAAAAAAAAAAGAAACGCCAAAGCTAACATCACCCACATATTTTGAGACCTCTAGTGGTATCAATAATGAAATTAAGCTAAGTCTGAATGGGCAACAGTAATTCATTATCTTCCTCCATGGACCCACTGTCCTCCCCGGGAAGTCTCCCTTTAATTAACTACCGTCATCATTTCTTCTGATTTTCAGAATTTCTTGACTTCACTCTCTCTTTCATCCCTCATTTTTGGTGTCCAAGTGGCCACCAAAGCAATATCCCAGTGTGTAAGCTGCTATGGTGAGGAAGGTGCAGGGAGTATCTGGGGACAAGTCTAGTTTTGGGTTGTCACAGATTTCCTAGAGAATTGATGATTTAGCTGAGACTTTAAGGTTCAGAATAATGTAGCCAGAAGAAGAGTGCTTTAGGTATCTTCCATGCAACAAATTTTTATTGAATACTTACTGTGGGTCAAGGTTTATGCCAGACTCTGTAGCGTTAGAAAGCTAGACACAATCCCTGCTCTCTTAGCACCTAGGGGATTTCAAGGTTGGGGAGAAATAGACATGAAAATATAAGCACAAAATATCTATCTATCAATAGGGCCTTCTAAAGGGTCACTATCCTCTAATACATATTAGGGAATTAAAAATTTCAACTTTTTTTTCTACTAAAGAGTCCAACCAGCAATTTCCCCTGAGTATCCAGTGCTTGCTCCTCCTTGCCGTTCCAGGCTCTGTTATGCATTCTGCTATGGTTGCCCAGAGCTCGCAATCAGAATCTCCTCTCCATTACCTGAATGTTGGGGAGAGTATTGTTTCTTGTACTTTCCTGTCTATCTGTATAGTTCACAATGAGGCAGAGAACAGAGTCTGGAGGCAGGGAACCTAAGGGCGTTTCACCCCACTTCCTAAACTAAATTGAAAGGAAAACCCTAACTTTCCACACCTGAGTAACAAAAGGACCAGAAGCTGCTCCCTTTGCAAACCCTCACCTTTTCTGCGTGGCAGATGGGAAACTGGCTGTCAGCAACCAATGAGACTGATTGCGGGTGGAGTCTTTGCACAGAAGTGCAACTTTGTAACTTCACCTTAGCCTCTGATTGGTTGCTTTTTAAACAGAAGTGTGCAAAAAGTGTGATTGCCCAGAAGTGTGACCTTTGTTAACTCCACTTCAGCCTCTGATTGGTTGACGAAAGCAACCAATCAGACTAATTGTGCGTCACCACTTCATTTACATGAGGTGAGGATGAAGTGGCCAGTGGGAAACCTCCAGGGGGTATTTGGACTTCAGAAGATTCTGCATCCGGAACCTTGAGCCACCGCTGGGGCCGCTTCCATACTGTGGAGTGTACTTTCATTCTCAATAAATCCCTGCTTTCTTCTTTCCTTGCTTTGCTGGGCGTTTGGTCCAATTGTTTGTTCAAAATGCCAAGAACATGGACGACTTGCAGTCAAGACCCTCTAATGGTAACAACAACACCGTGACAGAGCTTTTACTAAAGGGCTGAATTAAAGATTACACTATAAAAGGGGAACACTGTAAAGCTGTCAGCTAAACTAGTCTTTCCTCCACAGTTCGTGAGGAAGGAACCTAATTTATACATTCAACAAATTTATGCCAGCTGTTCTCTGATGTGCCCAAGGCAGATAAAATCTATCCATGGAGGTTTCATTTCAGTGAGAGGGAGATATACAAGAAATAAGTAAACACGTACATTGCCAACATAATTAGAGATGGAGGAGGAAAATAACAGGGTGGAACTTCTGACAGCTCTCCTGGGAAGGTCTCTGTGGAAGTGATGTATTTGAGCTGAGACCTGAAGGAAGGGAAGGAGTTGGCCGAAAAGGTAGAATAGAAATGCAGAAAGAGATCAAGGAGAGCTCTTCCCAGGGGTCCCCTGCCCTCATATTGCCTGTCTTCACTGGTGTCACCTAATCTCCTACTGCTCATAACCTGGCTACCTATCTTTCACTATCTTTCAGGACAACTCAGCCCTATGCATAGGGATGGGTTCCCCCCCAAGCAGGGACTGCTTCAGAGTCCAGGCAACATCTAGTTATATCCCTGGATGATGGGTCTTGTTTGAGTGAATTGTTTTCACCCCCAGACTGTGGAGGCTTCCCATTCAGGACCCTGGTGTTCATCCCCATTGTCTGGGAACTCTACCCTGTTTCTTTCTTTCTTTCTTTCTTTCTTTTTTTTTTTTGAGACAGAGTCTCGCTCTGTTGCTCAAGCTGGAGTGCAGTGGCGCGATCTCGGATCTCAGGTTCAAGTGATTCTCCTGCCTCAGCTTCCCGAGTTTCTGGGACTACAGGCGCACGCCACCACGCCCAGCTAATTTTTTTTTGTATTTTTAGTAGAGACAGGGTTTCACCACGTTGGCCAGGGTGGTCTCGATCTCTTGACCTCGTGATACACCCGCCTCGGCCTCCCAAAGTGCTGGGATTACAGGCATAAGCCACCGCGCCCGGTCCCCTGTTTCTTTAATTACTGTTACTGAAAGGCATAGCCTTTGAATGAGTTATTAATCCAAAATCCTTTGTTTTCCATTCTTGCTCTAGTCACAGCTTATTTTTCCAGACCATACTGTTCTAAGCCTCAATTACATTAAGGCCAGGAGGCCACCGAAGAACTCCACATGCCACTGCACTGGCGGGTGGAGCAAGTCAAGCAGGGCAGCTCATGAACGCCCGGGAGTCCAGGAGGCCCGGGTGGGGACGCCTGGATGACGTCACTCGAGTTGGGCAGGCCCCGCGCGGGGCGTGACGTCACGCGGGCGGTCCCGTCAGCCGTGAGGTCACCTGGTGGGCGCGGCCAGGCCGAATCCCCAGTGTCGTCACGGGAGGGGGCGGGCCCAGAGCGTGTCAGTGCAGCCGAATCAAAACAAGCCGGAGACCCGCCTTTTCCCTCCGGCTCGGGAGCGTCTCGCTTGCGCCCCGGGCCCGCGGCGCCCGCGCGGCTGCGAGCCTCGGGTGGCCGCGTGCCGGCTCCAGGAAGCCGGAGAGGGCGCGGCGGCCAGGATGGCGCGGCACGGGCCGTGCGGCTAGACGGGAGCCGAGGGAACCGCCGGCTCGCGCCCTCCGTTCTTTCCCGGAGCCGGCTTCACGCAGGGCCGGGAACGGCCGTGCCTCTGGGATCCGCCTTCGCTGACGCCGGGCACCTACCTGGACGCGAGCGAGCGAGATGCCCAACCCCAAAAACAGCAAAGGCGGCCGCAAAAACAAGCGCGCCAACAGCAGCGGCGACGAGCAGGAAAATGGAGCCGGGGCCCTGGCAGCGGCGGGCGCGGCGGGAGCGGCGGCCGGGGGGGCCCTGGCGGCGGCGGCCGGTTGCGGGGCGGCGGCGGCGGGCGCGCCGGGCACCGGAGGCGCGGCGGGCGCCGGAGGCGCGGGGACTGGCGCCGCGAACGCCGCGGCCGCCGCGGGGGCTGCGGCCGCGGGCGATGCCAAAAACGGTAAGACGGGGCTGGCGGGGCGAGCGCCAACTTCCTCCCCGACGGGGACGGCGCGGTGGCGGGGCCCTGGGTGGCGCGGGCGGTGCGTGGACAATGCGAGAGTCAGGAAGTGCTCACCCCGCCCCTCCGCCCCGCCGCGGCTGCCCCTTGGCGGTCCCCACGCCTGGCGGCGGGGACGGATCTGCGGCCCCTGCCCGGTGTCCGCGCGGGGGGCAGCCCGCGCCCCACACTCTGAGGGGCTCCCGGCTGCGGCAGCGCTGCCCTCGGGCCCAGCCTGCTGCCCGCGCTGGCACTGCCCCGCCGTGTGTGCCGGGCCGAAGGGAGGAAGGAAGGGAGGAAAGAGCCGCCCAAGTTGAGAAGAATGATCCGATTGAAAACTTAGGCACCGGTTAATTCTTCCCGGTGCTCCAAGGCCACCCGTAACCCCCGGAGTGAAGGAGAGAGAGCCTCAATTCTTAGCACACCCAGGCTTGCTGCGTCGATCGCCACAGGTGAAGAGGCCTCGAGACATTTAGGGCCTCTGTGTTTGCTCTTTAATTTTTTGGCTTGCTTGAGGAAGGAAGAGAATCTGAACTTGACTTCCGTTCTCAGCCCGGAGTTAAAAAAAAAAAAAAAAGAAAGAAAGAAAAGAAAAATCATTCTCCATGTCATTGTGCTTAACATTTTCAGAAGGAAGCCTCATAATCTTAGGTAGTGCCTGAATGCTCCTTTTGAGTGGACACTTAGGAACTGGCCCAGATGTGGCAGGATTTCTGTTCTCATTACAGAGCCATGGTTTTCGTTATAAGGTGCTGGGCAAACACTTTTACTTATTTGGACAGTTCTTTGAATTCCTCTAGTCAGGCACTTTTTCCAGGAAGACAACGTAGGTATTTTAATGAAGGGAGATTTGAATTGTTATATCTGGCTTTTAATTTATAGCGTCAGCTTTTGAAGCCATTCTTTATGTAGATCAGGCACTTTTTTGTTTTGTTTTGTTTTGTTTTTAGACGGAGTTTGCAATTTCGCCCAGGCTGGAACGTAGTGGCGCAATCTCGGCTCACTGCAACCACCGTCTTCCGGTCTGAAGCGATTCTCCTTGCCTCAGCCTCCCGAGTAGCTGAGATTACAGGCGCCCACCACCACGCTCGGCTAATTTTTGTTATTTTTAGTAGAGACAGGGTTTCACCATATTGGTCAGGCTGGTCTCGAACTCCTGACCTCGTGATCCCGCCCGTCTCGGCCTCCCAAAGTGCTGAGATTACAGGCGTGAGTCACCACGCCCAGCCAGATCAGGCACTTTTTAAACAGGGCACCTGCTCTTACAAGCAGCGTACAGTGCTCTGAACATAGGCGGCTGAATGTCGCCTGTTAGAACTGTAGGCCCCGTTGGCTGTGTCTCTGCAATATTGAAATAGGAAGATTTATTTATTTATTTTCAGAAACAAACTTACCCCGTTTGTGAATGTTTCAGAATACTAGTTTTGGGTAGCCTGTGTTCTTCATGTTCTTTTGTTTTTCTCCTGGCTTTAACCTTCATTTTGGTATTGATGTGGCAGAGAGAAAGGTGCCCAGACTCTGGGTAGGACAGACTCCTAGCTCAGCCATTTAGAGCTTCATCATCTTGGAAAGGTCAGTCTTCCAGAGCCTCAATTTCCTCATGTGTAAACTTGAAAAAAAATTACCCTGGCTCCCTCCTAGTGTTATTGAGAGGCTCAGAGTGCCCCTTCCCTATTATGCTCCCAGTTCTTGTTATTTTAAAGGTTACGTATATAATGAGCTTAAAGTTTCTCACAAAGAGTGCATGAACAATGATGACAGCTTTCGTTTATTCATTTAAAAAAGATTACCCGCAGTGTTGCAAGTACCGTGTTCAATACTAAGGGATCCAGCGGTAATCAAGACGAGACATCCCGGTCCTCAGGGAGCTTGCATTCCTGTTCTGGTGGTGGTTTTGGTTTGCTCTGCCCACCCCCCTACCAGCTCCTTTTTTTTTTTTTTTTTTTTTTTTTTTTTTTTTTTGGCCTATGTGGAAGCTTCAAGTTCACAGTTTCCTTTTTTTTCTTGCTCCAAAAGATTAGTCCACTTTAAGGTGGCATGAGGAAATTTTTTTCTTAGGCTACTTGTACCTCCTAGTTTGTACATAACAAACTGGTTAAGGAGCCCCTATTATTATTCTCTGAAGTGGCAAACTCAAGTATATTTAGCAGCACAGTGAATGTGAAGAGCTGTTTCTGATTAGGAGCTTATTTTATTAAGTGAAAGGCGGGGAGAAAAAGGAATGGGCCAACATTCCCATAGTCAGGGTCAGAGGATGTAACTTATATTAGAGGAGTGAGCCAAATTTTATGATGCCTGATTCTTGTTTCTGAAGTGATGTGAAGTCTTCGTGAATGATTCACCTTAATGTGAGGAACCCCCCCTCAGTTCTGCAGTTGATGATAACTGAACTTGGATGCCGAGGACTCCTGAGTGCAAAATCAAATGCCTTTTTCTTTTCTTTTCTTTCTTTCTTTCTTTCTTTGTTTTTTTCTTTGCTATTTAAAGCTATAGTTTATAAGGTAGGGGTTTGGGAGAGGCATTACTGGTGAATTTTTAAAGAGGAAGGGGCAAGAGATGTGTAAATTCTCAAAATCAACTAAGGACCAATATTTGGATTTTTAATGTTAAAATTATTATCGGTAGTAGTTTTAAGTGTATTTCAATTTTTTACTTAACTGTGACATTAGATTTTGTAATTACAGAAATTACAAATCAAGTAATTATTACAAGAAAGGAGGTACTTGATATTCTTTGAAACTTGTAAATAGTTTTTCACTGTTCAAGTCAGCTATCTACATCTGCAAACATGCAAACTTAATGACTTCGCTTAAAATTAATAGTGTTTATTTGTAGTTGTTTGGAGTTTATAGAATGGTTTTGTGTCTTGTAGCTCTTGGGCAGTGTGGCCACCAGAGCAGGGCAATATTAGCTTTTAGTTGTTCAGTTTGTCAAGTGGGCACAAATAAATACTTATTCTGTAAAGGAAGATTACTAGCTAGGGAGAGCTTGGGGAAGCCGCGGTATAGTTGTGGTTGGAGAAGTTGAACTGGCTGCAGTTGTGCATCTTGAGTAAGTTTAATATTAATTCTTAGGATATCATACCACTAATTAGACATTTATTAGATACTAATTTTAAGATACTAGTTTATGAGGCTTATTTTTCAGGGATTGGTGTAAAAGACCACCCCATCTTTTTCCTACATAGTAATCTGTCTGCACATACCATTTGCATTTTCATTGCAGGTATACAAGATTACCAATGGTTATATTTAGAATCTAGTTATCAAAAGGTAGATACGTAGTTTCATTCTGGTTCCATTAGGCCTCTACATTTCTACATCAGGCCTAAAAATATTTGAAACCTTGATCATAGTATATCTAGTTTTCATTGGGCCTGGATCTTAAGTACTTTTATAAATTCCTGTTATTGGATGACCATGGTTCATCACTCCACTCATTCCTTACTGCCTCTAGAACCCGTGGGCAGCAGAGTCTGCCTTAATTCATGGAACTGTTTCTAGCAGATGGAGTTCGTTTGCATAGAGATTGGCTTTCCATTTGGTGGACCTAGATTCAAATCCTGGCTTCTCAAATTACTTGTCAAATGACCTTGGGCAAGTCATTTAACTTCTCTGAGCCTTGGTTTCTGCTTTGTAAAATGGGATTATAGTACCTACCCATACAGATGTAGTAAAATATCTGTATCTATCTATTAAATATATTTAAAATAAATAGATTACATACATTAGATAGATTAGAACAGTGTCTGACTTATAGTACCAGCTTACGAAGTATTAGCTGTTTGTCTTAGATCCTGGAAATAGCCTGAGCAGAGATACACGTGCTGGAGGTTACTGGAGAGTGCTCTTGGCATCATTCCTAGTGGAGGAGGGAAGGAAGCAGGATTGGGCAGAAGCAGGAGTTGAACTGTGATGCATCTGTAACAGAGACCCCAGTTGATCCTCTCTTGGGGAGCTCTGGAGGTGGGATGGCCTTTCTGAGTTATCTCACCTTAAATAATAGGGGCAGGGCCTTCTACACACTCCCCCAACTCCCAGTTGACTGGTCATTTGGACTTGGGCTCCCCCCAGGAAGAGAGTATGACCTTGAGGGTGGCATCTCTTTACCTGGAAACCCTTTATGGAGAGGGACTCTGCTGAGAAGCTTCAGCTCTGAGTGAAAGGAGAGCCATTCTTCTTCCCCTAGCATTATGGATGTCTCCATTTAGACCGCCAGTACCATTCACATAAAACACAGGTGTGGGATAAATATTTCTCACTAACAACTAAATAGGCTTTGTGGAGGAGACTGGGAATTAACCACCATTATAACAGTGTTTCCATGGGAAAATGCGTTCTGAATTCCATATATCTGTTTACAAGTAGATTTTTTTGGAGTACCACCTGTTCCCTATGCACAGGATTTGTATTTTGCTGCATATTTAGGCCACTAAAGACACTTTTTATAACCGAGGTTTGTAGTATATTTTAAATAGTTTCTTTTTAGATGTTTACTTTAATTCCTACTACATTTAAATTACCTATATCCATCAGTAGGAAAATGAAAAATGTTTGCTTGCTGTTTATTTTCAAATCAAGGAATATCTGTTGAGGATCTAAGGTATACAGGTTACCATTATAATCTTAGAAAACATTTTCTTGCCTTATCTAGAAGTCAGTTTTTTGGGTCTCAAGAACTATTTGCCTTTGGATGTTGTCTTTTGAAATCCACCTTTTTAGTGGAGATTGGCAGAAAATATTGCCTCATGCATCAAAGATTCTTCCTGTACACTTCGTGTATTAAAGTGAAGAGCTCTTCTGTGCGCCGTTCATGGTGCTCTATGCGCAGTCTCGTCTTTCTCTCATTCTTTACTTGTTAGAGGATCTGTGATCTGTCCTTAAGTTCTAGAAACTAAACCTTCAATGTCAATTTTCCTGTAAGTCCAAGAATATATTTCATTCCATGGAGAATTGAAAACAGGAGATAAAACGGGAAAATCTCTTGCAGCTTAATCCTCCTATGAGTTTACTTCAGGCTTTTAGCTATGAATAATTTAAAGAACTTGAAGGTACCAGAAGAGATTCTTTACAGAAAAAAATCTGTCCTAACTGATTTTGATCAGCAACTCTTTGGCATTTTTGTTTTTTGAGATGGAGTCTCGCTCTGTCACCCAGGCTGGAGTGCAGTGGCACTATCTCAGCTCACTGCAAGCTCCACCTCCCAGGTTCACACTATTCTCCTGCCTCAGCCTCCCGAGTAGCTGGGACTACAGGCACCCGCCACCACGCCCGGCTAATTTTTTGTATTTTTAGTAGAGACAGGGTTTCACCACGTTAGTCAGGATGGTCTCGATCTCTTGACCTTGTGATCCACTCGCCTTGACCTCCCAAAGTGCTGGGATTACAGGTGTGAGCCACTGCACCTGACCATGGCCTAAACACCTTCTAAAGGCTCCACCTCATAATACTGTTGCACTGGGGATTAAGTTTCAGCATGAATCTTGGAGGGACACAAACATTCAAACCACAGCATGTACTTAGGAAAAATTCTTCCTGTGGACTTGCTATATCCAAGGATATGCATATTCTCGTGACTTTTAATACATGCTGACAGATTGCCCTATTGAAAGGTTGTACCAGTTTGACATTGCTGTGGTCAGAGTGCTTTTCCCCATGGTCTCATCATTCCCTGGTGGTTTTAAAGGCATGCTGGAGAATTGCTCAGCAAATTCTCCAAAATGTCTCAGCAACTGGAGGGCCCCATTCGCATCCGGAATTTGGAGCAGATGCTGTCGTACATAGAGGGACTTTCCAAGGCTGGATGTATTTCTGTTTTTAAAACAGATTTTAAAAAGTAGTAATGGTGGCCAGGCAATGGTGGCTCACGACTGTAATCCCAGCACTTTTGGAGGCCGAGGTGGGCGGATCATGAGGTCAGGAGTTCAAGACCAGCCTGACCAACATGCTGAAACCCTGTTTCTCTACTAAAAATACAAAAATTAGCTGGGCATGGTGGCAGGCTCCTGTAATCTCAGCTACTCGGGAGGCTGAGGCAGGAGAATCACTTGAACCCAGGAGGCGGAGGTTGCAGTGAGCTGAGATCGCGCCATTGCACTCCAGCCTGGCGACAGAATGAGACTCCGTCTCAAAAACAAAAGTAATAATGGTAGATGATATTTTAGTAACTGGTGATAGAGTTAGTGAAGATGAAAGCATGGACCTTTGAAATTCTGTCTGCATCATGATTCTAATCTTACAAAGTAAGATCTGGAGTTTTTAAAGCTTTAGTGAAAAAAGACTGGGTACTTCAGGCTTGGGTGTAAAGCTAGGTGCCATAACTTACGCTATAGCAGAGTGACTTTGGGGCAGGTTATTTAACCTTTCTCAGCCTCTGTTTTCTAAATGCAATCCTTTAGGGTGTTTTTTTGAAGGAAAACAGTATATGTGAAAGACGTTGGCACAGGGCCTGGCAGATATGAGCCCTGTCAACAACAGCTTTGTAAATTTTGTGGTTTGTTCAACCTTATCCAACTAAAAAACTTGTTAAGCCATTGTGATGTTAAGAACAGACACTGAGAGACATTAATGTGGAAAAAGACTATAGTACCATGCAAGTTTTTATTCAAGCACTGCTTTGACTCAAAATGATTATCTACTCTTCCCCCATCTTCTCTTTCTTATCATAGTTTACTGGGAAAAAATCAGATGATTTAGCTAAAAATAAGCAAACAAAAAGCAACATGTAAAAATGGGTACATCTTCCTTATATAGAAATAAATGCTGCCAGGCGTGGTGGCTCACGCCTGTAATCCCAGCACTTTGGGAGGCCGAGGCAGGCAGATCACAAGGTCAGGAGATCGAGACCACCCTGGCCAACATGGTGAAACCCCATCTCTACTAAGAATAGAATAATTAGCTGGATGTGGTGGCACGTGCCTGTAATCCCAGCTACTCGGGAGGCTGAGGCAGGAGAATCGCTTGAACCCAGGAGATGGAGATTGCAGTGAGCCGAGATTGCGCCACTGCATTGCAGTCTGGTGACAGAGCGAGACTCTGTCTCAAAAAAAAAAAAAAAAAGAAAGAAATGCAAGTAAGTTATTCCATGTATTAAACGAGGGCAGCTGTGAAAGAGCAGGAGCATATGTGGCAAAATATTGGGTTAAATATAAGTATTGGATTTGAAGATGGAGAAGTCAAATGAGTATGTGGAGTTGTGTAGCTGAAAGGAGGTGAGGAGCCCAGGATGTACTTTGGGGGATCAGCCAGGGCTTAGTGTTACTGAGAATTAAACACAGGATCCTTCCCTCTCTCCAGGCAACTACTGGATTCATTAGATCCTCATTCATTCATTAGATCCTCATTCATTGTTTATATACTCATCCATTTACTACATATTTATTATGCACCTACTATCTCCTATGACTGAGAAGTACAATGTTAAATTATACTTGGGGGGATCAGAATCCATACCATCAAGGGCTCACTGTGAAGCTGGCAGAGAGACATGGAAACAACAGGAGCCATGATAATGTACTGTGGATACCCAGTGGGGAAAATGATGTTTCCTGGAGGAGGGGACATTTGAGCTGAGTCTTGCAGGAAGAGAGACAGTGAATTCTAAAGGTAGAGGAAGGATGTTCCAAACAGAGGGAAGTGAAAAAGGGCCTTGAGTTCTGGTTGCTCCAGGAGTTTGATGTAGCCGGTGTCAGGCGCCGTGGTAGGACTGGAGGCTGGAAAGGGGGCTGGGTCAGACAGTCAAAGCTGGATGTTTGTAGCCAGTGGAGAACCGCCCACCTAGGTTTATAAACAAGGACATGGTCAGCTGAATTTGAAAAGGGGGTAATCACAGGTTGTTGACAAGTTTGTAAAATTATATATTTTAACAGAATGAGTATCTTTTAATACAGCTAATAAAGGATTGGAGGTGGAGCCTGCCATGGACCCTCAATTGTGGTTTTTCAATGAAGCAGACGGTACATGGCACATGCTGCTTTTCTGCCCAGGATGACAGTGTTGCAGGATCCAAGACTGCTGTATGGAAAGCCTATCTTAATTGTGGGCAGCAGCAGCCCAGTGCTTTCTGAGCCATGTGAGGTTACTAACTGAGGTTAACATCAGAGAACTAGATGCCAGTGGGAGGGATTGGGACCATTTGAGCAAGTAAGATTTTCTCTAGAGGCAGGGGCTTGTCCCTATGGTTTATTTTTCGTACCTAGGTAGAAAGTGTATATCTCTGTGCCAAGTTGTACTAATTATCTTGGTTTGTCATTTTATTTTTGTCAACATCTTACCAGTTTTTAAAACAATAAACTCTGGTGAGGGGAAATGCTATTTTGTACAGAGTGACTGTGTGTTTTAATTTTGTATATTTCAGAAAGCTTCCGGTTTTCAGTGGTTAGCGAAATAGCAACTTGCTTTATTTAATCAACAGGATGTTTTAGCTTAATTGTACTTGAGAGCTTTTTATAAACTAGCAAAAAGTCAGTAGCATTTCTAATACTTTAAAATGTTACGATTTTTCAGACAAATTACTTTTGCTAAATTGTACAGATAAGGATAATTCTTGAAAAGTCTAAGAGTGAGAAACAAGAAAGATATTAAGAGGAAGCTTAAAGAAAAGTGAGGAAAAAGGAAGATGAAGTGTTCAATGTAGTCATATAATTGCTTAGATAGCATTTAATGAGAAAGTTAGCATTGTTCTCATATATACACGTAATATAGTGTATTTCATAGATTTAAATAGTCAAGGAGGAAAAACTTTCTCTACTCTCTTAGGCTTAGTGATTGAGGGTCTGCAAATTAAATTGACAAGAGACAGATTGCAAGATAAAAGACATTTAATCATAGAAAAATGTGAGCCAAAGGAATGGTTAGAAGTAGGGGCTTGTATGTTATTTTAATAGGGGAAGGGGAGGGGAGAAAAGGGAACTTATGGGAAAACAAAGGACTTTTTGGAAAGATAAGTGGGCCTTTAGGAGAATAGATGAAAGATGCGATAGTTTTGTGGTAATATCAGCTTGGTGTGGTGTGAAGACTTTTCATCTCTGGTGATGAGTCGCTCTTCCTTGGTTGCTCTTGGGGAGGGGATTTATGTTAATTGAATTCTTTTTGAGAGCCTCTGCTTTTAGGCCAGTAAGAGATTTCAGGAACTTAATCACTTTCAGCTCTTTAATTTTTATGCCACAGTGGCATATTCTGGACCCCCTCACAATATATTGCCACTCAAATCATATTACCTCCCCTCCCCTACCAAGAACAATTACAGATAGTCGGATAGGAAAAGATGGTCCAGGTGTCACAATTCACATTTCTTTTTATTTCATTTTATTGGAAATTCATTAAAAATAGAATGCCTTAAGATTTATTCCTTCATAACACGTGATCAAGAGGATGAATTCAGACAAAAGTTAGTAAGGTATCAAATTGCTCAGGTAAGTTAAGCAGCTACTTGCCACATTGAAAATGTATATTTTTCTCTAGGGGTAAGCATAGGTTTGATTATACTTTAGATCATGTCCCTTGAAGTTATAAAGTCATCTCAGTAGAGTCTTTGGACACTAATGTTGAAACTGAGTCACAGGGTTTGTTTTCGCTTTATAAATGAGCACTCCTGAGTGTGATGCTTATTTCAGTGTAATATTTAGTATAACACAACTTCTTATTAAGGTAACACACTAGTTGTTATGCCTAACACAGCTCAGTAGGCAGAAGTCGAAACAGAAATGTACAGAATCAAGTTCTGGCTATTTTTGATTGGCAGCGGGTACAATCTGTAATCTGAGAGCGGGAGCCTGAGATGGCTGGTGATAGGTGTCAGTGAACAGACACGGAGAGCCCAGAACAGTGCTGCCAGAAGCCATGAAGAGGGCCTGGCATTGAAAAATAAGTGTCTGCTGTGGTGGAGGCAGAAGTGTACATGCCTGAAAGCATAGGGAAGCTCAAAGAATTCTTCCAAATGGTTTCCAGCTCCTTGGATCCGTTCTTACTGGGCAGTGCCTACACGTCACAGTGACTTTCTTTACCTCGGTAATGATACAGTTCCACTGTGTTAGGCATATAGTTTTAGTAGTGAAGGTGATGTGCTGTAGTGCAGAAGCAAATTAGGCAAGACTCCTGGGTGATTGGTGTGTTGGGTCTGTAGAACTTACGGAAAGGAGAAGCAGCCATTCCTAGTGACAGGAACAGTGAAGTTGCCACAGCTCCCCTTTTTGAGTGGTTAGTAGGAGTCAGGTGTGACACCTGCAGTCTGCAGTCTACATTTGAGTATGAGGACACTAAGCTTTAGAGATGGCCTTCCCTTCTTGCAGAAAAGGCTTGGCTGTAGGGAAGTGTGCCTGACCCCCATGCTTTATAGTTGGAATCTTGTTGATGTTGGGTCCATCTTGACTCACACACATACATACATAAATAATGAAAAACTGTATGCAGATTTTTAAAGGAGAGGACTGAAATTCAGTGTAAAAACACCAATATGGTTTTTATACTGAATAAGGACATTTACGTTGCTTTTAAAAGGTCTTATGGGTCGGGCGTAGTGGCTCATGCCTGTAATCCCAGCACTTTAGGAGGCTGAGGTGGGTGAAACACTTGAGTCCAGGAGTTCGAAACCAGCCTGGGCAACATGACAAAACCCCACTTCTGCAAAAATACAAAAATTAGCCGGATGTGGTGGTGTGTGCCTGTAGTCCCAGCTACTCGGGAGGCTGAGGTGGGAGGATCGCTTGAGCCCAGGAGGAAAGGGTTGCAGTGAGCTGCATCTAGCGTGGGTGACAGAACGAGATGCTGTCTAAAAAAAGAAAAAAACCTTATGCTTGTCATTCTGGTACTTGAACTGAAATTACATTTGTAAAACAAGAAAATACGTGACCCAAGGAAGCACTTTACTCACACATTGTACACGTATGTTGATCTGATCCTTCTATCACAGAAGGACTTCCTGGTCTTGGCTTGGGAGATTGTGAACATTTGAACTGGCACTTCCTGTTCTTAATGGACCAGAGTTCATAACTAGCATGTGATTATCTTTAGGGTAAAGTCCTAGCAGTAGGATCACTGGTTTGATACATATTGCCAAACTGCTCCTACAGACGAGGTTTGCCAGTTTACACCATCAGTGGTGGTACAGTTCCTTCGCACTCTGTAATGTAAATTTCGATTACCATTTTCATCTTTGCCAATCAGATAGATGAACAATCACATCTCATTGTCATAATATTTGCATTTTTTGGATCATCAGTGAATATCTTTTTATATTTATATTGATCATTTGTATTTTTTTCTTGTTTGTGATTTTTGTCCATTTTACTAATAGGGTATTTGTGTTCTTACTGATTTTCACAAAGTGTTTGCGTATTCAGGGTACTTTTTGACATACGCTTTCCCTAATTTATTGTTTGCCTTTCAGCCTTATTTATGGTTGTCTTTGCTGGTTAGAAATTTTACAGTTTTGTATGATTACATTAACATCCACATAGAAATAAAGGTAAAGGTAAGGGAGTGTGAGGAAAGTTGTGAAATTACTTGTAGGCAAAGCAGTTTGGGCATGGCATAAAGTTAGCAACTTTGAGTTCATTTGTATACCAGTGCACAGTAATGCTATTACATTTATGAGGTTGTGTTTACTTTTTAATTTGGAAGGCTCTGTTTCTCAGAATTGGTTGCAACCCGCTAGGTGTGGTGGCTTACGCCTGTAATCTCAGCACTTTGGGAGGCCGAGGCAGGCAGATCACTTGAGGTCAAGAGTTTGAGACCAACTTGGCCAACATGGTGAAACCCCATGTCACTACTAAAAATGCTAACATTAGCTGGGCATGGTGGCGCATGCCTCTTATCCCAGCTACTCGTGAGGCTGAGGCAGGAGAATCGCTTCAACCTGGGAGGCAGAGGTTGCAGTGAGCTGAGATCATGCCTCTAAACTCCAGCCTGGGCATTAGAGGGAGACTCTGTCTCCAAAAAAAAAAAAATTGGTTGCAACTCCTGCTGCCCTCCCTTACCTCCTCTCCGAGTCTCTGGCCACTCAACTGCTGTCGAGTCACTAGCTGAGCTCCAGTGCTCAACACCCGTCTCTTCTTGCACATTTCTAAAATCCCTTGTAGTTTTTTTCCAGCTATGTAGGACTTTGACACTTGTAGATAAAGACTCATTATTTACTTGTAATTGCCTCTTCTCAAGAACCAGGCTGCAAACTGAGGCCTCTTAAGGCTAAATTGCCCATAGTTGCTTATGATAACAGACTTAAATGCTGAATCATAAGAAAGTTCTCATTTTTCTCCTTCTGGCACTTGAACTGAAATTACATGTGTATATTAATAAAATGAGAACATAGCACTCGATTGAACCAAGAGTTTACTCACACACCATGCATCATGCTGATCCAGGGAGCCTTTGTGCCTTCTCAGATGTCTGTGATTTGGAAGAGGTTTCCAAACTCATTTCTGTTCTAAAGAGTGTGAGATTTGGGAGGCACAGGTTATAGGTGATCTGGCTCTGCCATTTTGCAAGCCTGCCAAACCTTGCCAAGCCCAAGTTTTATCTGCAGAAAGTGAGCATGACATGATACTGTTTGTGACGAGCTCTTTTTCAAACCATAGAACTGTTTGGAAAAGCAAATCGTTGTGCCATGATTTGGGGATTTTAGTTTTTTCTAGGTGAGTTTTTGGTTCTCTGTTTGTAATGTGGTGTAGTGTGGCTGCTTCCCAACCAGTGATGAATGCACACACTGATTTGTTGGAAGAACCAGTGCAGATGTTGGCTTTCCCCCAGGGAGTTTGCAGTGAATGCCGGTCTTCCAAATCTGTATTCTGCTGCTTGGGGGGGAGCCTTTCGTTTCTCTGCAAGTTTGGGTCTGGGAGCTCTTGCTGTGCAAATTTTGCCCAGAGAATCTGTAGTATTCATTCTCCTGCCGGTCTCAGGGCAAGCCCAGTTTTTTGAATGAGACCTTCTGGAGCTACTGCAAACAGCCTTTCTGACCCCACAGTGAGGAGAAACTGAGGTAACCGAAGCCTTGAGGAGGGTTCTTTCACCAGTGTGAGCATAGCTGACTTTGGGATTCTTTTGTTGTGATCTGTGGATCAATCCTGTCCCTGAGCTCTCCTGATTTTGTTATAACAGTAGAGTCCACTTAGATTTTAACCATTTGATCAGCAGAGCCTTGTTTTTGGCCTGTTGTGCTGCATGATTTACAGTGTGCATCTGGATTTGTAATTATGCCTCACATAGTTTATATTTTGATTCACTTCAGGCTTTTCTGCTTTCTCCTCTTTACCTGCCTCTAGGGCCATATGGAGTGGAAGTTTGCATGTTGTTGTAAAAGCATTTTGAAATGTTCATCAGACTTTCATGGTTTCCTTACTTCCCTTTTAGGTTTTGCATTTTAAATTAGGTTATAGAATTGTGAATTTACCAAACTATATTGTGGATTTTATTCAAACAGTTTCTGTGGGTATGAAATACTGGTCATGTGTATGTATCAATATTTTATATGGAATCATTATATTTCTTGGGGTTAGGCTGACAAAAAACAATCTGTTAGCTTCATTCATGAGAGGTATTCAGATTTGAAATTTTTGACTTTGGAATAAATCAGTTTTCCTCAACTTATATTTTAATGTTCTGTGATATATGTGATCTAAAGATGACTTTGGGGGTGAGAGTGGGGCTAAAAAAAAAAGAAATAGATGATAAAAAAGATGACTTTGAGTAATTTTAAAATAATTAATTTTAAATATTTTTTCTTGATCAATTTTGGACATATGAGTTAGAATTCATTTAGAATATATATATATATGTTGAATATAATCATAGGTAATATAACAAATTCTATAATAGTAGAAAGTAAGTTTTAGATTTTTTTGGTAACTCTTTTCACAAATGTTATATTATTTTTCCCCTCTGGTTTTGAAATGAATAGTTTTGAGTCTTTGAGAATGGTCATACCATAAAATTATATCTGTGTTCCACAAAAGTTAGTAATTGGAAAAGGAATGAACATTTAATTAAAATATCACTAGCTTAAACTATCAATGGGAGTCTGTAACTCTAAGTTTACTTAATTTTCCTTAGAAAATTTTATGAAATACTCCCTTGAAATCAAATCATATTATAGCAAGTTGCTTCAAGTTAGTATATGTGAACTGTTAGTTCACAACAATCATGACTGATTGTTGAGTCTACTTTTTCATTTTTACTGAGGTATGGATAAGACTTAGACATGCCCGCTTCTTTGACAAGTTTTTCCTTGTTGCAACAGATTCTATAACTTGCCTGTTGGTTGCTGATGCAGCTTTTCAGAAATAGGCCGTGCAGTGTGGCCCCAGGCAAAAGCTTTGTCTTTTCTCCCCAGAACCTAGCGGAATGACTGCCAGAGTGATCACTATAAAGCATTTTACCAGGTTATTTTGAAGGGACGCAGGGAGCAGAAAGAGTGTATTTCAGAAAGTTCAGCAGGGCAGAAAAGGCCTGTGGAAAACAAAAGAGTGTAAAGATTTCATTTATTTTAGGGTATGGATAGGGTAAAGAAGTGAATTTAGCTACATCGTGCTGAGATTTTATTGATTTAAATACAGTAGTCTTAAAATCATCTTGGGAGTTGGTGTGTTAACTCAATCCGTTTAACTAAACAGAATGCAGGCAAGGCAGGCTGAACTTCTGTTTCTCTCGGCCGTGCTTTTTCTGCTACTTAATTTGATATTCTCCATACTGAGAGAATGGTGTTTCTTTACATTCTTTCAACGGAAAATCCTCCTCTTTTGAGTTTAGCAATTCTATTAACTAGAGCAGATTGACTTTCTTGTCATTATTTTTAAGGAGTGCAAAGATTGGGGTCAGGAAACCTTTATACTGTAATTGAGTTTAAGTAATTTTTTAACATGGTCACTTAGGTTGGTGCAAAAGTAATTTGCGATTTTTGCCATTACTTTCTTACCTACTTTTTAAGTACTCTAAGGATTAATATGAGGATTGAACATTTTGAATAAGACACTATTCTCAATTGTAGAACTACATACTACAATCTGGTTACACAAAGCTGTGGGGTCACCGCCTCTCCATATAAGCTGGCTCTGTGCTCTCAATTGTCCTGTGTGCAGTATGGGTGGAAATACAAGAGAGAAGGCCACTTACTAGCTGAATGGCCTTGGGCACATCACCAAAGGAGCCTTCCTGTGCTCAGAAAGAGTATGTGGAATCTGGACTAAAGTGATTGTCCTATTTCTATTCTGTGAAACTTTGATACTTTTAAGAAACATTTAGGATAAACTATGACACTATTATCTTCATCCTGATGTTCAGCCTAAACCAGGCATATTCTGGGTCCGTATTCTTTTGGGTCTTGATGTGTCTTCTATTAGACAAGGAAAATATGAATCTTCTACTTTATAGTCATTATTGATGTGATTTCTTACTGAGATCAGAGTGTCAGAGCCAGAATGGAAATAACAGGTAAAATAGAAACCTGGAGTTTTTTATTTAGTTTGAATTTGAGGCTGGGTAGACTTGTGGGTTTTAATTTCAAAGTAAGAAAAGGGTGGGTCTAGGAGAACAGACTAAATATATTAAGAGAATGTTAAAAACCCAAGTTGTAAACTGTATTGAAGCATTGGGTGTGTGTGTGTGTGTGTGTGTGTGTGTGTGTGTGTGTGTGTGTGTAGCTTCCATGTTTATTTTGACAGAGTGGTTTGCCTGAGTAAAAGCTTTTCGTTTAAATCCTACTGTAAGCAAAGAAAAACATGTTTAACTGAATGTAATTGCCTTGTGCTCAATTTGCTACTCACTTTGGAGCAGGTTCACACACTAAAATAACATAAGGGGAGGTTAAATTACATCAAAGGTTAAGACAGATAAGCTTAAGTGATCTCATTGTAGCTCCTATACTAATTAAAACAAGTTGACAAAATATTTTTGTAAGTACTAGCCTTCCTTTATGTGTAGTGCTTAGTGTCTTTATTTTTAGTAGAAAAAAGGTCTTAAAAATATTTGAGGAAATTTATATTAAAACCTTTTGAGTTTTCATTTAAATAATACTTGCCAGTTAATCAGGAAATGATTCTTTAAATTTCTTTTTATTTTTAATTTTTGTGGGTACATAGTAGTATATAGGAAATGATTCCTAAACACCCTGTGAATTTGAGGCACAGTGTGGAGCATCAGTGGGCTGCAGTTAGTTAGCTTCTTTGTCCACTCCTGTGTCTTACCTAATTTCCATGTTATAGCCACAGGAATGGGCCAAGGCTGAAGCAGAGACTTTACCCTAGCTGGTGATCAGATGGAAAAGCAAGGCTGGGGCCTAATTACAGGAGCTCCTTGAACATGACCCAGGAACTTGGAGCATTAGTCTGAGTTTCTGAGGTTTCTGAATGTGTGTATGATGTGATCATAGTCAAGTTTTCAGAATGCCGATCTGAAGGTATTAATCAATCAAACTTTTTTTTGCTGTGTATCTCCTAAGAGAATTAGAAAAAAAACAGCGTTCTTGTAAATTTTTAAGTTGTCACACCCAGTTTTTTAAAGACTTAAATAGATGCTGAGGATACAGTTTCCAGTTCATTGTAAACATTGTAATTTATGCAAACAGAATCCTAATTATCATAGTAACTTGGTAACCATTATCATCCATTTAAAAAATAATGTAATTTTTTTTTTTTTTTTTTTTTGAGACGGAGTTTTGCTCTCGTCGCCCAGGCTGGAGTGCAGTGGCACGATCTCGGCTCACTGCGGTCTCCGCCTTCCAGGTTCAAGTGATTTTTCTGCCTCAGCCTCACGAGTAGCTGGGATTACAGGCACGTGCCACCATGCCCATCTAATTTTTGTATTTTTAGTAGAGACGAGGTTTCGCCATGTTGGTCAGGCTGGTCACTCCTGACCTCAGGTGATCCTCCCGCCTCAGCCTCCCAAAGTGCTGGGATTACAGGCGGGAGCCACCGCACCCGGCCTAAAAAAAAATAGAAATTTTACATTCTTTTCTTTATTTCCATTCAGTTTGTACTCAGAATTTGATCCTAAGACAGGGTATTGTCCTGCTTAGAAGTATTTTATTGATCATCCTATCATATTTTCCTATAACAAAATATACATATAAACTTTTAAATTTTTATTAAGATGGACTTCTGAGATGGCAGAGTAAGGGCCTCCAGAAATTTGCTCCTCCATGAAAGCAATAAGAACACTGCCAAGAATTACCAAAATTAACTTTTTCAGAACTCTGGAAATTAACCAAAGGCTTACAGTAATTCTAAGAGTGTTCTTTCAAGAGAAATGACTGAATCATAATAAAAACAGTGAGCTGTGGTGTTTTAACTTGGTTAGTACCTCCCCCTTTCCCTAGCTCTGTGGTATCAGAGCAATGTAATTGCTATGTAAATAGTTGTTATACTGTATTTAGGGAATAGTGACAAGAAAAATAAGCCTGTGTATGTTCAATACAGACACAACCATCCGTTTTTTTTCCATGAATATTTTCCATTGACAATTGGTCAAATCCATGGATGTGGAACCCACAGATATAGAGGACAGACTGCATATGAATGGGGTGGAGAGGGAGTCTTAGCTACCTGGAGAATGTGTGCTGCACCAAAACAGCATTCTGATTCACATTCCAAAAAAAAACTCTGGACTGGTTTACTAAGACACAATGCAGGCCAAACTGCCCCATTGGAACTCTGATCTAGGGGATATATAGACATCATATCACCTATTATCAGTTGAGCTTTTAGAATATTTTGAACAGCAGGGAGTTGTGAGTTGTATTTTCTAACCGGTAACTGGTCTACAGATGACCCGTGTTGCCAGTTAATCATACAGTCTTATGCTTTACCTGTTGGGCAGACAAGGGAAGGGGCAAAGTCATTAGTCTTTTCAGCAGAGGTCATTGGGATTTCAGAGGTAAGGGGAAGGGGCCAAATCGGCCATGGCCTTTGGCCTCCAAATACCATTTTGGGGCTCATCAAGAGAGAAGAAGCAGGTCCAGCATTTACACTGCGTTGTAATTTACATGGTAAATGAAAATCACATAGATAAACTATGAGTAAAGAGGTTTGAGTATTGCCACATTTTGAATATTTGTGCTGACAAAGGAGGACATTAATATGGATAATCAAAATCAAGCTTATTTTCCTAAGCAAGGATAATATTGGAATACAGTACTAAAGACTGACATGAAGTCTTTAAAAATAGGATTGTTTAACAACTGGTTGGACAGTTTCTCCGCAGTTGTATATATACAGTCATGCATTGCTTAATGACAGGGATACATTCTAAGAAGTGTGTCATTTGGCGATTTCATCATCAGGCGTACATCATAGAGTGTACTTACACAAAGTATAGCCTACTACATACGTAGGCCAGATGGTATACCCTGTTGCTCCTATGCTACAAACCTGTACAGCAGGTTCGTTGAATACTGTAGGCAATTGGAACACAATGGTATTTATGCATCTAAACATACAGAAACATAGAAAAGGCACAGTAAAAATACAGTACAAAAGATAAACTGGTACACACATGTAGGCCACTTACACATGAAAGGAGGTTTCAGGACTGGAAGTTACTCTGGGTGAGTCAGTGAGTGAATCTGAAGGCCTGGGACATTACATTACTGTAGACTTTGATAAACACTGTACACTTAGGCTACCCTAAATGTAGGAGAAAAATGAGGTAGGTATACTAGGACGTCACTAGGCAATAGGAATTTGTCAGTTCAGTTACAATCTTATGGGACCACTGTTGTGTACGGAGTTCATTGTTGAATCAAACGTCGTTATATAGCATATGACTGTATATGCACACGTACATATACACACACATACACTTACACATATGCTTAGTCTGGAGTCCTCTTCCCATTTTATGATAGTGTGATTTGGTTCCAAGAGCTCCTGAATCTACATTTCCTTCAGAGCACATTATGTAGTGCATTTTCGTGCCAGGATGCTGCGTAGTTTTCAATGATTTAGTACCCCCAAGATCTAAATCTCCAAACAAGAGAAAAGGCAGCCTGCTAATTTGTTTTCTAGTACAGTGTGATCCCATTATATGCAAATTGAATTATGCAAATTTCAACTACTCACATATAAATAATATTAATAAAAGCTTCACATTGTGTGCAAAATTTCAACAAGCATGTTTTCCCAAATTATGTGTGAAGCCATTTCATATTTTCAAAGCTGTCAGGTCAACTGAATTATAAAAGTGCTTTCTTACCCAGTGGCACCATTTATATTTTTTATATTTTATATGTTTCTATTTTATAAATATGTTTATATTTTATATGTTTATATTTTCTTATAAACAGAAATACTAACTTGTGGCAGTATTATGTGAACTCTTCTTGTTGCTAGAACTTCTGTAAGGATTTTGGTGATGTTTGTATTATTATTATTTTTTACATTCACTGTTACAATTTAAAATCTTTATTATAGCTTTTTCTTTTTTTTTTCTTTGACAGGGTCTGGCTCTGTCATACAGGCTGTGGTGTAGTAGCATGATCTTGGCTCACTGCAGCTTCCGCCTCCCAGGCTCAAGCCAATGCTTCCACCTCGGCCTCCTGAGTAGCTGGGACTACAGGCACGTGCCACAACACCAGGCTAATTTTTGTATTTTCTTTTTTTGGTAGAGATGAGATCTCACCATGTTGCCCAGGCTGGTTTTGAACTCCTGGGCTGAAGTGACCTTCCTGCCTTGGCCTCTTAAAATGCTGGAATTATAAGCGTGTGCCATTGTGTCCAGCCTGTAGCTTTCAAAATATCACCTAAGTGTGCTAATACTGGTGCTGAAAAACATCCTGGAAATCAGTAACTTTGAAAAAGAAATTAGATGTGATAAAACATACCAGGACATGACATGCTGTTAATTTATGAAATAAACTCAGAAGTATGAGAGTTAATGCTGATAGAATTAAAAAGTATGAGTAAAGCAGAAATACAGCACAATGACGGCACGTGTCTGTGTTCTGAGTGTGCATTCCGCATACTCTATCCTTAGACTATGGAATAATCTGTTCTGAATCATGTAAGTTCTTCAGGACCATGTCCCATGAGTAAAATGCAGTCATGCTTCATGAATCTCTGTTACCCATGCTAGGGAAAGATGGATTAGGTTTAAAAATACATATTCTTACAGGACAGGGGTCCTGATCCAGACCCCAAGAGAGGGTTCTTGGATCTCGCACAAGAAAGAATTCAGGGCGAGTCCGCAGTGCAAAGTGAAAGCAAGTTCATTAAGAAAGTAAAGGAATAAAAGAATGGCTACTCCATAGACAGAGCAGCCCCAAGGGCTGCTGGTTGCCCACTTTATGGTTATTTCTTGATGATATGCTAAACAAGTGGTGGATTATTCATGCCTCCCCTTTTTAGACCATATAGGGTAACTTCCTGACATTGCCATGCCATTTGTAAACTGTCATGGCACTGGTGGGAGTGGAGCAGTGAGAATGACCAGAGGTCACTCTCGTCACCATTTTGGGTTTGGTCGGTTTTGACCGGCTCCTTTACTGCAATCTGTTTTTATCAGCAAGGTCTTTATGATATGTGTTTTGTGCCGACCTCCTGTCTCATCATGTGACTTAACTATCTGGGAATGCAGCCCAGTAGGTTTCAGCCTCATTTTACCCAGCTGCTATTTAAGATAGAGTTGCTCTGGTTCACACGCCTCTTGACAATATAACAGAGTACTTATTTGTCTGACACTGAGAAGAACATCTTCATGGGGTTAGAAGAAGATAATTTTGAAGGTCTCCTTTTCCTTCTACTTCTTTGACACTAGTCAATAAATATTGAGTGAATTATTTTATGCATGCCATACTGCTTTGTTGTGAAGAAGAAATCTACTTCTTGCCCCTCATAAGCCTAAAGCACACATAGAAAGTCATGACTGACAAAAGTGTAAGTTGGGAGAGCATGCAAGTGGCAACATTTGGCCCAAGAGTAATATAGAGGGCTGTAGAGAGTGGGATGGTACTTTCCCAGCTAAGAAGGCTGGCACCTCCCTGGGCTTGGGAAGATGTGGAAGGGATTGGGCTTGGGACAGGATTGAGGCGAGGCACAGGTGGAGGAGGGTGTGTGCCTGCATGTAGCAAAAGGGGGCAAATGAGAGGGGGTGAATATAATAACACTGAAGTGCTCAACTCCTGGTGGGCTCGGCCAGCCTTGCACTTAATGTGGAGAAAGGAGGATGGATGGCCACTTCCTGGTTGTGGCTTTGCTCTAAACTTGTTCAAAATCTCTTGATTTTTATGACAAGTAATATAAAGTGATATGGCATTTATTAACAATTGCTTATAGTTAAACAGTGCTTGGCCAGGTGCAGTGGCTCACACCTATGATCCCAGCACTTTGGGAGGCTAAGGCAGGAGGATCACTTAAGCCCAGGAGTTCAAGACCAGCCTGGGTAACAGAGTGAGACCCCACCTCTACAAAATTTTTTTATAAAAAGTCAGCTGGGGCTGGGCTCGGTGGCTCATGCCTGTAATCCCAGCACTTTGGGAGGCCGAGGCGGGCAGATCACGAGGTCAGGAGATGGAGACCATCCTGGAAAACACAGTGAAACTCCGTCTCTACTAAAAAATACAAAAAATTAGCTGGGTGTGGTGGCGGGTGCCTGTAGTCCCAGCTACTTGGGAGGCTGAGGCAGGAGAATGGTGTGAACCTGGGAGGCGGAGCTTGCAGTGAGCAGACATCGTGCCACTGCACTCCAGCCTGGATGACAGAGCGAGACTCCATCTCAAAAAAAAAAAAAATCAGCTGGGAGTGGTGGCGTGCACCTGTAGTCCCATGCTGAGGTGGGAGGATGGCTTGAGCCTGGCAGGTTGAAGCTGCAGTAAGCCATGACCATGCCACTGTACTTCGGTGTGAGCAACAGAGCGAGACCCTGTCTCAAAAAAAAAGAAAAAAGAAAAATTGGTGTTTAGGTGCCAAGCACTGTTCTAACTACTTTAATAACTTCTTCATTCCTCATGGCAACCCTTTTGGGGTAGGTATTAATATTATTATTTCTGGGCCAGGCACAGTGGCCCATGCCTATAATCCCAGCATTTTGGGAGGCCAAGGTAGGCAGATCACTTGAGGTCAGGAGTTCAAGACCAGCCTGACCAACATGGAGAAACCCTATCTCTACTAAAAATACAGAATTAGCCAGGCATGGTGGCGCATGCCTGTAATCCCAGCTACTTAGGAAGCTGAGGCAGGAGAATCGCTTGAACCTGGGAGGCGGAGGTTGCGGTGAGCCGAGATAGCACCATTGCACTCCAGCCTGGGCAACAAGAGCGAAACTCCGTCTCAAAAAAAAATTTTGAAAAAAAAAATCATTATTTCTGCCATTTTACAGGATTTTACAGGTAAGGAAACAGAGGCCCAGGGAAGTTAGGTGATTTGCCAAAGGTCTTTAATAAGTTGCAGAGCTGAGTCACATCCAGGCAGGCTGACTCTGTGTCATCTCCCACAGTCTGGAGTCGGGAAGCTGGAGATGGAGGACACTGGTCAGAAATTCATACCCTAAGAGGACCATGCTCTCTGCAAACAAGGGGATTTGTTCCCACATAAGAGGAATAATCAGCGATCTAATAAAACAGTTTTGAAACCTTACGTTTGTAATAACCAGTTCACTTTTACACAGCTAGTATCCCATGGAACCGGGACTTACACATAAATGTCTTTTTTTCCTCCTTTAAAAAAAAAATGGTACCTGGGTGCCACAAGGAGGGTAGCAGGAATGATGTTAGTTTGAGGAAGTGAGGGTGAGGGCCAGGCTCTGTCCCGACAGAGAAGGCCTGGACTGAATCTAGGAGACCTGGCTGGAGCTCTGCAGCTGCCTCCCCAGCAGCTGGGCTGGTTCTCCCCATGGGTTCACCCTCTCTCTATTACTGTGGTCACAACCAGAGGACTGAGTCTGGTTGGGTCATTCTTTCCTTCATCAGAAGATTTATTAAACACTTATTTACGCAGTAGTGGGTTTACAAGGATGAATGTGACTAAGTCATCCCTATTTTAGATTTTGCCTGGAAAGCCGCATATGACTTAAGAAGACCCTCCTTACCTTCATTCCACCCAACTGCCCACCTGCTTATGGTGCAGCTATTTTAAGGGGGATAAAAATATTTAACTCATAGTTTAAAAGCTGAAAGTAGCAATGTCCGGTTTATGGGGCTCCTCAGTGAATGAGGTTGTCAGGAGATTTGGGCTCATTGGGCATTCAGTGTGATCCTCCTCTTTCAATAGGTAAGGAGCACAGAGTTCTGAAGTGAGGGCAGGATGCAGGGTAAGAAAGCTGGGGAGACAAGATAGGCTTGGCCCAGGTGACTGCAGCCTAGCTACCCTGTTATCCAGACTTGAAACTGAGATTTTTGCCCAGAATCACATGAACCCTGTTTATTTTAACTTGAGCAGAAGAAATAGAGCTGGGTACTGACTACTTGATGATGAACCTAAAATACAGGCCTTGGAAGGTTTATATACTTTTTAAAACAATGCCAACTCTGTGTAAAGGAGCATTTTTCTGTTTTGCTTGTTAGATTATCACAGTTTAGATTAATGCGCCAAGGGAAGTTGGTGGCACAAGTGTATGATACCCTTCTCCCATCTCTCCTGTTGAAGATTTAGTTGTGTCAGATCAATCTATATTCCATTTATGCCTTTGTGGGACTGCTGTTCTGTTTTTAGTTTGGAGACAAGGTTTCACTCATTGCCGAGGCTCACTGCAGCCTCAATTTCCTCGACTCACTTGATCCTTCCACCTCAGCCTCCTGAGTAGCTGGGACTATAGGCACATGCCACTGAGCCCAACTAATTTTTTAAAATTTTCATGGAGACGGAGTCTCACTATGTTGTCCAGGCTGTTCTCTAACTCCTGGCCGCAAGTGATTCTCTGGCCTCAGCCTCCCAAGTGCTGGAATTACAGGCGTGAGCCACTGTGCCTGGCCATACTTACTTATTTTCTAAACACCTGTATGGCATGTTCAAAACATTGGAAAAAGTAGAAAACATTGGAGCAGTTTGCATTTATCTGGGGAGTGAAATACAGCAGTATAAAATTATGGTAGCATATAAGCAAACATTTTTATGAAACTTTACTATTTATAAAGTGTTTCCATGTACATGAGCTGAATAGGGCAAGCATTTTATCCCCACTTTACAGATGAGGAAACAAAACTGCTCAATGTCAAACAACTAATCAGGAGCAGACCTGGCACCAAACACCTCTCTTCTGTTATTCCCTGCTGCTTTTCCAGTTTGGACAATGTGTGTGTGTGGTGTGTGTGTGTCGGGGGCAGGGGTGGTGCTAATGAGGGAGGAAAGTATGTTTGAACCGAGCCTTGAAGGAAATAATGTCCGAGTTTAGAGGCCAACACACTTCAGCAAAAGCATTGTCAGACATCCTCTGACTATTCCCGAGGTCCACCCTGTTACCCCATTTTGCCTGTCTCCCTGGGAGCCTCACCCTGCTGGTGTGTCATCGGGTGAGGTGTCTGTTGTGTGTATTACTGGGTGTATTTCACATGCTCTTGGCTTTGTATTTGTTTTTGAAGCCTACCCACAAGGCCACATCAAAGTGGCTGACTATAAACAAGCAGGGCTGGCAAGTTGGAGTGGGGGCTCTCCATACAAGGAAGAGGCTTTCTGGTTAGGAAACAGTGGAGCATGGCTGTGAACATGACAAACACTGTTAAAGGGACAGGGATGGGGCACAGCTGTGGTACCTTGTCTGTGTTCCATGTGTGCACTTCTGTTAGACCATTAGAGCTCTTAGCTCAAGACCTGGCATGTAGGAAGTGCTCAGTATTGGTTAAATGAAATATTTGCTGCTTTTTGAAAAGACACAGAATTTTTCCTCTCTTAAGCCACCTTTCTTTAGTGTGAAAATACTTTTCAAAGAAATATCAAGTCAGTCTCAACATTTACAGTTGGAATATTGTGAATGCAAATGTTAGTTAGATCTTCCTTTGACCTAATTTGATTTTATTGGTCTTGGGTTAGTAAAATTTGGTTATTGTGGTTACATTTCAGGGACGTTCACTTCAAGGCTCTTCATCTGAAGGATCAAGATAAAAACAACTACACTTAATAATTGACCAATTAACATTTTAAAGGCCTCTAAAGGTCACAGCCCAGGTGACTGGTGAATTTACTCAGTTTCAAACCACTCTTCTACTTCTTTTTGTTGTGCTTCAGTACATCCAGGTCTGACTGTCTAGGATTACAGCTCTCTTTTTCACTTCTGCTCTTCTTGTCATGTGTGGGTTTGGTGAGCCAGTATCTTTAATGCGACTTTATTCAGCACTGGAGTTTTACAAAGCCTGGGCCCAGTGGTGCCGGAAACACTAAGATGAGTAAGAGGCTTCCTCTCCTGAGTCGTCAGCTGGTGGGGATTATGAAGAGTCCCCATGATGAGGGACTCAAGTAAGATTGGGGCCAGACCATCAGGGAGGGGAGGAGAAGGGTTAGAGTCAGGATAGGGGGGCAATCCTGGTAAAATTAGTGTGTAGAGAGGTGGGCCTTGAAGCAGTAGGAGTGGGGAGGAAGTTTACTAGATGCCAGGTGCTTTCTCAGCATTTCATGTGTATAGTTTTTTTCATTTCATTCTTCTGAACCATTTAAGGTACATTCTGTTGTTTTCTGCATTTTATACAGAGGAAACTGACACAAAGAGAAGTTAAGTAAGTTGTCCAAGAGCATGCAGCTCATAAATGGTCCTGCCTGGATTCCAACTCAGGCAGTCTGGTTGCAGAGTCTGAACTGTGAATTGCTGTCAGTGGCTGAATGGGATTTGGACAAATGAAGATTAAGGGGAAACCACGGTGATCAAATATTAATACATAGAGGTAGACAAATTGGTTTAGGGCCATTTTGCCAAGGCCCTGGAATCCCACACCTGAAGGGGATAATTGTAACATATGACAGAACTAATATTTGTACAGGCTTTATGGGTCCACATTGCCACCACCCTCTGGTGATTGATTTGGTGGAATGTTGTGTCTGTGGTTCAGTGTGCAGGGATAAGGTTGGGAAGGTTGTTGAGTAGAGGAGTCACATGGTTTGTTCCCTCTCGTATGTCTTTAAGCTGTCGTGAGGTTTTGGCCTGTATTCCCTGAGCTCATGAACATGGTGTTAAGGCTCAGCCTCTGCTGTCTTCTGTCCCCTGCCCATGCTCTTTCCCTGCCCTACAGTTACCCTCTGGAAAGAGTTTCCTGGAGTCTCCCTGTTTCTGCCTTTTCACCTCACTGTCTACCTCTGACCTGCCCTCCATCATTCCCGCTGGAGCTGTTCTCCGTGAGGAGACAGTGCCTGGCTCACTGCTCATTTTGGCTGGGACTTTTCAGGTTTATTGCATCCAGTGAATTCTTAACTCGGGGTGATTTTACCCCCTAGGGGATACCTGGCAGTGCCTGGAGACATTGAGTGGGGCTGGCCTCTACGGGATGGACAGTGAGGTTGCTGCTAGACATCTTACAGGATGGCTCCCACAACAGAGATCCAGCCCAAATGTCTGTAGTGCAGAGGTGGAGAAGCACCGATGTTACCTGGTGCTCTGGGACATTTTGCAGTTCTCCATTCTTTTTTTTTTTTAAAGGGAGTCTCACTGTGCCACTCAGGCTGGTGTGCAGTGGCGCAATCTCTACTCACTACAACCTTCGTCTTCCAATTCAAGTGATACTCCCACCTCAGCCTCCCGAGTAGCTGGGATTACAGGTGTGCGCCACTACACCCAGCTAATTTTTGTATTTTTAGTAGAGATGGGGTTTCATCATGTTGGCCAGTCTAGTATCGAACTCCTGACCTCAGGTGATCCACCCGCCACGGCCTTCGAAAGTGCTGGGATTACAGGCGTGAGCCACTGCGCTGTCCCCTGACTGCCTGGACATAATTCTCTCCTGACTTGTTTTTCAGTAAATTCTGAGTTCATTTCTTACCAATCTCTGCAGGGGAATCTTCTCCTCCAGCCTTGGTTCCAGTCCTTGCATCCCAGGATTCTTTTCCTGGCCTCTGGTCTCTGCCCACTCCTCCCGTTTTTCTTGGGCATCTCATTAGTCCTAGGGATTTGACCTTCATCTGTGGGTGAGTGACTCCACATCTGTATTCACAGCTCTAGCTCTCTTGAGCTTCAGTCAAATTCATGTCTCCTCCACCTCAGTGGTACACAGGCACTTCTAAATCAGTGGGTCCTAAATAGGGCAGCCCTAAGTCTTTTTCCATCTTCCCCGTCCTGCTGCTCCCACATTGCTGTCCGTCAGCATGGACTCTCTCTCTCACACACACACACACACACACACACACACTCTCTCACACTCTCACACACACACTCTCTCTCTCTCCGAGCATCTTCTCACACTGCTCCTGAAGCACAGGCACTCCTTATTTCTCAACCCGCAGCACCCTCCCTCTGGCCCCCTTACTTCCAGTCCCGTGCCCCACGCTGCCACCAGGGGAGCTTTCTAGAGCAGAACTCTGAGCCTGGGAGTCTGCCTTTAGCTTCTGTCATCTATACACATAATCTAAACTGCTTCATGACCAAGCCCAGTGGTTCCCAATTGGGAGAGTAGTACTGCCCTCCAAAGGGGCCCTTTGAAAGTGTTATGAACATTGGGGGTATCATGATGGGGAAGGTGGGGTGGGTGGGCTACAGATACTGAGTGCTCAGGCCCAGTGATGTTTGCTTCCTGTAGTGTGCTGGACTGGGCTGTCCAGTGCATTACAGGAAGAGAATTGTCCAGATGCCAGTAGTGCCCTCATTAAGAATTGGCGATGTAGTTTTTAGCTTCTGCCTAGAGGATGAGGAGAGAAATGCTGAGCACTGGTCCTGGAGAGTACTTATTTTGGGGATTGGGAGGCAAAAGAACTGCATGGTATAAAACCCTACGGAAATGCAAGCAAGAATGTAAGGGAGTGATGAATTGTATTGAAAATTGTAGAAATGCCAAGACACAAGTGGGGAAGGCTGTTAGTTGTGTGACTCCCTGAAGCACCCTTGTCATCCCAGCCTGTGAGCCACACTAACCTCCCCCCGCCCCCCACCGCTCATACAGCCGGCAGCCACTCTTTTGGGCCTGTGGCAACAGGTTTCCTTCCTTGGTCCTGCACTATGAGACTCTCAGTCTCCCAGTTTGGCCCCACATTTGGTCAGTTTTGCCATCTCTACATTAGCCCCTTCCACCTCTGGCCACCTTATTACACAGCTTCTTTTGTAAATAAAAATATCCCAAGCTGTGTCACAGTCAGCTAACGACAAGAACAGCAGCAACAACATTAATGATCCTTTATGTGCCAGGTACTGTGCTAAACTCTTTATAAGCATTTCTTATTTAATCTTCAAAAAATCTCTATAAGGTAGCTACTACAATTATGCCCATTTATGGTTGAGGAAATGGAAGATTAAACAGATGAAATAACCAGTTCACTTTTACACGGCTAGTATCCCATGGAACCAGGACTTATACATACATGTCCTTTTATTTCTCATTTTAAAAAACAGATTTTATTTTTTAGAGCAGATTTAAGTTCACAGAAAAACTAGAGGTATAGAGTGTTCCCATATACCTCCTGCCCTCCTCCAGCCTCCCCCACTATGAACACAGAATGGTACATATGTTACAATTGATGAACCTACATTTACACATCATTGTCACTTAATTTCATAGTTGACATTAGGGTTCCCTTTTGGTATTGTACATCCTGTGGATTTTGACAAATGTATAATGACGTGTATCTGCCATTATAGTATCACAGGAATAGATTCACTGCCCTAAAAATCCTCTGTGCTTCACCTGCTCATCCCCCACCCCCTGTGGCAACCCCTTTTTTTTTTTTTTTTTTTACTGACTCTATCATGTCTTTTTGACATTTTAGAAATAAATTCTAAGCTCAGATGTTCAGTTATCATTGAATAGCTGTAAGGAATCAGTGGAGTTCCCATATCCATGAATCATGTTTATTTCTTAAGAATTGGGTTAGCGGATTCTACTTTCTGTCACCATGTTTTCTGTCCTTTCTGGGAACCGGCTTAGCTGTTTGCACAGTGTGTGTGGGACATGTACTTAAGATAGAGTACAACTATGTTGTTCCCACTTCCTGTCCTGGTAGCTTTGGAAGAATTCTGGTTTTTTCCTTCACAGCCTGGCTTTGTAATTTTGTGTAGACCAACAATTAGTTTGATTCAATATCCCTGCCATTGGGTGTCAGACCACCTTAGACGAGAAATGGGTATGAGACCGTCTGTGTTCCAGCGGCTTTCTGGTATTCAGGACAACCTAAAGCTCGGGATGAAGGGCTTTGAAGGTCCTTTTTAGAGATTCCACCAGACTGGTTGGTTAAGTAGCTTCATCATATTATTCCCTGGTTCACTGGAGTGATTCATCTTTAAAGGAACCCTGGAACTGCCTTTCATTATATTCATGTCTTAGAAAAACCTTATACCATACTGTTGCAAGTACAGGTTGAGTACCCCTAATCCAAAAATCTGAAATCTGTTCTCTCTTTATTCCTCCCCCAGAAGCCCCATGTGCCACTCCCCTGATCTGCAGCTTCGGTAGGCCGGTGGACCTGGAGAAGGACGACTACCAGAAGGTGGTGTGCAACAACGAGCACTGCCCCTGCAGCACCTGGATGCACCTGCAGTGCTTCTACGAGTGGGAGAGCAGCATCCTCGTCCAGTTCAACTGCATCGGCCGCGCGCGCAGCTGGAACGAGAAGCAATGCCGCCAGAACATGTGGACAAAGAAGGGCTACGACCTGGCCTTCCGCTTCTGCTCCTGCCGCTGTGGCCAGGGCCACTTGAAGAAGGACACAGACTGGTATCAGGTGAAGCGGATGCAGGACGAGAAAAAGAAGAAGTCTGGCTCTGAGAAGAACACAGGGAGGCCTCCTGGTGAGGCGGCGGAGGAGGCAAAAAAGTGCAGGCCCCCAAATAAGCCCCAGAAAGGCCCAAGCCACGACCTCCCCCGCCGGCATTCCATGGACCGGCAGAACTCCCAGGAGAAGGCAGTGGGTGCCGCAGCCTACGGTGCCCGTTCCCCCGGTGGCTCCCCGGGCCAGTCCCCACCCACGGGCTACTCCATCCTCTCTCCTGCCCACTTCAGCGGCCCCCGCTCCTCCAGATACCTCGGGGAGTTCTTAAAGAACGCCATCCATCTGGAGCCTCACAAGAAGGCCATGGCTGGGGGCCATGTGTTCAGAAATGCCCACTTTGATTACAGCCCTGCGGGGTTGTCAGTTCACAGGGGGGGACACTTCGACACCCCCGTGCAGTTCCTTCGGCGGCTGGACCTCTCCGAGCTCCTCACTCACATCCCCAGGCATAAGCTGAACACTTTCCACGTGCGCATGGAAGACGATGCCCAAGTGGGCCAGGGGGAAGACTTGCGGAAGTTCATTCTGGCCGCGCTCAGTGCCAGCCACAGAAACGTGGTAAACTGTGCCCTGTGCCACCGGGCGCTCCCGGTGTTCGAACAGTTCCCACTGGTGGATGGAACTTTGTTCCTAAGCCCGTCGAGACATGATGAGATCGAATATGATGTTCCTTGTCACCTTCAAGGTATAGGTGTTAATTCACCTTGCCTGCTTTCTGTTTGTTAAAAACCAAACAACAAACAAGACAGATTGCTCTATTTTGGTGTAGTTTTCACCAGTGTTTTTTTTTTGTTCTAGTCAGGTGCTAGGTAACATTTGAATATTTCAGCTTCGCCCAGTGACGCGGTGATTTTTTACTCTGATGTCACAGTACCAAGTACAGTTGTCCTAGCGGATAATTTTGTGTGTTCTGTAATTTGAAGAGAGGATTGCCGGTGTATGGTTTTGCATAATGGGGAAGGAAATTAGTGGAGTTGTTGCATATTTGTCACTTACTGTAAACCTGTTTAATGGGCCCATCTAGCTGTGTATCCTCTTAGATCCTTATAAACATAACAGTGAGGAAAAGCAGTGGTCAGAAAAGGGCCAAGGTATTTTTAGATTAGTTGAATTAATTTTGAAGTTTATGAAAGATGAGAGTGTGTTGATAGCAGCAAAAGGTAAACAGGATTATTGAAAGCTCAGACATTAGCCCGGTGGTGGTGGTGGAAGGAGGGGCGATGGGGAAGCTTATTATTCCTGTGGATGACATATAAGGATTTGGTACATTTCAGCCATAAATTGAATGACACGAGGTTGGTTAGTATAAGAAATCTGTCAGTTCATGTACAACTAAGGAACTTCCATAAAGATGAGACACATCACATATAACATGTTTACACTTTAAATGTGTGCTAAAAAGCTTGTTGTAAAAATGATATATCCCCACCTGTCTCCTTCCCACCAACCCTGCTGTGTCAGTACCCAGACAAACATTTTCAAATCTTAGCTGATGCTTCAAGTTTTTGACATCGTGATTGTAAATACTGCTGTCTTCATTCTCCAGCTTTACATATTATCTGTTTATTGAATGGCTTTGAAGGTGGATGACTGTGCATCCCCCTCCTCCTTCCTCTCAGGATAAGATACCACAATTATTAGTTAAATCCTTAATGTTTACTAATATGAATATATATATTTAACATTGAGCCAAGAAGTATAGGGTTTTATCTTATTATATAGTACCATATAGTCTAGGACTCCTTTTGTTTTTATTAGGGTTAATTGATTATTTTGATTTGCATAGTTTTGTTTTTTTTTTTTTTTTTAACTTTGGCTAGTTCTCACTCTCCAGCAGCTTTACAAACCATCTTTCAAAGACATTTCCACATACCTGTCAGATTTTTTTTGGAAAAAAAATTTTTGTCCCTGAAAATGCCCCTCGTGGAGACTCTTACCCTCCTGCTTCTACCTGTCCTGGTGCACTCAGGACCTGGTGTACCACACAGCTGTCCTTCTAGGAATGCCTTCATTTCTGTCCTATTTTTTAAAATCTTGTTTCCTAGATCTCAATATTTTATTTTTTTCTCGGTTTATTCTCTCAGCTTTTAGGAAACATCCCCCAGGAGCTTTTTGAGAAAGGGAGCATGGGAATAGATGATTTGAGACTTTGAACGTCTGAGAATATCCTGATTTTATCTTCACTCTTCATTGCTATTTAGCTGGCTGTAGTCTTCTAAGTTATACATATTTTCCCCTTGGAATTTTGAAGACATTTCTTTACTGTCTCCCATCTTACAATGTCGCTATTTTGAGGGGTCTGATGTTACTCTTATTCCTGTCTTTGCCTCCATCTCCACCCCTCCATGAAGGTTTTAAGATTTTCTTCATATATCCCTAATGTTCTGAAATTTCACCATATGTGGGTCTTTTACACAGTTTCCTCTATTTGTCGTGCTTTCTGTACTCTCTTGGCCCTTTGGCTCTATAAACTTACCATCTTCCATTTGGAGAAATTTGTTTTTGTATTATTTCTTTGACAATTTCCGCTACCCTATTTTCACTTTTAAAAAATTCTGTGAAACTCTGATTAATCAGATATTAGACCCCTTAGATTATTTTTTTTGTTGGAGTGGAGAACTCCTTTATTTTATATATAATAAAGGATATATAATAAATATATACATGGCCCTATTCATCTCTTTATTCTGCTTTATGGAAAATTTCCTTGACTTTTTATTTTGGTGTTTTTACGGAGTTTAAAATTTTCTGTTCTTACATTTTTAATTTCCAGGAGCTCTTTTTAATAGCATTCTCTTCTTGTTTCATGTATGTAATTTCTTGTGCTACCTTTGTGAGCAAGGAAAGGGAGCTGAAATTGCAGAGAGTAGTCTCTTTCATTTTGAGAATTGTACCTAACTCCCTTTATCTTGTAGCATTTGTTATAAAGCAGAGCATTCCAAAACTTAGTGGTTTAAAAGGATAATTTAATGACTTCTCACAATTCTGTGGGTGGATTGTTAGGTTGGCTTAGGGGGCCTCAGCCGGAATGGCTTGTCTGTGTTCCATGTAGTCTTTCATCTTCCAGTAGGCTAGCTTGGACTTTTTCACATGTTGCTCTCAGGATAGCATTCAAGAGATGTAAGTGGAAGCTGCAGAGTCTGTCTCTAGAGGCTTAAGCTTGGAACTGAGTAACATCACTCCTGTCACATTTTGTTCATCAGTATAAGTCCTAAGTCTAGCCCAGGTTCAGATGATGCTGAAATACTCTGCTTTTTGATGGAAAGTGCTGCATAGAATTTATGGTTGTTTGTAACTTATTGCTCCCTACGAACTCCCCGGTGCTTGTCCAGTTTCTGAGCTTAACCATTTACTATCCCTCAGTCTACTTTCTGACTTCATATAGTTTAATTCAGGGTTGAAATAACCTCATTGTTTCATGGAAGATGGAGTTTGTGCTTTTGTTTTTTTATCCTGTTTGGGGGTAATTTTAGAGGGAAGTGGATGGAAACACCTTTATTTCTCCATTGTAAAACTTGAAACATTTTTTATGAAGATGAATATGGGTACAGCAGATATGAGAATAGTAGTGTTCTTTTTCTATCCATGATGGACAGATTATTGTCATGTAATCCATTCATCAGTTGATCAAACTTACGGATTTCACACATGCTGGGTACTATCAGTTCTTGCTTGTCATCAATTTATAATCTTAGGATAAGATGCTTTTATAAAATGTAACTAACTTACGAGGCTTAAAGTTCTAGTATCATACCTGGATATGATGTACACTAAGTATCCTATAATTTCCAGAGGAAGGGACCACTTTGGCTTGGTTCGTAAAAAGAGGCAGCATGAATGCTGATGTCAAAAGGTGGACTGGATCTTGGTAAGCAGAGGGTCTACCCAGGTCAGGTGTTTGTTGATGAGGAGGGAGTGCCTGCAAGCAAAGGAAGGGTGGTTAAAAAGAAGAAGGGCAGCTTGCGATCAGGAGATAGGCAGAGAACTGTTTGGTTGGAGCCAAGGGTGTTCTAGAGTGGGAAAGGAGTAGGATAGGGAGAGAAGGGAGAGAACAGATTGCAGAAGTACTTTCAAGCCATAATAAAGAACTTTGCTATATATTCTTTATGAATGTGAATGGAAAGATTTTCAGTGTTTTTTTAAAGCAGGCAGTCACATGGAGGAAAGGTGCGGGAAAGGGGTTTGAAAGGGGTGGGATCTAGAGACAGAGTTGAGACTTTGTAGTCTAGATGCAAGGAGATAAAAGGTGTGGACAGAATGGAAGGGAGGGGTATTGTCAAGAGGTTATTTTAAAGAAAAATTACAGCTTGTGAATTTAGAAACAAAATTCACTTTGTTTCTAGACCAGATAAATGGTGCAAGAATAGAGAAAGGAGATGGGTAGATAAAGGTGGGGTAAGGGCCTGGTTTTGCGGGCAGAAGATGAGGTTTCTGTGTGTTGGGTTTGAAGGGATGTTGGGACTTTTGTGTGGAGATGTCTAGCAAACATGGTTAAAAATAAGCATTTGGGTTGAACACTGGGAGTTTATAACAGTGGTGGTTAAAATCCTAAGGGTGGAAGAGCTCTTGGATAGGAAGAAAAGAGAAAAAAAAGGAAGGAGGATATGATAAACCCACGACCAAATCTTGAGAGTACCTTTCAGGGAGCAGATGAAGAAAAGAGGTGAAAATTAGGCCTGAGTACTTGTGTGTGCGTATATATACACATCAAAACATAGACATACATAAATAGATAATGCGCATATTAGATGTGCCCACAAAGATACTGAGAAATTGAACGTTTGATGTAAAACCTGAAGATCAGGGTGTTTAATCATTACCAGAGAAGTTATCATTGCCACAAGTGAGGCCTTGACCACATATCAGCATTTTTATTGCCACATCTTTGAGAAATCCATGCCGTCTTATTTGTAGTAAGAAAATTAAATCATGTCTTTACTGACCACACATTCTTCTATTTTTCTTTTTTTTTTTTCTTTCTTTTTTTTTGAGTATCTCAGTCTGTCACCCTGGCTGGCTGGAAAGCAGCAGAGTGATCATAGCTACTGCAGCCTTGGACTGCTGAGCTCAAGCAGTCCTCCTGCCCCAGCTTCTCCAGTAGCTAGGACTGTAGGCTCAAGCCACCACACTCGGCTTATTTAATTTGTTTAAACTTGTTGTTGTTGTTGTTGTTGTTTGTTGTTGTTGTTTTTTTGTGTGTGACGGGGTTTCACTTTTGTTGCCCAGGCTGGAGTGCAGTGGTGCTATCTCAGCTCACTGCAGCCTTTGCTTCTGGGTTCAAGCGATTCTCCTGCCTCAGCCTCATGAGTAGCTGGGACTACAGGCGCCGCCACCACGCCCTGCTAATTTTTTTATATTTTAGTAGAGATGGGGTTTCACCATGTTGGCCAGGCTGGTCTCAAACTCCTGACCTCTGGTGATCCACCCGCCTTGGCCTCCCAAAGTGCTGGGATTATAGTCGTGAGCCACTGTGCCCAGCCCTAAACTTTTTTAAGAGATGGGGTCTCACTGTATTATTGCCCAGGCTGGTCTTGAACTCCTGGCCTCAAATGATCATCCCATTTCAGCCTCCCAAAATGCTGAGATTACAGGCATGAGCCACTGTGCCTAGCCTGACCATGTGTTTTTTAAAGCATTTTCAACTCCAATAGAAGGGCCACACTGCAGGCCACAGGATTGCACAGCATGCGGGGCTGACATGCTGCTGCAGTACTTGCTGTGTTCAGTGGCCCTCTCTGGATTACTACTCCCTTGCCCTGCCCTTTACCCCTCACTGCCCTCCCCGGACCCTGTCTCTGGACTTCGTTTGCTCTCTTTCCCTCTGAAAATAGGTTTTGTTTAGCATTAATTTATTAAGATTGATCTAATTAAGAAGTTCTTATTGGGCTTCTTTACCACTTTGAACCACATGTGATTGTTCTCTGAAGAATCGGCTTTTTGTTTAAATTCACAAAGGGTTTAGAAATTCAAAATTCTCTGTGGTCAGGACAATGTGTAGCAGAACTGAAACAAATCTAGACTCAGTCCAGACCAGGTGTTCCAGTGAGTTTGCCTGTAGGTTACGGATCCGAGAGTCATGAATCAGTCTGGACTTGCTACTTAAATCTTATGAACTTGGGCAAGCTGCTCAGCTCTGTAAGCCTCACTTCCTACTCTCAGAAGTGGGAGCAACAGTAATGTCTATTTTGTAATGCTGCTGTTAGAGTTAAATGAAATGATTCACATGGAGCTGGTAGCATAGTGCCATACCCTCGGTTAACTCTTAGTAAAAGTTACTCTGTCTTCATCATTATGGTCATCGTTAGCAACACCTGACTTCTGTGTCTAAGGCTGCCCTTACCCTTCTCAGCTGTGGCCTCTGTACCTGGGAATGTTTGGGAATTGCATTGAGTATGCAGGACAGAGAGTGCAAATGTTTTTTCCAGTGGCTCCTGGATCCTTGAACGGACTTCCTAACATGCCCCGAGGCCAGAGTAGATGTGGCATGTGAGACCCTTTTATTTTCAATGCCGTAGAGCAGAGGTGGGCAGTATTTCAAGAAGTTCTTGTCATCCTTCCCCCTTTTGGCATAAAGGCCCCCAAGGTTATCTGTCTTTGGCTGTTAACATGCCCCATCCATTTACCCAACATACACCTATAAAGTGCTTTCCACATCCCAGACACCGTGCTAGTCACTGAGTCTACAAGGATGACTAAGACATGGTTCTTGCCCTCAAGGAGGAAGGGGGTCATGCAAGTAAATGCAAACGAAGAGCTCCCCCTAAGTACTGTAGATGGAACATACATACCTTTCCATCAGGTAAGGAGCAGGTTGATCCTTACTACTGAGTGCTGAAGACCCATAGTCTGACTGATGGCAGTGAGCAGCACATTCTGAATATGAGGCCACTTAGGATTATGTGTTCTCCTGATGGTAGTTTTTAACATGGGGAAGCGCCCTGGGTTCCACACAGAGCAGAAATGTTGCTGTTATACGTTGCCTGGGCAGATTCTGGGCATTCTGACTCTTTCCTAATTATTTAAACTGTGATGTTTCCATATACACTAGGATGACATCTTTCCTTTATTAACATTAAGATGTTATCAAATAATGGAGGGGGATCATGTTGTAACTTTTAAGAGCTCGGTGAATAATAAGACATTGAACTTCTTTTAAAAAATTACGAGTAAGATATAATTCTGGTTCCTAAATTAGATGTGGTGATGGCTGAGCATTTTGAGGACAAGGATAGTTAACAGTAATTTTGGTCGTGGTGTAATTCTGGGCTATCAGTCCCCAAGACAGACTTTTGATTTTTATGATGGGACTTGTCACAAGAGAGCTTGTGACAAGATCAGTGTTGTTGGTTAAGTCTCTATATGCTAAACATAAACTTTTGAGCAGGAAGTCCTGCGTGAATACAGTACAGGCTGGTTTTGAGTGTATGTGGCTTTGTTACTTGAATTTGGATGGACCCATTATGTAAGCCCAGCAGCCCTTTTTGGAAAAGTGAATTGAAGCCAAGTTTTTAATATGCTTGAACTTAAAATACATGTTTTATTGACAACAGCTAGTAATTCATCATTATCCTGAAAGGACAGCTTGTGTACTAAATATTGATTTTTCTTTTTATATTTATCCAAATGATAAAATCTTTGCTTATAATTGGTAGATGAAACATTTTTATCTCCTTGGAGATGAAATGTGATTTCCATGATGGCCACTCAGAGCCTTGTGTCTTCTGTGCACAGGGAGACTCATGCACCTGTATGCCGTGTGTGTGGACTGCCTGGAAGGGGTTCACAAGATCATCTGCATCAAGTGTAAGTCACGGTGGGATGGCAGCTGGCACCAGCTGGGCACTATGTACACCTACGACATCCTGGCTGCCTCTCCATGTTGTCAGGTAGGTACTGAACACACTGAGGGAGCAGTGGGTGATATTAGGCTTCTGTCCCCAAGTGAATGTAGGGAAGATGCGTCTGGCAATAAAGAAGAAATTCAGTCCAGCAATGATGGCTGAGTTACTACTTGTAATGTAGTCATTTAGTGGAATACTATTCAGTCATTAAAAGGATTACTGTAGAATAATATATAATTATGTGGGAAGCATTTCCAGTATATTAGGTCAAAAGAACAGGTTATAAAATGGTATAATAATATGCTTGCATTTGTAAGTAAGTGAGCATGAAAAGGGAATTGCTAACCTGTTACCAGATGGTCTCAGTGGTGGGAGGCTGAATGGTTCCTTTAGTTTTCTTTTTGCTTGAGTATATTTTCTAAGATTCTGTATGATTAGCTTATACAAATTTCTAATAGAAAAAATGTTATTCAAAAGGAAGAAAGTCACTTTCTTAAATAGACAGGATTTTCTTGTTTCCTTTCTGTGGGATAGTACAGTTATCCAGGAATTGCATGCCTTGTAAGGTGTTTGAGGTTGTAATCCTTAAAGCACTACTAAAAGGAGGCATTGTCTCATGCTATGAGGACATCTGAAATTTAGCTGTCATCAGAAAAAGAGGGAAGTATTCACATATGAAAACACAAATAACCTATAGAATCACAGGAGACAAAATGCTTGGAAATATCTTGCTTTATTTCCAAGTGCTTGGGGAAGAAAACAGCTTGTTATGTAATTCCTTGATACTCTCATGGGCAGGAGAGAAATTTTTCTTTGCTCTAAAGTGTTCCAGCCTGGTTTTTTAGTACAAATAGCTGATACATACTTCATTAGTTACTGCATAGTTTTATGTCTTTAGCATTATGGCTTGATTTTTGTAAAGAGAGTATCTTTACTATTATCAGTAGTTATTCACTGTGGCATTTTATGATAGTTATTGTGCCTTGATGCCAGCTCTTGAGAGAAACCAGAGGAAGTGGCTCCCCTCTGCACACACACACCGTGGAGGATTATCTTTTAAATTAAAGAAATAAGGAAGTGAAAGAACTTTTGAGCCTGTTAACTCAGAAGATTAGCACTGGAAAGGACCTGGGATCTAGACCGACTTCCTTATTTCCTCATACAATGGAGGCCTACAAACTTGGGATGTTTTACCCAGGTCTACATACATTGTGTCACAGCCATGACTGCACCGTGTGACTCCTGTTCTGGTGTTCTTTCTGGTACACCATTGAAAGGCAATGAGATTATTTCCATGTCTTTAGGAGGAAAAACAGAACAGCATCCTGCCACACCCAGCCTCTTGGTATTCACCATGCACTGTATTTCTTCCTTAAAACAATTGAAGCCCAGACCTTTCTTTTCTGGCCCCCTACTGAAATGGAAAATATGTTCGATTATTGTTAATTTAAAAAAATCAGTGAGGATACAAGTGTTAGACGCTACTAAATGAATCAAGGGAAGTCTTCAATAAGATGTAGCCAAAAATAAGCAATAATTGATTCTTAGAAAGGTATAACAGTGTGAAGACGGGTTTGCTCAGAATCACACTTTTAATGTTGTTCAGAGAGATTACGTAGTTAAAAGAGTGTTTATCTCAGGTTACAGAAAAGTAGTTCCTGCAGTGGCTGAGGATCAGCAGGCTGCTTTGGTTCACTCCAGCCTTGCTGCTTTCTAACCATGGTCTTTGGCATGGTGCTTTATCACATGTGCCTCAGTTGCATTATCTAAAAGTCAGCTAATACTACCTACCTCCCAGGAGTATTTTGAGAACAAGTTGAGATTATACTTTTAAGTACATTTTTAAAATGAGTCTAAATTGAGTCTGTTTTATTTATAATTTGTGGTTATTCACTTAAGTCCTGGACCCATTGCTGAAAGGTTCCAGGACTGTGCTGTTACGGAGAGGCTAGGCGTGAGTGAAGATGCAGGGTGCTGGGAACTCCAGAAGCCTCAGACCAGCACCGCACTTCCTGGATTGCTAATTTTACTTGAGTATCTTGGGAAATTTTATTTTTACATCAAAGAAAATGCAACTTTTCTATAGAGTAGAATGAAAAATGAAATTTCAAAGAAGTTTCGTGGAGGTTTGGGTGAGGGAAGTCAGCTTCAGCCGCTGTCTTAAAATCCAGGGGGAGGGGTTTCTTATTGTTAGGGAACTTCAGTGGAGAGCATTTAGGCAGTAGTAGTTTAGAATTTTCTTCTCATAAGTAGGTGAAACAGCTAGCAGTGCTGCATATCAGGAGAGAAGTTGGGAGTCTTTCAGGTATACCCCGTTTCCATGTTTTTGGTAGTAAAAGGGATGCTTTGCAAAGCCCTTGATCAGTTTCCCAGCATTTTGGTTTGGATGACTTTGACAAGTGTTGGGAAGCGGAGGGGTGTTGTGGCTGATGGTGTCTGTTTCCCCCAGGCCCGCCTGAACTGTAAGCACTGTGGGAAGCCGGTGATCGACGTGAGGATTGGGATGCAGTACTTCTCCGAATATAGCAACGTCCAGCAGTGTCCACACTGTGGGAACCTGGACTACCACTTCGTGAAGCCATTTTCCTCCTTCAAAGTTCTCGAAGCTTATTGATGAAAGCTTTGCTTTAGTAATAGCTATTTTATTGATATTATTACTTTATTACATATCTTTTATAGGGAAACATTCTGTGACATTAATTTCTTTTCTAATTTAAAGGAGAGTTACTTTGTTGTATGTGTGCCACTAAAATAGGGGCTGCCCTTGCCGTGTCTTGATTCCCGAGTGTTAGTCTGTGGTTTTGACCAGAGCCCAGATGGGTAATCCTGTGCATTTGGGTTGGGGTTCACTCTTACCAAGAATCTTTGATGCAGCTTTAAGATGGTGGGGAGGATGGGGTGAATTTAGGAAAGGAATTTGTGGTTATAAACTAAGAGCTTGATAGGAGTTGGAAGGAAACTCTTACTAAAATGTTAACTTTCTAAAAACCTTCTTTTAGATCTTCCTTGGGCCTTTGGAAAAATATGTGACAAGTGAATGTAAGTCTGTGCCTGGAGAGCTAATAGTGCATTAGTCTATCTCAGCCTAGTGTTCTGCAGCACACATGGGCAGGCAGTTTACTCACACTGACAGGTGACCTGAAAGTGGCACAAGTGCTGTTTCTATCACTATTGTAATTTGCCAGTTCATTTTTCATGCTGAAAATAATATCCAAATTGTAAGACATATGAAAGATATTAGTGTTGCAAATATGTTTAGGTAAACTGACCTATAACAGAATATGTGAAATGAATTTGGAAATAATGCAAGAAGGCAGAACTCAATCATTTAAATTGTGTCTTTGAAGTTGGTAATATAGCTCTGAAGGAGAACCCATGAATAACCTGATTTGGGCAGTGATGATTTATTACAGGTTGCACTGTTGAAGTGTCATTTGGTGTCAGGTTCTTCTCACAGGTAAATCTTTCAGCCACAGAATCTAACTGGTGAGCTTCAGAACCAATAATTGCCACACTTATTGTCCTCAAAATTGCTTATGGCCATGTTTAACCAATTAATTCTGAGTTTCCAAAATCAAAGATTTGACCTTAAGAGGGAAGGGAAAAAAGTGTGAAAGGATGATGAAGAAAATAATTTTACTATTTCTTTTAAAAGTATGTTTTGGAAAATCAATGATTTTAATGCATAGCAGTATGTTTGAAAAATAGACCATTCTAAAAAGCCCATGATACCTTACTGTTGATGAAAAAAGATGATCATATATATAGAACTTGATTAGTCAGAGCATTGGGCATTCCAAAATACAGCCTTTGGTTCAGTAGATTTTAATGCTTTAAATAGACTGACGTTGCATACCCTTATAGAATTGGAATATGATTTCTCAAAAATTAATTTGATAATTTCATGTATGATGTGCATATATGCTAAAAGAATGCAGAAAATCATTTTATGAATAGCCAAATTTGGGGTTGATGTGAACATTTTATGTTACTCATTTGGTTTATACTTTTTTTTTTTTTTTTTACTGTGTGGTTTTTCTTTTCAGAAGTATTTAGGCAATATTGCACGTGAGTTTCAGTTCTTTTTTTCTTTTTTTTGAGATGGAGTCTCACTCTGTCACCCAGGCTGGAGTGCAGTAGTGCGATCTCAGCTCACTGCAACCTCTGCCTCCTGGATTCAAGCGATTCTCCTGTCCCAGCCTCCCAGGTAGCTGGGACTATAGGCACGTGCCACCACACCCGGCTAATTTTTTGTATTTTTAGTAGAGACAGCATTTCACCATGTTAGCTAGGATGGTCTAGATCTCCTGACCTTGTGATCTGCCTGCCTCGGCCTACCGAAGTGCTGGGATTACAGGCGTGAGTCACTGCGCCTGGCCAAGTTTCAGTTCTATATGAAGTATTTGATGTTTTGTTTGAAACAATGCAGCATTAAAGAACCAATGTTATTCACTAATATCATTCATCTTTCAGTTTGGATGATTTGGTTTGCTGCATCTAGGTTGGTGTTTGATCATCTGAAAAAACATTTCAGTGGGAAGAAATGCATAAAATGCCTATAAGAAGTAGAAAGTCATTGAACTGACAGTGTTTGATGCAACTAAAAGAGGATTGTAAGACATAGCTTTCTGCAAACTCGTCTTTAATGCACAAAGCTGTAGTGGTGAATTAACTCTCTCCTTATTGATTCTCTCCTGTACCCAGATGCAAAAAGTGCTAAGTTTCTCTTGTCCTCGTAATACCATTTGGATTTTATTTCTGAATTTAAATAGTAAAATATTTATGATGCTGATCTTTAACCCACCTAAAATTTTATAGTGAAACCTGCTTTATATTGTTGTTCTGAAGCTTACAATTGACCTATACATTGCATTCAGCAAGCTCCTGAATTTAGAACTGCCGTCAGTGTAGTGTATGCTGTTTTCCATGTTGCCTTTTTAGATGGCTTTCTACCCCCTGAACAATAAATAGGATGAGGTTTTACTGTAATTGGGTAAAGTTTACTCTTGGACATTATTTCGATGCTAAAGTAAGGATTCTGTGGATGTTACTTAAAGAGAAAAGCATAAGAGCATGAAGCATATCTGGGAATATCTTTTGCCTTTAAGACGATTCATTCTTGTCTAGAGGGAAAATCTGGCTGATTTGGGAATAAAATATAATTGAGTATTCAACACCATGAAGATAAATCTTATTTTGGAAATCTACTGACTCAGTACCCCAAGCTTGCCCTGAATACTTTGATTGGAATTGGAATATATCAAAAAAGGTTAGTATTTTTGTTGTAGTTAGGATACTAAAAGGATATTAGTTACCCAAGAGATCCAATTTGTTTTTCTGATGAATAGTGTTCAGTAAAATGAAGCAGTCTTAAGAGTGACTAATAATTTCAAAGTGATTTTTCATCTATTCTTAATATTTTTAAATTATTTATTTTTAAGAGTTTTATACCTTGAGCAGATACAATGATCTGCTTTAGTTTAGTGAGAGGACAATTTCTGATTGATTGTTTTCTCTTCAGGCCATCTCACCTCTTCATTCTCTTGTTACATTTGAAGCAGTTGATATAATGGGTTTATACTTTAAAAGATAGACATGGTGCCATGAAGTTGGGGAGTTGGGTGAATTATCCCATTCTAGTTACAGAGGAGCTTTCCTTAAATGCCCTTTAACTTCTAGGTTTTGTTCAAGAAGTTCATTTTCTGAGTAAAAGTTATTTTCATATATGTTGGGGGAAAATTAACTCATCAAAAAAGAATCTTATTAGGTATTTGAACTCTAAAACTAACAGATAAGACGGATATGTACCTTATTAGAGCACCAAAACTAATTTGCTAAGTCTTTTGTTTAGTCCTGCAAGACTGATGCTTAATACACAGTCTGTTCTCCTGTGTCTAGGTCAAGAACTCCAGTTTGCTTTTCTGTTTTGTGTCCTGGTAGCAGCTGTTGAGTAACTTTCACTGGAGGTTGGGAAGGAAGTGGGGAGAAAGTGTTCTTGTTTAGTGTTTTATTTCCTATAATAGGATGCTGCCTAACCCAGTTCAGCTCTTATGTCCTGTTCACTGAATATTCCGGGTAATTGAAAGAAAATATAATGGATGGGCTCCATTAAAACCAGCTCAAAAATAAATTCTTGTCAGTAAAGATTTCTTGTCAAGATGTCTTGGATTGCACTTTTGTTGAGGAAAGACAGTGTAAATAGTTAAAGAATGTTGATAAAATTGAAACATTTGGTTGTGGAATTGTGTGTGGTTTTAGAGGGTTTCTGTTTGTGAAATGTATGTATTAAAAATAATAAAATTCCAGAAACTAACATTGTACTCTGTCTTTAGTTTGTCACTTTATTTTTCATTGAGATTTTTGAGCAGTGGAATTGTCTGGTCAGAAAAGATGAAGAGAAAGCTTTCTGAGGTTTTGATCACTATTCAGGTAACCATTTCAAAGTCACTCCTGCAGCTAATAAAAAAAACTGCCAACTTTTTTGCTGCTTGCGTCATGTATCACATGTAAACTCACTTTGCAATAAAAGCTTTCAGTATGACAAAGTTGATTCTATATGAATAGTCCAAAATTATCGTTCTGGTTTTAGGGAATTCTATTTGATAGATAGTATAGTGTTAAAGATTAGATAGACCCCAAGGTCAACCACCCATAGCCACATAGCCAAAACTTAAGTCGTCCTGATTTCCCTGAAATGCTAGTTCTAATCAAAACAAAATGCAAGGACTTGTCGGCATGATTTGGTGAAATCAAACTTACTAGCCATACAGTAGTCCCCCCTTATCTGCTGTTTTGCGCTCTGCAGTTTCAGTAACCCATGGTCAACCTAAATGGAAAATTCCAGAAACAATTCACATAGTTTAAATTGTGCACCATTCTGAGTAGCATCATGAAATCTCAAGTCCTGTGCCATCCTGTTGAGCAGGCGAATCATCCCTTTGTCCAGTGGATCCATGCTGTAGATGTCCCACGCCTATTAGTCACTTAGGAGGCTGCTAGATGAGTCCCGGTATTGCGGTGCTTGTATTCAGGTCACCTTTATTTTACCCAAAAATGACCCCAAAGTGCAAGAGTAATGCTGGTGTACTCATACACTTGTTCTATATTATTACTAGTCGTTGTTAATCTCTTACTGTGCTTAATTTATCAACTTTATCATAGGTATGAATGTATAGGAAAGGTCTTGGAAAGGATCCCCTAAGGATAAGGGAGTGCCTACTGTGCAGACAAATCAACAACTGGTCTGCTTTCCTTATAAAGAATGTTAACATGTAATAGCCAGTTATAAAAGAGGGCGAAAATACTTTCTCCCTTATGCTTTATAAATGGTACTATAACTGCTGTGTGCAGACTTCTAACCATTTTGGTTTGAGGTCTCCAGGTTTGCCAACTGTTCTTTTGTGTGCACAATAAACATACAATTTTAAAATTTGATCTGATTTTATTTTTGACAATAGATTATTCCACAGATGCTTTTGTTTCCTAGGCCTGTAACAATTTTCATCATGAAAAGACTTGATCGTATGCTTCTTCATTATAAGCAAAGAAGTCTAATTGAACATCTTGCTGACTTCATATACTGTGATCAAGAATAGTTTATCCTTAAATCTCCTTGTCCTCTTCAATTCAAATATCATTCTTGGCCAATAGATTGAAATCCACAAACATTAGAACACAAGATAAGTTGGGGAAACCTGGGTAAAGAAAGTCTTGAGTCTGCCAGTGGATTCAAAGCCTGTGTTGCTACTTACTAATGCAGATGTCTGAGGCATAAATTTGACTTTATTTAAAGCCTTATAAAGGACTTGGGATATGATTTCTACCGATGTAATTTATGGTCAGCAAAATTCCTTTGAAATTTTAAGGAAGGTACAGTTCATACTGTAGAAGGAAAAAAGTTGCAGAAAAAAGAAGTTAAATGGTGATTGGTAAGCAATTAGTTTAATGGAAGAAAATTGTTATTTCTTATTGGTGGTTTCCATTACTTTACTTTAGATCTTGCTTGTATTGTTTTGACTTAAATTTGGCAAATTCAGCAGCAATTAGATTGCTAATTATCTAGGCTGTTTAGTAAAGGGTTAAATTTTCAAAGGGGGAAGAAATTCTTGTCTTGAGCTTTTCTTCTTTTTCTGTTCTCTCAACTCTGCAGTGAGGTAAACCTTACCTGCTGAATGTGAACTACCTTTGAGGACAATAAAGTGCTGTACAGATGTAATATTTGAAATAGTAATGTATTTTTACGGCATATTTTTTCTTTAGTAGAAACTTTTAGCATTGTGGTAATTATATTAGCTCTACCTGGCATTGCTAAGCCTCAGAAACAGCAAAAGTAAAAATAAAGCAGTTTGTCTCATGAAGTTCAGTAAAACAACACTGGTTACATTCATCAGTGTTCAAATGGAATTGGCTACCGTAGCACCATTTCTTGGTGATGAACACCATCTCAAGCAGTTCTGTTACACTTGATTAAAAATTTAGATATCTAAATCAAGCATAGAACTAATTGTAATTCCTAATAAACCCAGTTATTCTAAGAGTGAGAAAGTCATAGCCAAAACAGTCATAGAATTTAGACGTGTCAGAATTTGGAGCAAGGGCTATGCTTTTTGTTTTACCCACATGGTAAATGTTTGTGAATTTCATTGACAATTGTACTCATTTTAGAGGTAAACTGAGGCCCAAAGAAGTTAAATCTAAGTAAGTTCACATAGTTAATGACTAACTAGGAATTAAATCTGGATTCCCACTCCTAGTCCTCAAAGTGAGATTCGGTAACATACTCAGCTAGCTAACTCTTGCTCAGAGGTAGAGAATTCATGAACTTTCTTCGGTTTTCCCTTCTGTTTTCTGTTACCACTTGCATACTGGCCACCTTTAGCATATTAATTGTCAGATCTGGACATTAGTAGTCTGAAGAGATCGTTGCCAGTTGTGCATGTTACTTTTGAAGCTGTTTTAAATGTGAACTTTAGATCCTGAAGTTAATTTTTTTGTTGTTGCTTTCATTTGGTGTTTACTGATTTCATTTTCTGATGCTAAGGGTAACAAATTGGGGGGCCTATATGAATGGCACTTAGACTCTCTGTAAAGGAAAGAAAATGTCAATTACAGCCATGTACACTTTTACCAGATATGTTAATAAGATATCTAACTTGATGTTGACTAAAGAAAAAATAGCAACCTTTTAAATAATTAAAGGTGGTTTTATTCAGAAGTCTTACTGAAGACTGTAGGCTGAGGCCTGTAGCCCAGGAGCAGCCTTTGAGAGAAGGTTCTGCCTGGCTGCTCCAGCACAGATACTTCAACCCACTGCTTATATACAGATGCTGGAGGTTCGGTACGTGCAAAATCACATCAGAGTTTGGGTGTAAGAGTACATCTGGTTATAGATTACAGAAGCATAATCACTAAGCCTGTCAGACATTATATGTTAGAAAAGGGAAGGACTAGGGTCATTTATCTTTTAAAGAATATAGTGACCAGGCAAGAGACTTGGAGGACCGTCTGCTAATACTGCACTGTCCTCAAAGCATGCTTTCGGAGAGCTGCACATTGTTGTGGAGTCAGCGCTTCGTGAAATTATGTTAGCAAGCAGAAATGAGCAGACATGGCTGCTTATTATGTTTGCTACTTTGTCTCCTACGAGGTTGGGTGTAATACACAAACATGGAAGGAGAAGTGTCTGGACATTGTACAGAGCAGGGAGTCCCCAGAAGTAAGTGAGAGGAGCCTTGTGGGTGTGGAAATTACAGATTTGCTCAATATATGTATCAGTGGATGGGCACCTTGCTTTCAGTTGAGAAATAATTTGGGCTTCTGACAAGGGAGTAGATTTAAAAGCTATAGTAGCCCTTGCTTCAGCAACACAGGTGCCAACATAGAAGTAATTCTGTGAGGCCTAGCTGGGCCCTCTGCATAGGAGTGATGAGCACATTGGAAGCATCCCCTATTTTAGAAAAAGAACACTTTCTAAAAGGGAAAAAATTTGAAATCAATAGTTGTGTCTTCACCTCATCTTTTAATGCATTAATTTGTTGACATCTGTTCTCTTTTGTTAAGATAGATGATTGCTTAAGGAGAACTCTGGGTATAAGGTGACGTTTTCACAGTCTACACCACGAATTCATCATTTTATTCACTTGGGGATCTAGCTTTGAGTTATTTTTGGATTCAAACATGTCAAGCTGTCGGATTTGATAGCATTGATCTATCCAGTTTGGGCAGGGTTTTCCTTTTTGACTAACTTTTCTAACAGTTCCTCTGGGTGTGTTTAATTTTCAATTTCTCACAATCTTGTTAGAAGCTCTGGTATCCCAGACTGTTGAGGGTTGCTTGACTTGATCAGGGTTTATTGGAGTTCCATATAGTCTTGGAAAAAGTGCTGGTTACATGTTTCTCTTAAGGAATGACAATTTTTTTATGGTTTAGGGGCTGTCCCTTGCTAATTAGCAGTATTCTAAGTTACTGCCAAACCATTGGTTGAATAAGCGCTTTATGCCTTTTTGTTATTTTCATCACATTAACAAATTGCATATTTTTCTGAAGCTCTGATGACACTGCAGGTGATTGATGAGGGAAGTAAAGCCGGGTGAAGCCTATAGGCTTGCGTTCCTCTGAGGCTCCAGAACCCCATGGTTCTGAAAAGAGAATGATTTGGGCAGGGAGTGGGATAGTGGGAGTCCTGGGGGCTACTGTGCATATTTCAGAAAACTTAATGGAGATCACAAAGTTACCCACCACAAGGTTGCACAGGATACCTAAAAGGTCAGTTTACTTTTGGCAGGAGTTACTGCAATCTTGGTTATCAAGCTGCTCAGAAACACTGGCAGTAGCATATGCCTTTGATGAATAATATATGAAAACAAATGAATTACCTAATAAATACAGTTTACTTTAAAGACATAAGTTTTCAAAACACAGGATAGAGTTGCGGCCGGGTGCGGTGACTCAGGCCTGTAATCCCAGCGCTTTGGGAGGCCGAGGTGGGCGGATCATGAGGTCATGAGATCGAGACCATCCTGGCTAACACGGTGAAACCCCGTCTCTACTAAAAATGTGAAAAATTAGCCGGACGTGGTGGCGGGCACCTGTAGTCCCAGCTGCCCGGGAGGCTGAGGCAGGAGAATGGCGTGAACCCGGGAGGCGGAGCTTGCAGTGAGCCGAGATTGCACCACTGCACTCCAGCCTGGGGGACAGAGCGAGACTCTGTCTCAAACAAAACACACAAAAACATAGGATAGAGTCATACTGGGTTAAGGGTGGTCTTTGGTGATGGGAAAATGCCATTTAAAAAAATGTCCTTCACTTTTTTTCTAGTCCTTTTTCTTCTACCTGTTGTGATAGTTTTGCCTATCTTACTTATCCTTACCTGCCTATCTCTCTCTTTCCTACTTTGTCCTTTCTGTTGCCCTTCCTGTTGCAACAAGTTTCTTAACCATCAGGATATAGTAGAAGCTCCTTGACAAACCCAGACATTAGTTAGTCAGCAAATCAAAAAAGAAGTTAGTTGAGAAAATAATTACCTACAATCAGCAAGAAGATCAACAAGTTGACCCTATAATCAGTTGATTTTCGGCAAAGGTACAAAGAGAATTCATTGAATAAAGGATAATGTAACAAATGGAGTTGGAACAATTTGATATCCATATGCAAAAATATATAAATAACCCAATCTGGATCCATATTTGCACCATATTTTTAAAACTAACTCAAAATGGATCACATATAAATGTAAAATCCAAAAATGGATAGATTAGATGTTATTAAAATTAAGAATTTCTCAAAAGATACTGTTAGGAGAATAAAAAGACAAGCGCCACAGACTGGAAGAAAAGGATTTGTATCCAGAATACATAAAAAGTTCCCCCAAAAAACATTTGAACAAACACGTTAACAGAAAAAGGAATGATGACACATAAGGTACTCAATATTGTTAGTCATTATGGAAATGCAAATTAAAACCACAATGAGGTACCACTTCACACCCATTTTAATGGCTGAAATTAAAAAGAATATCAAGTGCTGGCAAAGATATGAAGTAATTGGGACTGTATTACACTGCTGGTGGGACAGTTTCACAGTTTTCTTAAAAAGTTAAACATGTGCCTAACCTATGTCCCATCCATTCCACTCCTGTGCATTTATTCAAGAAATGAAAGTATATGTCTACCCAAGGACTCATTCATGAATGTTTATAGCAGCTTTGTTTGTAATAGCCCCAAAAAGAAACAATCCAAATACCCATCAACAGAAGAATGAACAAAATTGCAATATGCAATTGCAGAGTACTACCCAGCAATAAAAAGGAACAGATTCTTCATACATGCAACACCATGGACGGACCTCAAAATAATTAAAGTGAAAGAAGCCAGAGAAAAAGACTACACCCTGTATGATTCCATTTATGTAAAGCTCTAGAAGATGCAAATGAATCTGGTGACAGATTGGTGGTTGCCTGGAGATGGGTGGAGGAATATTAATGAGAAGGGAAAGAAAATGATTGCAAAGGGCATGAGAGAATTTGGGGGTGACTGATGTGTTCACTGTCTTGATTGTAGTGATGGTTTCCCAGATGTAGACATCTGTCAAACTTATTAAATTGTATACTTTAAATATGTTTAGTTTATTCTGTGTCAATTATACCTCCATCAGCCAGAAAAAAATACCCTCTTCTCCCCCCTGCACCTCCCTACCCAGGATAACTTGTATATCATAAACATTTTATTTATATTTAAATCAGTAATACACTTTGATTTGACAGATTTGGTTCTTTAGAGCCTCTAGTTGTAGGACTACACTTTCTTGCAAAACCTTCATTTATGATGCACTGTAAGAATGCTTCCTATTTGGTTCTCTTTAAAGTGGAATTGGAACTTAATGACACATGAGAAATACTATAAATATAGAACCTCTCTAGACTTGTAGGATTTCCATTTTTTAAAATCTTTTGCTGTTTTTTTCCCCGTGTTTAATTCAGTATTTTGTGTATATGATTTGCCTCATCTGCTCAAAGCATCCTACTGAGTTATCAAAACAGTATTTTTTTTATAATTATATTTCATTGGTTTATGCACTGTTTTATTAAATTACATCATTGCAATGGCAAACGTAACTGTGGCATAAGCAAGTCTGGGAATAAACCTGAGTAACTTTTGGTAAGTACACAACTCTGCTGGGGGAAACCATATGCAGATGGTGGCTGATAGCGAGGAGGCTCCCAGCTGCCAGCATTCATCTGGCCAGGTCATTCATCATAGTGTGGCTTTACAAAGCAATTTAGAGGCAGTTAATTGCTGGATTGGTTAAGGAAAGGTTGATTGAGAGAAGATTCTACTGCTCAAGCTCGTTTAAATCCTTACTTCCCTCACCTGTAAATATTGAGTCCCTACCTGGGGGTGTTAAATGAAATCATTAAATTAAGTGTTTATTGCAGTCACTGGCATGGAGTAAGTGCCAAAGATGTTCCGTATTAGGATCATTTATGTTATTTCTGGAAGCATTCTTATGTTAGGGCAAGATTGTCTGACTCAACACTTATTTTACCGATGAGGAAAATGGCTCAATGTTTGATGGCCTTTTCCATCACCAACCAGTTAGGTGGTAACCCCTAAGAAAGCTTCCCAGGGGCCTTCTTACTAAGAGGCTCCTGAAGAGTTCTCTAATAGCAGTGGAGGAATTGCAGACCCTGTGTCATGGATACAGGAGCTTCTGAGAGTGGCTTTACTTTATGTCTCTCAAATCGATGGGTGCGTTGATGGAAAGGGAGATAAAACCAGGCCTCAGTGAGGCAGTGAGATGAGAAGAGGGTTGAGAAGGTTGTGCACCTGGTAGGCAGATAAAATCTGTCTTAATAAGGATGGATAGAAATTTTGTGACAGCCATATTTGTTTTTTCCCTAGTTGGGTCAGCTTCAAACTGAGACCTGTGCTCAAAAACCTGTTTCTTCTTTGGTTGGAAAAATGATCCATTTGTTTCTCTTATCTAAAACAGGATCTGTGATCTACCCTAACATGAAATTTTAAGTGTAGATTATTTTTAAAAAATCTAATCGAAATTCTGACAAAGCATTTGACTTATAAGGTTTACATTTTTATATTAAGAATTTTATTGAACTGAAAAATTTCTGAAAGAGAAATTTCACTCCCAACGTCTCTCATTTACATTTTTGTTAGATTTATTAATGCATATGTAGCACTTTGTATGTATGCCGGGAAGCAAGAGCTTTTTGAAAAATTGTGTTGGAATCTCAATTGTTTTCCAGATTTCTTTTTCTTTCTTTCTTTCTTTTTTGAGACGAAGTCTTGCTCTGTCGCCCAGGCTGGAATACAATGGCACGATCTCGGCTCACTGCAACCTCCACCTCCAGGGTTCAAGCAATTCTCCTGTCTCAGCCTCCTGAGTAGCTGGAATTACAGGCATGTGCCACCATGCCTGGCTAACTTTTTGTATTTTTAGTAGAGACGGGGTTTCACCACGTTGGCCAGGCTGGCCTCAAACTCGTGACCTCAGGTGATCCAGCCACCTCAGCCTCTCAGAGTGCTGGGATTACAGGCGTGAGCCACCATGCCCGGCCCAGATTTCTTTAACCTGGTATTCTATGTAGGTGGGATATAACCTGTGGTTCTTTGGAATTGGGGTTTTAACAGTAAGCAATCATATGATGTGTAGTGTAAGAAGCACTAATGTTTTATTACAGCTTTCGGGGTAAAAGCATTGCAAAGGAGGTGACAGGAGTATTCTGTTGCCCAAAAGTTTATGATTTCTCTTTTGATGTTTTTCATGTTGCATGTTTGGATTTGCATTAGTTGAAAGTTCTAAGAAAATATCTAGCAAATTAAGCTACATGTGAAAGCTTTATTCAAAACTGCTAAGCATTAAAATTCAAAAGGATGATTTTATCTAAGAAGAATATTTAAAATAGTCAAATTAGTGTTTTTTATTATTAGAACTGCCTCTATATTGAGGTTAGAGCAAGTACTTTGGCATTTAGTTTTCTTGGTTTATGTGTAATTTTAATTAACAAGATATTAATTATGAGTCTGAGGATTTCAGAATTTAGAAAGGAAATAAGAAAGGTCTGAAATAAATGGAGTTCTCAACTTGTAGAGATGTGCTCTTTTTGAAAATACAAACTTCCAGGTCAGATTTCCAGTTTGGGCCAAGGAAGTAAGCTTTCACCTCTTCAAAGACAATATTGTCTTTGCAGCTGTGGAGGTTTGCGGGGAGAGAGGTCAGAGCCAGATGAAAACAGAGTTTTATAGGATCTATGTCAGCATTTAGCAAGGTTGATCTTGTCGGGTATGAAGTCACTCAGATGGGGGATACAGAGATATTGCTAGCTGTTGTACTATGGAAGTCACGTGATGGGATTCCATGTAAATGTCACTCCAAGTAGGCTCTCCTCTAGGGCAGGGACTGTCTTTGACAACTTCTATCCATAATGCCTACTATAGGGCTGTGCCCATTAGCTGTCTGTCAAACAAATGTGCTGGCAGCTGTGGGGAATTCAGACAATTTTCTTTCCTAGTTTTGTGTTTTGGGTGCCTACTTCCTTGGGGATTCCTTTCAGAAAACCAAATGTCAAAATATTAACAGTAAAGAAAATACCTGGATCATAAGAACTGCCTTCATATCTTACACATTTAGAATAAAAGTGATTCTTAGTCTGTTCAGGCTGCTATAACAATACCTTAGACTGCGTAACTTATAAACAACAGAAATGTATTATTTACAGTTGTAGAGGTTGGGGAGTCTAAGATCAAGGTGCCAACAGATTTGGTGTCTGGTTGAGGGCCTGTTTCTTTCTTTCTTTCTTTTTTTTTTGAGACAGAGTCTCGCTTTATTGCCCAGGCTGGAGTGCAGTGGCACGATCTCAGCTCACTGTAACCTCCACCTTCTAGGTTCAAGCGATTCTCCTGCCTCAGCCTCCCAAGTAGCTGAGACTACAGGTGCCCACCGCCATGCCCAGCTAATTTTTGGTATTTTTAGTAGAGACGGGGTTTCACCACATTGGCTAGGCTGGTCTGGAACTCCTGACCTTGTGATCTGCTCACCTCGGCCTCCCAAAGTGCTGGGATTACAGGAGTGAGCCACCACGCCTGGCCAAGGGCCTGTTTCTTATAGATGATGTCTTCTAGCTGTGTCCTCACATGGCAAAGGTGTGAACAAAGCATACTTGGACTTCTAAGGGCACCAAACTCATTCTGATTAGATCAGAATCCTGATAATCTAATGACCTCCCAAAAGGCCCCACCCCTTCTGTTGTTTTTTGCTTTTGTTTTTCTCTTCTTTTCACAGGTGTTGAAGGTCCCACCTCTAAAAGCCATCAACTTGGGGCTTAGAGTTTCAACATATGAATTTGCAGGAGGAGGCACAAGCGTTCAGACCATAGCAGTGCTCCTGTGTGGGATTATTTAAGTAGTTAAGATTAAAAAGTTAGAAAACATCAGAAAAAGAAGGCACCTTAAAAATCCTGTTTCCCAATCCCTGTACTGTATAGAAACGGGGACAGATACAAGAATTGCTTAGAATCAAGACCTCTAGAGCTGTGCCATTCAGTACAGCAGCCTAGCCACATACTGCTGTTCAAATGAAGTTTAATTTTTTTTTTAAATTAAAAATCCAGTTTATCTGGCCGGGCGCGGTGGCTTACGTCTGTAATCCCAGCACTTTGGGAGGCCCAGGTGGGCGGATCACCGAGGTCAGGAGTTCGAGACCAGCCTGACCCACATGGAGAAACCCCATCTCTACTGAAAATACAAACTTAGCCGGGCTTGGTGGCACATGCCTGTAATCCCGGCTATTTGGGAAGGCTGAGGCAGAAGAATCGCTTGAACCTGGGAGATGGAGGTTGCGGTGAGCCGAGATCGCACCATTGCACTCCAGCCTGGGCAACAAGAGCAAAACTCTGTCTCAAAAAAAATAAAAATAAAAAATCCAGTTTATCAATTGCACTAACGATATTTCAAGTTCTCCGTAGTCACATGTGGCTAGTGGCTACCATATTGGACAGCACCCATTATACAACGTTTCAATTACTAGAGAAAGTTCTATTGGACAGTGCTGGGCTAGATTTTTTTCACCAAAATCTTTCCTGTCCTCTGTGAAAACCTTAATGAGTGGGTTCCTAATTATTAGCCCTTAACACTGTTTCACATATTTCAATAAATGATTTAAAATTAGAAACAATGTGTGGAATACTTCTGTTACTTATTCATTTTTGGTTATCCTGGGTGTGGGGCGGTGTACCTGGGAGACTCAGGGAGTTGTGTTGAGTTCATTCAGACATCAACAGCCTTAAATAAGCAACCACAGGGATGCAAGACAGAATGGAAAAGGGCGCACTTGGCCTCCTAAGAAACACAAGGCTAATTTCAAGTCTGTGTCAAGCGAAAGTAACTTCCCAAAGCTGGAGTTGCTAACATCCCTGCTCAATTTATCCTCTTCTGTGAGCAGCTAAGCATACAGTTAATTCATTTTTTAATAACCTAATATTAATGGCATTTTTTTGAGTTGATAATCCCTTAGGAAACTTCAATGGACTTAATCCAAGATGATTTTTCTTTGTTGAGTGGTTCTCATAGATCACAGTACTAATTGGATTATTCTAAGTATAACAGTGAAATCAGTGGAGGCTGAATCTTGGGGTTTTACTTCTGATTTATTTATTCAACCAATTAACAATTTGGGAACCCTCTGGAGTCACAAGTCTTGCAGACATACTTGATGGCTTAATGCCAGCTGAGGACTGTAAACTGAGTGTATCGAGGAAAATAAAATCCTTGAATACAGTCTTGGATCAAGAAGTCAGCTCTTTAAAGCTATTAATCAAATGTCACCTTCTTATGAAGCCTACCCTGACCACACTATTTAAATTGCAACCCTTTGGGCTCCTTTTCAATAACACTTATCACCTTCTGTCGCATTTAGCATGCTTATTGTTTATTGTGTGTCTCTTCCCACTGAAATCTAAGCCTGTTAAGGACATGGGTATTTGTTTGATTTGGGGGAGTCTATTTCACTGATATATACCAAGTGTCTAGAACAGTGCTTGTCACATAGGAGATACTCAAGAAATAGTCATTGAATGTATGAATAAGTGACTATGATCACAAAGAGGAGGATTGTTTTCACTTGATCACTCCACTAAAACTACTGTTGTGGGTTGGGCATGATGGCTCACGTCTGTAATCCCAGCACTTTCGGAGGCCGAGGCAGGCGGATCATGAGGTCAGGAGATCAAGACCATTCTGGCTAACACAGTAAAACCCCGTCTCTACTAAAAAAAAAAAAAAAAGAAATACAAAAAATTAGCTGGGCATGGTGGCACACGCCTGTATTCCCAGCTACTTGGGAGGCTGAGGCAGGAGAATCACTTGAACCTGTTAGGCGGAGGTTGCAGTGAGCCGAGATTGCGCCACTGCACTCCAGCCTGGGCAACAGAGCAAGACTCCGTCTCAAAAAAAAAAAAAAACCCTACTGTTGTGAAGATCACTGGTGACCTCCATGTGTTAAAACCTAAAACCTGTGGTCATTTCTCAGTCCTCATCATACTTAAATTCTTCAAAGCTTTTAATACAATAACCTCCTCTTCTAGGACTCCATGTGTTGCAGGTTTTCCTCCTAACTTACTGGCTAGCTCCTTCTCAATTCCTCCTTAAGTGGTCCTTCTTCCTCTCCCAGTCTCAACAATGGAATACCCCAGTGCCCAGTCTTTGACCCTCTTTTTTTTTTTTTTTTTTTTTTTTATCATTGTCTTGGTGATCTCAGTCTGTTTCATGGCTTAAATCACAACCATATAGTGAAGACTCCTAAATTGATATATCTAGCCTAGAGTTCTCCTCTAAACTCTAGACTGTATTAGTTTGAAAACAACCTCCAAATGTCAGTGGCTGAAACAAACATCTATTTCTTGCTCACGGGTTTTCAGCTCAGCTGCGTCTCAGCTCCAGGCTGTGGATTGGATTTACATTTTCTCCCTGTTTCATAAGTGGATCTTTTTGCTGATCTTCTTATTCTAGGACCCCAGGCCAAAGGCACTATCTGTATCTGGTCTGTGATATTCTATTGCACCAGAGAGCAGAAACAAGAGGGCAGGTGGAAGTCTTTGATGCCTCTAAACATGGCATATGTCACATCTTCTCAGTTTTCTTTTTTTGAAGACGGAGTTTTGCTCTGTCACCAGGCTGGAGTGCAGTGGTGTGATCTCGGCTCACTGCAACCTCCACCTCCCGGGTACAAGCGATTCTCCTGCCTCAGCCTCCTGAGTAGCTGGGATTACAGGTGCACACCACCATGCCTGGATAATTTTTATATTTTTAGTAGAGATGGGGTTTCACCATGTTGGCCAGGATGGTCTTGATCTCTTGTCCTCCTGATCCACCCGCCTCAGCCTTCCAAAGTGCCGGGATTACAGGCATAAGCCACCGCACCTAGCCCATCTTCTCACATTCTATTGGTCAAAGCATGTCACATGGCCAAGACCAAAGTCAATGAGACAGGAGTATACTCCATCAACTGGAAAGGGAGTAAATGATTTTGAATAACAATACAGTCTCACAGAATATCTATCAGACATTTCAGACTTAGCATGTCCAACATTGAGTTCTTGATCTTTCTCTCCAAACTTGTTCCTTCTACATTCTCCCCCATTTCAGTTACTGACAAATCCAATTGCTTAGACCAGAATTCTTGGAATCATCCTAAATTCTTCTTTTTTATATTCCATACCCAAAGTTTTAGAAAATCCTATCAATTCAGTCACCAAAATATGTTTAGAATTCAACCACCTCACACAACTCAGCACTACTACTTGATACGAGTCATTGTCTCTTGCTTACCATATTGCAATAGACTTCCAGTTGATCCAACTGCTTCTGCCTTGGCCTCTCAATGTATTTCCATCAAAACAGCCCTGTCTGCAAAACTGTATAATGTTTTCCCTTCAGAGTAAAAGTCAAAATCCTTGAAATGGCCAGCAAGAATCTACGTGATCCAGCCCCCAATTACTTCTGTAAACTCTTAGGGAAGTGTTACTACTCTTTCCCTTGCTCACTCTGTCTCAGTGAGGTCTCCCTGCTATTCTTCTAAAATACCAGGCGTGTTGCCACTTGTATTTGTTTTCTCTCTCTGCTGTAACAAATTACCACAAACACAGTGGCTTAAAACAACACAAATTTATTATCTTACAGTTCTGTAGTCAGAAGTCTGACACAGGCCAGGTCTTGCTGTGCTAAAATCACAGTGTTAGCTGGGCTTCATTCCTTTCTCAAGGGCCTTCAGGGAGAATTTGTTTCCTTGCCCTTTCCAATGCCTGGAGGCCATCTATGTTTCTTAGTTCATGGCCCCTTCCCCCATCTTGAATGCCAGCAAGGATGGATTGAGTCCTTCTCACATTGCATCACTCTAACCTCATTTTATGCCTCCCATGTCCACTTTTTAAACAATTTTAAAACATTTTATTTTGTAAGTTTTGTAGAAACAACGTTTATTATCATTCCTTTCACTTGGTAGTTTTATGATAGCTATATAATGTAAAGAAAATACAATGATTATTTTCACCTAGGCCCATGTAAGATGTCCCTAAAATTCCTCAAATTTACCCTGGTGTGCCACATATTTTTATTTTCTATGTGTGACATTGATGTGAAGTCTGAGAAGCCTGTGCATAGCTAGAGTGTCTAACATGGAATTATCCAGAATATGTGTAGTACATTTGAATAGGTTCAAGAGATACCTTCATCCAACTATGGTGAAAAATTTCAAAAGAACCAGAAAAACTGTGACAGATTTACATGAGGTCCATCTTTACAAAATTGCATTGAAAAATAATTCTATCACATTAAAAAGTTAAACCACAAAACTGAAGACAACCTAATGTAAACAAAGTGATCAGAAATGATAAACTTCAAGTTGATGCCATAATTGTAGTTGCATGGTTAAGTTGAGGAAATACTGGATATTAAAAGCCCAGTGATGACTTTGTATGCTAACTTGAGTTATTTCCTTGAATAATGGTTATATTGAGGAATTGGTCAATTTTCCCTTTGTTCTTCTGCTTGTTTTGCTGTTTTCTCCAAATATGTCTGCTGAGGTGAACTAAAGAGGACATTTTTCCCATCATGTTCTCTAAAAATCCACTAGATGGGATCTTCTAAAGAATCCAACAGAAATCATACTCTTCTAGGAAATTGCTGATGGTCCCTAACCACTCTACTGTGAATGACACCGGACCTCAAAAATAACATTGAAAATGCACAGGTAAGACATAATAGTTGTCAGCAGCAAATATTTTCTTTGGGGAGGAAAGGGTGAGATAAGAAAAAAAAGGAAAGGAATCTACCATATAGGTTGCAGTAATCTTAAATGCTCCAATTAAGCCATATAATAAGTCTTCCATGGATACATTAAAACACATTTGAAGCAAAATTTCCAGCAACTAAGAGTGTTTGGAACATGAGAGTTTAGAAAATAGTAGTAGCAATAATGATTATTGCTATTGTTGTTAATCCTTATCATACTATTTTTATAATAATAAAGGAAGTCATAGCTACTGTATCTCCAGATCTGTTTTTTTTTTTTTTTTTTTTTTTTTTTTTTTTGAGATGGAGTTTCGCTCTTGTTGCCCAGGCTGGAGTGCAATGGTGTGATCTTGGCTCACTGCAACCTCTGCGTCCTGGGTTCAAGCTATTCTCCTGCCTCAGCCTCCCTAGTAGCTGGGATTACAGGTGCCCACCACCATACCCAGCTAAGTTTTTGTATTTTTAGTAGAGATGGGATTTCACTATGTTGGCCAGGCTGGTCTCGAACTCCTGACCTCAGGCGATCCACCTGCCTCGGCTTCCCAAAGTGCTGGGATTACAGGCATGAGCCACTACACCCGGCCCAGATCTCTTTAAACCTTAATAAATATATAGAACTTATAGGAAATATTACTGCAATGTCCCTTATAGTCAATTAAAAGGTAAATTAAAACCTCAGCCAAGATAGCAGTTTCTAAGACATCAAAAACACTTATTGAGTTCTATACTATCTTTGGTTATTTTCTTTTTTTTTTTTTTTTTTTTTTTTTTGAGACGGAGTCTCGCTCTGTCGCCCAGGCTGGAGTGCAGTGGCGCGATCTCGGCTCACTGCAAGCTCCGCCTCCCGGGTTCACGCCATTCTCCTGCCTCAGCCTCCCGAGTAGCTGGGACTACAGGCGCCCGCTACCACGCCCAGCTAATTTTTTGTATTTTTAGTAGAGATGGGGTTTCACCGTGTTAGCCAGGATGGTCTCGATCTCCTGACCTCGTGATCCACCCGCCTCGGCCTCCCAAAGTGCTGGGATTACAGGCGTGAGCCACCGCGCCCGGCCTGGTTATTTTCTTAATTCCAATTCTGAAAAAAAATAAATGAATTCAAGCCTTGTTCACTTTTAAGGACCTTTGTGAGTATATTGGGCCCACCCAATAATCCAGAATAATTCCCTTATTTTAAGGTCAGCTGACTAGCAACCTTGATTCTGTCTGCAATTTTCATTAATCTTTGCCCTATAACCTAACATGTTCACAGGTTCTAGGGATTAGGGGATGGACAGCTTTGGGGGTGGGGGGTTATTATTCCACCTATTATATCCCTTCAGGGAACTACCCTTACTATTCTCTTTTACTGTTCTACTCTCCCTTCAGTTATCTCTAGATCACGTACTCTTATAGAGTTTTACTGAGATGTGTTTTTCTCAATTAGGTCTTTTCTGACTGTTGAAAATGCAGCTGCTGCCTAACCTCCTATTTCCCCTACTGGTTTTATTTTTGTCCAAGGCACTTATGACCAACTAACATCCTGTATATTATATTTATGTATCCTATTTGTTGTCTGTTTTCCTCACTATAATGCAAGCTCCATGCAGACAGTGATTTTGTTTATTTGTTCACTGCTGTATTCCCAGCATCTGGAGTAGTACGTGGCACCTAGTAAGCACTCAATAAATATTTATTGAGTGTGTCAATGAAGACTTTTCATCTTTCACTAGTTGGAGGTATGATACATTACAATCAGTTACAGAAATCAATCAATCATTGATTGACAAATATTCCTTGACAATTATGTGACTAAGACGACGTAAATGTAAATAAAAAGGTCTCTGTAATCTAGGAAAGTTATACAGAGGAATCAGGAATCTGAGGAACCCAAACAGATGTTAGGTTATTAAGTCAGTGTCTTAGTCCATTTGTGCTGCTATCACAGAATACCTGAGACTGGATAATTCATAATGAACAGAAATTTATTGACTCATATTTCTGGAGGCTGAGAAGTCTAAGGTTAAGGCTCCAGCAAGTTCGGTGTCTGCTGAAGCCATTCTCTTTTTCCAAGATGGCGCCCTGCATGCTGCATCCTCTGGAGGGGAGGAAGGCTGGATTCTCACTTGGCAGAAGGCAGAAGGACCAAGATGTAAAAGTGGGCTGAACTCTCCTTTTATATGGCATTAATCCCACCCATGAGGTCATAACTCTTATGGCCTAATCATCTCTTAAGTTCTCACCCATGAATACTGTTACACTGACCAAGTAAATTTCAACATGAGTTTTGGAGGGGACAAACATTCAAACCATATCAGTTGGTATAAGAGGCAGCATAAACAAACAAACAAAAAATCCCTGAGAAAACTCCTACCGTCTTTCAGTAAAACTATTTCTGGCAATGTTTCCTCAAGCATTGTTTTAGGAGGGCCTACTCAATATCCATTGTACTTTTTTTTTTTTTTTAACTAATAAACCCGGATTTTGTTCTGGGAAGCAACATGCCCAGACAAAATACTAAATCTATGTGGAAGTCTTGGGTAGGGCTGCTGGGGAACTTCTTAAAGAGGCCCTACTCAACTGGAAGGTACCCCTTCTCTCCTTTCTACTTCTTGCTTCCTGGAAAAAGAGTGAGAGGTCAGGAGCTCCAGAAGTCATCTTGGAATGGGAGGCGACTATAAGGAAGGAAGCCTGGGCTCCTGAGGACCCTGGAGCCAGCATCTCAGGCCGGGGTGCCTACCTCCAGATTGTTACAATGTGAGACAGATAAGCTGTTGTGTTGGTTATTTTCCTTTTGCAGCCCTCTCCCCAAGATCCCTCCTCTACTCTGTCTTCCATAATCTGTGCCCTAGGAAGGTCCATTGCTCTCTGGCTTCCAATTGGTTTTGGCCAATTGAGGTGCATGGCAGGAGACCAATGCAGGAGAAGGGAAGGATTATTTTCCCCACTCCCTGCTTGCATTGTCTTGGGTCTAGCAGAGGCTCTGTTCCTCTATGGCCATAGCACCTGCTCAGCAGCCCTTCCTCCCAGGCTGCAGCTCTTGATGGGCTCCATTCACACCATCCCCTCAGCGTAGGGGTGGTAATGGCCTCCCACTGCTGCTAACCCCAGGGAGCGTCATCATTCCTCTTTGTTTCCTGAACCCTGTCCATACCTCTATAAATACTGACTTCTTTAAACTTTGTTTCAGCTAAACCCTTTCGAATATGCCATCTGTTTCTTTCTTCCTTTTTTTTTTTTTTTAAATCATCCAGCCCAAAATGTCAATGTGCCATCTCTTTCATGCTGGGATCCCCAACCGATAAAGGTTCATATTTAGGTTTCCTGCTGTATGCAGCTAAATTTAATCCTGACTGGTGTAGCCTACAGGGCCCATGTTGTTAGAAAAATATTTATATTTAGATCCTAGATTCACACTCAGTTCAGCAAAATGATCATATTGTTAGTAAGATCTTTGCCTTAATTTTTTTTGCAAACTAAATTATTTTTTAAATTTTTCCTTTCTAATCTTCCTGTTCTAGGTTTTTCACTAAGTTCTTTCTCCTAAGCTTCAAGCTTATCTAGCATTCTAAACCTGCGACTCTACCAATTTCTTGCTAACAGCTGCTGTCTACCTGATGTCCTTTTACCAGTCAGTCAAATGTGTTATTGAACATTTCTTGAGCATCACCCTGGGTTTGGCCCTGGGGTCCAGTGGTGAATGAGCAGACAGGCTCTGCTGCTGTGGAGCCACCTCATCTGGCAGGAAATTCAGATGCCAGACAGACCATTGCTCAAATGACTCCTCTAAAAAGGAGAAGAACTCACTGCTACACATAATAGTGCATTGAACCCAAGCTGGGGGAGATAGGCAGAGGAGTTGGGGAGATGGCATCTAAGCAAAGATATGAGCAAAGCCTCAGTAAAAATATAGCCAGGCATAGGTGGTGATGGGATCAGAGTGAGCTTTGCTGGTAAGGGATGCTGAGTTAATAAAGGCCTTGATTGGTGCCTTTCTAGAGCATGGTGCATTTCTAGAATTGAGAGAAGCCTGGTATGACCGGAGCAGTAAAAAAGTGGGGTGGGGTAAGGCTGGAGTGGTGGGTGGAGACTAAAATTTATAGGGTTCATGATGCTTTTTTAAGGATTTAAGACTCAATTTTAAGACTTTAATGGGAAGCGATTTCTCGTATCTCTAAGAATGGGCCTCACAGACCTCCAATGACAGGAAGCAAAATCATACCGGGGCCCAGCAACAGTGCTCTGAAATCTATCAATGTCTTTGCTCTGAGGCTTTCATAGGTAGCTCCAGCCAGTAGCTGAGCACAGCCAGGTGATCAAGGCGGGCCCATTCCTAGAAGATATGGGACTCCTTTGAAGGCCATTCTTAGCTGAGGACTCCCCTGCAGCCTTGCCAGCTTTTCCTCAGGCTCCCTGGTAATCCAGGGCTCTCCCACCTTCCTTCCCTCTCTTCTACACTTGCGGCCAGATCTGCATTGTGTACCGACAGCTCTTCCAGTGTCTTCTGTTTCTCTATTTTCTCTCACGGGCATCTCCCCTAATAATACCATTGCATGTTTAATCCTGTCTTGGTGTCTACGATCTAGGCTATATATTTTAAGAGGGACATTTGCTACCTGGAGCATGGCAGATAAGAGTACCCGTAGGGTGAGAGAAATAAAAGACCATGCCTTATGTAGCGTGGTCAAAGGACCTCCATGTTTAGCGAGGACCCTGTCTAGCACACCATGGAAGGATATTGAGCAGGGAAAAACAATGAAGATTTAGGTATTTAATAAGTAATTTTGGGATGCCATGATCAATGGTGGATGTCGGGAGATGAGTCAGGAGGTAAGAGATGCTGGTGACCATGTAGTGAGAGTGGAAGTGGAGAGAGGTGGAGAGAATGGACAGAGATTTGGGATGTAAAATCAATAGGGCTCAGTGATTATGTTGGTGGGATGTCTCCATTAGGTTTCTATTTTCTTTCACTTCCCTGTTAACAAAGATTTATTGAGGGACTGATACCCCAGTCCAGCCTAAATTTCATGACCTAGTGTTTCAATTCCCATCTTGTCAATATTTTTCTTGTTACCCCTTGTAACTGCAGTGACAAAACACCAACTTTGGGCTGCCTTCTCTGAGCCTAGTCATAGCCTGGGCAGCTGCTGGAGAACACCCCATACCATGCATCTGGGTCATTTTACCTTCCTGGTCTCTATCCAGTCTCAATAGATCTACAGTCTCATGCTCTTTTAATCATTTTTCCTCCCCTATTCTTCCTGGCAGCTTTTATATTTAAATCTCTTCTCGATTCTCTTTAAACCCAACCCACCAACCCCTCCTCCTCATTCACAGGAGATAACCTTGCCTTTTACTTTACATTGAAATAAATTTAAAAATCCTTCAACTTCTTGCCACCAAATTACCAAACTTCACAATATCTGGAACTTTATTCCATCTTTCTTATCTTTAAAGAGTTGTCCAATTTCCTGTGAAGTGAAATTGATGGAGGCCAGTGTTTTGGACTGAGCTCCTGCATCAGGTCCCAATAGAACAGACAGAATCAAAATGGAGTCACTCACGCTGAAGCTCCACATCACCAAACTGAAACTAAATTGGTAATCTGACCTTCCAAAAAATCAGGAGAGATGATAGACAAATCCCCCAAATAGGCCAGTGTTAGCTGGCACGATAAGGAATTCCCTCCTGCTTTAACCCTTATAACCTGATGTTAACCAATCCACTCTTTGTATTATGTTGTTTTTTTTTTGTTCCTGCTCAAGCTACCTTACAAAAATTGACTGCTCCAACATGCCTCCAGCATAGTGCCTATTTTTAGGTGAGATGCTGCCCAATTCATGAATTGCAAGTAAATGCCAATTAAATCATTTAACTAAATTTGTTGAGATTTTTGTCTTTTGACACTTCTCTAATGCTAGTACATTTTACCTATTTCCGCTGCTGTATCAGAGATTCTCTCAGCCCTGATTCCCCCACAGTTCCCTCTTTACTGGCTCGTCAGTGCTTGGTTGGTTGGTTTGTCTGTGTTTTTATTTGGCTGTGTGAAAAAAGAAATGGAAGACAGAAAGCATTACCCTGCTCACACTGGCTGACTCAAACACCTTGCTATAAACATGCTGGAGAAAAGCCTTAGACTGGCCTCAAAGCTGAAAGCACCAGGGAAAATTAACTGCTTCCTACTCGTTACAACATTACCTTCCTAGCATGCTACGGCCAGTCACTTACTGCAGTACCCACACCATAACCACTGCTTTCTCCTCTAATAGTGATACATATTTTTAGTTTTATTATTTCTTTTGATTGAAATGATGCCATACGAAATTTCCATTTGAAAGTTTCTCAGTTGTATCTAGTTACATAGTACAGTTCAGAAACCTGTCCCAGACTGACTTTATCAGGAATCTAACTGGCATAGATCATATCCATGTATACGTGGTTGTACATTCTTTTCTACTGGACTAACCAAGAACCATTTCAGTGATGCAAATCATGTGACCTCTGGTTTAGCTGAAAAAGCCCTGGACTTCTCAGAAACCTTGATCAAATTTTCCACTATTGTACAAATTGGCCATTTTAGGAATTTCAAACTTCAATCATTTGGTTTCTTTTATATTTTATTTTTATTTTGGTTGTGTAATGGGACCTAAACAAATAAACTTTGATCTTTGTTTTAAAGATTATTAAAAAGTTACGTGTATGTACATATAGCTCTTCAAGACCCACAGCTTTCACTATGCTGTAGGATATTGTCTCTGTGTAGTACATATGACATTGCAGGTTAATTTTCCTTGAGTGCTTTATACTCTTATTTTTCTAGTAAATCTTTTAAAATTGACATGTAATAATTGTACATATTTCTAAAGTACAGTGTGATATTTTGATACATGTATACAATGTATAATCATCAAATCAGGATAATTAGCATATCCATCACCTCCAATATTTATCATTTTTTGTGTTAGAAACATTCAAAATCATCTCTTCTAGTTGTTTGAAAATATACAAGAAATTATTGTTAACTAGTCACCTTATAGCAGTATAGAACACTAGAACTTATTCCTTCTATCTAGCTGTAATTTTGTATCTGTAAACCGCCTCTCCCTATCCTCCCTCCCTGCCTTCCCAGCTTCTAGTAACTATCATTCTATTCTCTACTTCTATGAGCAGAACTTTTTAAGCTCCCACATATGAGTGAGAACACACAGTATTTATCTTTCTGTGCCTGGCTCATTTCACTTAATATCCTCTAATCTCATTCACGTTGCTGTGAAAGACTGGATTTCATTCTTTATTATGACTGAATAGTATTCCATTATTTGTATATAAATACCACATTTTCTTTATCCAGTCATCTGCTGATGGACACTTAGGTTGATTCCATGTATTGTCTATTATGACAATATGTCTATTATGAACAATGCTGCAATAAACATGGGGGTGCAGATATCTCTTTGCTACACATATTTTCTTTCCTTTGGATAAATATACTCTTATTTTTAAATCTTAAAAGTTCTTCCCTGGAATTTACATGTACCTTCAGTTACTAGCCTTTCTCTCTCCTTTCACAGCCTAATTCAAAGAATTGTCTGGATTTTCTCTCATTAGCGCTTCACCTGCTGCAATCTCACTTCCACCCTTACCACTCTGGGGAAAATTGCTCTAATCAAGGAAGCCAGTGTCCCATAATTGCTAAATACAATAAGTGCTTTTCATTTCTTAGCTTAACCTCTCAGCAGCACCTGATAAAGCTGCCTACTCCCTTTTTCTTGAAACACTTTCTTCCCTTGGTTTCCATGACAATGTACTCTTCTGGCTTTTTTTCCCCCTACCTCTCTGGATGCTTTTTAGTTTTTCTCTACCCATCTCTTAAGTCTTCTCATACTATGCACCCTGTCAAAGGAAGAAGAGAGAAATTGCTCAGCAGTCTAACAATTCTCCTCAAAGTCATCCACACCCATCAGTGTTTCCCCTCTTCATCATTCATGTTTTCTCAAATATAAGCTAAATGTGGTTGACAGACTACTGATGGTGATTTGAGGCCACTTCCTAAAATTTCTGCAAAGACAGTCCAGTTCCACTCTAGAATGTGAGGTACCTTAGCATTTATACTTAGTCTTGGGACTTGAGTTGAAATTGGGACAAGAGGAAAAAAAATTCATCGGTGTTCTGGTATATGTATGAATTTTTTAAAAAAACATTCCTATTTAAAGCCTTGGTTTAGAGCAAACTGTGCTTCTCCAAACTTCAAGTGCATCTCTCTATTCTCTGACATGTTAGACAGCTTGCTGAAATGAAGTTTCCATTAATGTCCTAATTTTTTTTTTTTTTTGAGAAGGAGTCTTGCTCTGTCACCCAGGCTGGAGTGCAGTGGCACGATCTCAGCTCACTGCAACCTCCACCTCCCAGGTTCAAGCAATTCTCCTGCCTCTGCCTCCCAAGTAGCTGGGATTACAGGTGCCCACTAGGGCTACCATGCCCGGCTAATTTTTGCATTTTTTAGTAGAGATGGGGTTTCACCATGTTGGCCAGGCTGGTGTTGAACTCCTGACCTTGTGATCCACCCACCTCGCCCTCCCAAAGTACTGGGATTACAGGCATGAGCCACTGCTCCCAGCCTAATGTCCTAATTGTTATATTCTTCTTGATGGAGGCACTCTGCAGCACTCCCACTCTGCAGCACTCCCATTCTCCAGCTCGAGCCCAGGGAAGCCATCCCTAACTATATCTCATAGAGGCCTTTGGGGAAGGCAGCCAGTGGACCCAGGGAGGGGTCACAGGGTGAAAGAAGCTCCCAACTGAATTTTGTGACACGATTTTGAGTGGGCATGAACTCCCTTGATCAGAATCTGGGGGGCAAGTGGGAAGTGTGCTACAGACACAAGCACAGGAGCTAGGCACCTGGCATTGTGGGCAGATGGGAGGGGTGAAGCCTAAAAGCCCTGCTTGCTTTCTCAGTGCAGAAGCTTATAGCCTGGGGCAGGTCTGAGTTCTATGTGCAGGCTGCCTGGATCTAAACCCAGCACTGTTAGCAGGGCATTGCAGGATTGAGACCAGCCTCGCCAACTGCATGGGAGCTGGGTGAGGCCTATCATTCACCCAGCTATTCTCCACTCCCCTTGTAAACTCTACTGTATACCAGAGTCAATTGTACTCCCCTATGGAACATTATCCCAATGGCCTGAGAACCACCCCCCATCCCCACAGTGGCTGTGGCAAGCCCTGCCCAAGGAGAGTCTGAGCTCAGACCTGCCTAACCCTGCCCTCACCTGATGGTATTTCTCTACCTGCCCTGAGAGCTTAACACAAAGGACATAAACTCTTGGGAGCCCATTGCCTGAGAAACCAGAATACTTCCCCTGGCCAACTTAGGGCAAGCTCACATCCCACTGTTACTGCCACAGCTGGTGCTCTCTTGCAAGCGCCACCTCCTGGCTGGAGGCCAACCAAGTCAGGGCATTACAGCAACTCTTGGCAGCCCTCTGGGTTCAAGCAATTCTCTTGCCTCAGACTCCTGAGTAACTGGGATTACAGGCATGCACCACCACACCTGGCAAATTTTTTATTTTTAGTAGAGATGGGGTTACACCATGTTGGCCAGGCTGGTCTCAAACTCCTGACCTCAAGTAATCCACCCGCCTCAGCCTCCCAAAGTGCTGGAATTACGGGCTACTTAAAGAAATTTAAAAAATAGTCCAGGATATGGATGAAAAATTTTCCAGAGAAATAGATATCATAGAGAAAAAAACATTCAGAACATCTGGAAATGAAAGACACACTTAGCAAAATACAAAATGGAGTGGAAAGTTTCTACAATAGACTAGAACAAGTAGAAGAAAGAATTTCAGAGCTGGAAGAAAAGGCTTTTGAATTAACCCAATCAGACAAAGACAAAGAAAAAAGAAAAGAAAAAAAAAAGAACAAAGTCTCCAAGAAATATGGGATTAAGTAAAATGTCCAAACCTAAGAATATTTGGTGTTCCAGAGGAAGAAGAGAAACCTATAAGTTTGGAAAACCTATTTGAGGGAATAACTGAGAAAAACTTCCCTGGCTTTGCTAGGAATCTAGACATCCAGCTATAAGAAGCTGTCCTGGAAAAGTCATCGCCAGAAGATCATCACCAAGGAACATAGTCATCAGGTTATCTAAAGTCAAGATGAAGGAAAGAATCTAAAGAGCTATGAGACAAAAGCATCAGGTAACCTATAAAGGAAAACTTATCAGATTAACAGCAGATTCCTCAGCAGAAACCTTACAAGTTAGAAGGGATTGGGATCCTATCTTTAACTTCCTGAAACAAAATAATTGTCATCCAAGAATTTTGTATCCAGCAAAACTAAGCTTCATAAATGAAGGAGAGATAAAGTCTTTTGCAAACAAACAAATGCTTAGAGAATTTGCCACTACCAAACCGGCACTACAAGAAACGCTAAAAGGGCTTCTAAGTCTTGAAACAAAACCTGAAAATACAGTAAAATCAAGCATTCTGAAAGCATGAGTCTCACAGGGCCTATAAAATAATAACACAATGATAAAAAACAAGGTATTTAGGCAACAACTAACATGATGAATAGAACAGTACCTCACATCTCAATACTAACATTGAATGTAAATGGCCTAAATGCTCCACCTAAAAGATACAGAATGGGTCAGGGGCATGGTGGCTCAAGCCTGTAATCCCAGCACTTTGGGAGGCCAAGGTGGGCGGATCACGAAGTCAGGAGATTGAGACCATCCTAGCTAACATGGTGAAACCCCATCTCTACTAAAAACACAAAAAATTAGCCAGGCGTGGTGACATGTGCCTGTATTCCCAGCTACTTGGGAGGCTGAGGCAGGAGAATCGCTTCAACCCAGGAGGCAGAGGCGGAGGTTGTAGTTAGCTGAGATCACGCCACTGCACCCCAGCCTGGGCAACAGAGTGAGACTCCATCTCAAAAAAAAAAAAAAAAGATACAGAATGGCAGAATGGATTTAAAAAAACCTACCAACCAAGTGTCTGCTGTCTTCATGAGACTTACCTAACACATAAGACCTCACATAGACTTAAGGTAAAGGGGTGGAAAAAGATATTCCACACAAATGGAAACCAAAAGCGAGCAGCAGTAGTTATTCTTAGATAAAGCAGACTTTAAATCAACAACTGTAAAAACAGAAAAAGAAGGACATTATATAGTGATAGAAGGATTAGTCCAACAGGAAGATATTACATATGCACCTAACACTGGAGCTCCCAAATTTATAAAATAATTACTACGAGACCTAAGAAATGAGATGGATAGGAACAAAATAATAGTGCGGGACTTCAGTACTCCACTGACAGCATTAGGCAGATCATCAAGACAGAAAGTCAACAGAGAAAAAATAGACTTAAACTACACCCTAGAACAAATGGACCTAACAGATATTTATAGAAAATTCTACCCAATAACTGCAGAATATTCATTATTCTCATCAGCATGTGGAATATTCTCCAAGACAGACCATATGATAGGCCACAAAACAAGTCTTAATACATTTAAGAAAGTCAAAATCATATCAAGGACCTTCTCAGACCACAATGGAATAAAATTGGAAGTTAATTCCAAAAGGAATCCTCAGAACTATACAAATACATGGAAAGTAAATAATCTGCCCTTGAATGATCTTTGGATGAATAATGAAATCAAGATGGAAATTAAAACAATTCTTTGAAATGAATGATAATAGTGACACAACTTATCAAAACCTCTGGGATACAGCAAAAGCAGTGCTAAGAGGAAAGTTCATAGCATTAAACATCTACATCAAAAAGTCTGAAAGAGCACAAATAGACGACCCAATGTCACATCTCAAAGAACTAGAGAAACAAGAACAAACTAAATACAAGCCCAGCAGAAGAAAAGAAATAACAAAGATCATAGCAGACTGAAATAAAATTGAAACAAAAAGAACTACGAACAATAAATGAAACAAAAAGTTGGTTCTTTGAAAAGAGCAACAAAATTGATGGCCCGTTAGTGAGACTAACTGAGAAAAGAAGAGAGAACATCCAATCTAGTTCAATTAGAAATGAAATAGGGCCAGGCGCAGTGGCTCACGCTTGTAATCCCAGCACTTTGGGAGGCCGAGGTGGGCAGATTGCTTGAGGCCAGGAAGTTGAGACCAGCCTGGCTAACATGGCAAAATGCTGTTTCTACTAAAAGTACAAAAATTAGCTGGGCATGGTGGTGCGCACCTATAATCCCAGCTAGTCAGGAGGCTGACGTATGAGAATTGCTTGGGCCTGGGAGGTGGAGGTTGCAGTAAGCCAAGATCGCACCACTGCACTCCAGCCTGGATGACAGAGTGAGACTCAGTCTCAAACAAAAAAAAAAAAAAAAAGAGAGAGAGAGAGAGAAACTGGAAATATTACAGCCAATACCACAGAAATACAAAAGATCATTCAAGACTACTATGAACACCTTTATGCACACAAACTAGGAAATCTAGAGGAGATGGATACATTCCTGAAAATATACAACCCTTCTAGATTAAATCAGGAAAAAAATGGAAACTCTAAACAGACCAATAGCAAGCAATGAGATTGAATCAGTAATTTAAAAAATTACCAACAAAAAAAGTACAGTACCAGATGGATTCACTGCTGAATTCTACCAGACATCTAAAAAAGAATTCGTGACAATCCTGAAACTATTCCAAAAGATAGAGAAAGAGGGAATCCTTCCTAAATCATTCTATGAAGCCAATATCATCCTAATACCAAAGCCAGAAAAGGACATAACAAAAAAAGAAAACTACAGACCAATATCTGTGATGAACATAGATGCAAAAATCCTCAACAAAATACTAGCTAACCAAATTCAAAAGCCCTTCAAAAACATAATCCACCATGATCAAGTGGGTTTCATATGGGTTTACAGGGATGGTTTAACATATGCAAGTCAATAAATGTGATATATCACATAAACACAATTAAAAACAAAAATAATGTGATCATCTCAATAGACACAGGAAAGCATTTGACAAAATCTGGCATCCCTTTTTTATAAAAACCTTCAGCAAAATTGCCATAGAAGGGACATAGCTGAAGGTAATAAAAGCCATATGTGACAACCCATGGCCAATATTGTACTGAATGGGGAAAAGTTGAAAGCATTCCCCTTGAGAACTGGAACAAGACAAGGATGCCCACTTTCACCACTTCCATTCAACATAGTACTGGAAGTCCTAGCCATAGCAGTTAGATAAGAGAAGGAAATAAAGGACATCCAAATCAGTAAAGAGGAAGTCAAAAATGTAGGTGTTTGCTGATGACATGATCGTATAGCTAGAAAACCCTAAAGACTCATTCAAAAAGCTCCTAGAACTGGTAAATGAATTCAGCGATATTTCAGGATACAAAATTAATGTACACAAATCACTAATCCTACTATACACCAACAATGACCAAGCTGAGAATCAAATCAAGAACTCAACCTCTTTTACAATAGCTGTAAAAGACAAACAAACAAACAAAAACTTAGGAATATACCTAATCAAGGAGGTGAAAGATCTCTACAAGGAAAACTACAAAACACTGCAGAAAGAAATCATAGATGGCACAAACAAATGGAAACACATCCCATGTTCATGGATGGGTAGAATTAATACTGTGAAAATGACCATACTGCCAAAAGCAATCTACAGATTTAATGCAATTCCCATCAAAATACTATCATCCTACTTCACAGAACTAGAAGAAACACACCTAAAATTCATATGGAACCAAAAAAGAGCCCACCTAGCCAAAGGAAGGCTAAGCTAAAAGAACAAATCATGTACGTAGACCAATGGAACAGAATAGAGAACCCAGAAATAAAGCCAAATACTAATAGCCAACTGATCTTTGACAAAGCTTACAAAAAGATAAAGTGGGGAAAGGATACCCTATTCAATAAAAGGTGCTAGGAAAACTGGCAAGCCACATGTAGAAGAAAGAAACTGGATCCTCATCTCTCACCTTATACAAAAATCAACTCAGGGTGGATCAAAGACTTAAATGTAAGACCTGAAACCATAAAAATTCTAGAAGATAACATTGGAAAAACTCTTTTAGACATTGGCATAGACAAAGAATTCATGACTAAGAACTCAAAAGCAAATGCAACAAAAACAAAAATAAATGGGACCTAATTAAACCGAAAAGATTCTGCATAGCAAAAGAAGTATTCAGTGTTGTAAACAGACAACCCACAGAATGAGAGAAAATATTTGTAAACTATGCATCTGACAAAGGATTAATATCCAGAATCTACAAGGAACTCAAACAAATCAACAAGAAAAAATACTCCCATCAAAAAGTGGGCAAAGAATATGAATAGACAATTGTCAAAAGAAGATATACAAACAGCCAACAAACATATGAAAAAATGCTCAACATCACTAATTATGAGGAAAATGCAAGTTAAAACCACAATGAGCTACCACCTTATTCCTGCAAGAATGGCCATAAATAAAAAATTTAAAAAAAAACAGATGTTGGAGGGGGTTGTGGTGAGAGGGAACACTTTTATGCTGCTGGTGGGAATGTAAACTAGTTCAACCACTATGAAAAACAGTATGGAGATCCCTTAAAGAACAAAAAGTAGAACTACCATCCAATCTAGCAATCCCACTACTGGGTATCTACCCAAAGGAAAAGAATTCATTTTATTAAAAAGACACATGCACACACATGTTTACAGCAGCACAATTCACAATTGCAAAAATATGGAACCAACCTAAATGCCCATCAACCAACAAGTAGATAAAGAAAATGTGGGTGGAGCCAAGATGGCCGAATAGGAACAGCTCCAGTCTACAGCTCCTAGCGTGAGCGACGCAGAAGATGGGTGATTTCTGCATTTCCAACTGAGGTACTGGGTTCATCTCACTGGGGAATGCTGGACAGTGGGTGAAGGACAGTGGGTGCAGTGCACCGTGTGTGAGCCAAAGCAGGGCGAGGCATCGCCTCACCCGGGAAGTGCAAGGGGTCAGGGAATTCCCTTTCCTAGTCAAAGAAAGGGGTGACAGATGGCACCTGGAAAATCGGGTCACTCCCACCCTAATACTGCGCTCTTCCAATGGTCTTAGCAAATGGCACACCAGGAGATTATATCCCGCGCATGGCTCGGAGGGTCCTATGCCCACGGAGCCTCACTCATTACTAGCGCAGCAGTCTGAGATCAAACTGCAAGGTGGCAGTGAGGCTGGAGGAGGGGCACCTGCCATTGCTCAGGCTTGAGTAGGTAAACAAAGCGGCAGGAAGCTCGAACTGGGTGGAGCCCACCACAGCTCAAGGAGGCCTGCCTGCCTCTGTAGGCTCCACCTCTGGGGGCAGGGCACAGACAAACAAGAGACAGCAATAACCTCTGTAGTCTTAAATGTCCCTGTCTGACAGCTTTGAAGAGAGTAGTGGTTCTCCCAGCATGCAGCTTGAGATCTGAGAATGGGCAGACTGCCTCCTCAAGTGGGTCCCTGACCCCTGAGTAGCCTAACTGGGAGGCACCCCCCAGTAGGGGCGGACTGACACCTCCCACGGCTGGGTACTCCTCTGAGACAAAACTTCCAGAGGAACGAACAGGCAGCAGCATTTGCGGTTCACCAATATCTGCTGTTCTGTAGCCCCCGCTGCTGATACCCAGGCAAACAGGGTCTGGAGTGGACTTCCAGTAAACTCCAACAGACCTGCAGCTGAGGATCCTGACTGTTAGAAGGAAAACTAACAAACAGAAAGGACATCTACACCAAAAACCCATCTGTACGTCACCATCATCGAAGACCAAAGGTAGATAAAACCACAAAGATGGGGAAAAAACAGAGCAGAAAAACTGGAAACTCTAAAAATCAGAGCGCCTCTCCTCCTCCAAAGGAACGCAGCTCCTCACCAGCAACGGAACAAAGCTGGATGGAGAATGACTTTGACGAGTTGAGAGAGGAAGGCTTCAGAAGATCAAACTACTCCGAGCTAAAGGAGGAAGTTTGAACCAATGGCAAAGAAGTTAAAAACTTTGAAAAAAATTAGACGAATGGATAACTAGAATAACCAATGCAGAGAAGTCCTTAAAGGACCTAATGGAGCTGAAAACCACGGCACGAGAACTACGTGACAAATGCACAAGCCTCAGTAACCGATGCGATCAACTGGAAGAAAGGGTATCAGCGATGGAAGACGAAATGAATAAAATGAACTGTGAAGAGAAGTTTAGAGAAAAAAGAATAAAAAGAAATGAACAAAGCCTCCAAGAAATATGGGACTAGTGAAAAGACCAAATCTGCATCTAATTGGTGTACCTGAAAGTGACAGGGAGAATGGAACCAAGTTGGAAAACACTCTGCAGGATATTATCCAGGAGAACTTCCCCAATCTAGCAAGGCAGGCCAACATTCAAATTCAGGAAATACAGAGAACGCCACAAAGATACTCCTCGAGAAGAGCAACTCCAAGACACATAACTGTCAGATTCACCAAAGTCGAAATGAAGGAAAAAATGTTAAGGGCAGCCAGAGAGAAAGGTCGGGTTACCCACAAAAGGAAGCCCATCAGACTAACAGCTGATCTCTCAGCAGAAACTCTACAAGCCAGAAGAGAGTGGGGGCCAATATTCAACATTCTTAAAGAAAAGAATTTTCAACCCAGAATTTCATATCCAGCCAAACTAAGCTTCATAAGTGAAGGAGAAATAAAATACTTCACAGACAAGCAAACGCTGAGAGATTTTGTCACCACCAGGCCTGCCCTAAAAGAGTTCCTGAAGGAAGCACTAAACATGGAAAGGAACAACCGGTACCAGCCACTGCAAAAACATGCCAAATTGTAAAGACCATTGAGGCTAGGAAGAAACTGCATCAACTAACGAGCAAAATAACCAGCTAACATCATAATGACAGGATCAAATTCACACATAACAATACTAACCTTAAATGTAAATGGGCTAAATGCTCCAATTAAAAGGCACAGACTGGCAAATTGGATAAAGAGTCAAGACCCATCAGTGTGCTGTATTCAGGAGACCCATCTCACATGCAGAGACACATATAGGCTCAAAATAAAGGGATGGAGGAAGATCTACCAAGCAAATGGAAAACAAAAAAAGGCAGGGGTTGCAATCCTAGTCTCTGATAAAACAGACTCTAAACCAACAAAGATCAAAAGAGACAAAGAAGGCCATTACATAATGGTAAAGGGATCGATTCAACAAGAAGAACTAACTATCCTAAATATATATGCACCCAATACAGGAGCACCCAGATTCATAAAGCAAGTCCTTAGTGACCTACAAAGAGACTTAGACTCCCACACAATAATAATGGGAGACTTTAACACCCCACTGTCAATATTAGACAGATCAATGAGACAGAAAGTTAACAACGATATCCAGGAATTGAACTCAGCTCTGCATCAAGCAGACCTAATAGACATCTACAGAACTCTCCACCCCAAATCAACAGAATATACATTCTTTTCAGCACCACACCACATCTATTCCAAAATTGACCACATAGTTGGAAGTAAAACACTCCTCAGCAAATGTAAAAGAACAGAAATTATAACAAACGGTCTCTCAGACCACAGTGCAATCAAACTAGAACTCAGGATTAAGAAACTCACTCAAAACCGCTCAACTACATGGAAACTGAACAACCTGCTCCTAAATGACTACTGGGTACATAACGAAATGAAGGCAGAAATAAAGATGTTCTTTGAAACCAATGAGAAAAAAGACACAACATATCAAAATCTCTGAGACACATTCAAAGCAGTGTGTAGAGGGAAATTTATAGCACTAAATGCCCACAAGAGAAAGCAGGAAAGATCTAAAATTGACACCCTAACGTCACAATTAAAAGAACTAGAGAAGCAAGAGCAAACACATTCAAAAGCTAGCAGAAGGCAAGAAATAACTAAGATTAGAGCAGAGCTGAAGGAAATAGAGACACAAAAAACCCTTCAAAAAATCAATGAATCCAGGAGCTGGTTTTTTGAAAAGATCAACAAAATTGATAGACCACTAGCAAGACTAATAAAGAAGGAAAGAGAGAAGAATCAAATAAACGCAATAAAAAATGACAAAGGGGATATCACCACCGATCCCACAGAAATACAAACTACCATCAGAGAATACTATAAACACCTCTACGCAAATAAACTAGAAAATCTAGAAGAAATGGATAAATTCCTCGACACATACACTCTCCCAAGACTAAGCCAGGAAGAAGTTGAATCTCTGAATAGACCAATAACAGGCTCTGAAATTGAGGCAATAATTAATAGCTTACCAACCAAAAAAAGTCCAGGATCAGATGGATTCACAGCCGAATTCTACCAGAGGTACAAGGAGGAGCTGGTACCATTCCTTCTGAAACTATTCCAATCAATAGAAAAAGAGGGAATCCTCCCTAACTCATTTTATGAGGCCAGCATCATCCTGATACCAAAGCCTGGCAGAGACACAACAAAAAAAGAGAATTTTAGACCAATATCCTTGATGAACATTGATGCAAAAATCCTCAATAAAATACTGGCAAACTGAATCCAGCAACACATCAAAAAGCTTATCCACCATGATCAAGTGGGCTTCATCCCTGGGATGCAAGGCTGGTTCAACATATGCAAATCAATAAACGTAATCCAGCATACAAACAGAACCAAAGACAAAAACCACATGATTATCTCAACAGATGCAGAAAAGGCCTTTGACAAAATTCAACAGCCCTTCATGCTAAAAACTCTCAATAAATTAGGTATTGATGGGACATATCTCAAAATAATAAGAGCTATCTATGACAAACCCACAGCCAATATCATACTGAATGGACAAAAACTGGAAGCATTCCCTTTGAAAACTGGCACAAGACAGGGATGCCCTCTCTCGCCACTCCTATTCAACATAGTGTTGGAAGTTCTGGCCAGGGCAATCAGGCAGGAGAAGGAAATAAAGGGCATTCAATTAGGAAAAGAGGAAGTCAAATTGTCCCTCTTTGCAGACGACATGATTGTATATCTAGAACCCCATCATCTCAGCCCAAAATCTCCTTAAGCTGATAAGCAACTTCAGCAAAGTCTCAGGATACAAAATCAATGTGCAAAAATCACAGGCATTCTTATACACCAATAACAGACAAATAGAGAGCCAAATCATGAGTGAACTCCCATTCACAATTGCTTCAAAGAGAATAAAATACCTAGGAATCCAACTTACAAGGGATGTGAAGGACCTCTTCAAGGAGAAATACAAACCACTGCTCAATGAAATAAAAGAGGATACAAACAAATGGAAGAACATTCCATGCTCATGGGTAGGAAGAATCAATATCGTGAAAATGGCCATACTGCCCAAGGTAATTTATAGATTCAATGCCATCCCCATCAAGCTACCAATGACTTTCTTCACAGAATTGGAAAAAACTACTTTAAAGTTCATATGGAACCAAAAAAAAAGCCCGCATTGCCAAGTCAATCCTAAGCCAAAAGAACAAAGCTGGAGGCATCACGCTACCTGACTTCAAACTATACGACAAGGCTACAGTAACCAAAACAGCATGATACTGGTACCAAAACAGAGATACAGACCAATGGAACAGAACAGAGCCCTCAGAAATAATGCCACATATCTACAACTATCTGATCTTTGACAAACCTGACAAAAAACAAGCAATGGGGAAAGGATTCCCTATTTAATAAATGGTGCTGGGAAAACTGGCTAGCCATATGTAGAAAGCTGAAACTGGATCCCTTCCTTATACCTTATACAAAAATTAATTCAAGATGGATTAAAGACTTACATGTTAGACCTAAAACCATAAAAACCCTAGAAGAAAACCTAGGCAATACCATTCAGGACACAGGCATGGGCAAGGACTTCATATCTAAAACACCAAAAGCAATGGCAACAAAAGCCAAAATTGACAAATGGGATCTAATTAAACTAAAGAGCTTCTGCACAGCAAAAGAAACTACCATCAGAGTGAACAGGCAACCTACAGAATGGGAGAAAATTTTTGCAACCTACTCATTGGACAGAGGGCTAATATCCAGAATCTACAATGAACTCAAACAAATTTACAAGAAAACAAACAAACCCATCAAAAAGTGGGCGAAGGATATGAACAGACACTTCTCAAAAGAAGACGTTTATGCAGCCTAAAAACACATGAAAAAATGCTCACCATCACTGGCCATCAGAGAAATGCAAATCAAAACCACAATGAGATACCATCTCACACCAGTTAGAATGGCAATCATTAAAAAGTCAGGAAACAACAGGTGCTGAAGAGGATGTGGAGAAATAGGAACACTTTTACACTGTTGGTGAGACTGTAAACTAGTTCAACCATTGTGGAAGACAGTGTGGCGATTCCTCAGGGATCTAGAACTAGAAATATCATTTGACCCAGCCATCTCATTACTGGGTATATACCCAAAGGATTATAAATCATGCTGCTATAAAGACACATGCACACGTATGTTTATTGCAGCACTATTCACAATAGCAAAGACTTGGAACCAACCGAAATGTCCAACAATGATAGACTGGATTAAGAAAATGTGGCACATATACACCATGGAATACTATGCAGCCATAAAAATGATGAGTTCATGTCCTTTGTAGGGACATGGATGAAGCTGGAAACGATCATTCTCAGCAAACTATCGCAAGGACAAAAAAACCAAACACCGCATGTTCTCACTCATAGGTGGGAATTGAACAATGAGAACACATGGACACAGGAAGGGGAACATCACACACTGGGGCCTGTTGTGGGGTGGGGGGAGGGGGGAGGCATAGCATTAGGAGATATACCTAATGCTAAAGGACGAATTAATGGGTGCAGCACACCAACATGGCACATGTATACATATGTAACAAACTTGCACATTGTGCACATGTATCCTAAAACTTAAAGTATAATAATAATAATTTTTAAAAAAGAAAATGTGGTATATAGACAATATGGAATACTACTGAGCCATAAAATGGAATGGAATAATGGCCTTTGCAGCAACTTGGATGGAGCTGGAGGACATTATTCTCAGTGAAGTAACTCAGGAATGAAAAACCAATCATCATATGTTCTCATTTATAAGTGGGAGCTAAGCTACGAGGATGCAAAGGCATAAGTATGATATAATGGACTTTGGGGACTTGCAGGGAAGAGTTGGAGGGGGTAAGGGATGAAAGACTACATATTGGGTACAGTGTACACTGCTCAGGTGTACCTGATGCACCAAAATCTCAGAAATCACCACTAAAGAACTTATCCACGTAACAAAAAACCACGTGTACCCCAAAAACTATTGAAATAAAATAAAAATTCAAACAAAGGGACCTAGATAAGCTACAATGCCTATCCTTAGAACAGTGCAGGTATTTTGGCGAGAATGAGGCCTGGAGTGGTCTCAGAATTTTGTGGAAGGTTCTGAGAGATGTCCAGGGTGGTGTGTGCCTGTTCTCCTAGCAGCACACCTAATGGCTAAATGTGGACTTGTAGCAGCTGACAGCAGCCTTGCGCTTACACATTTAGTATTTGAAAACCTCCCTTTTGACTGCATCATGGGAATCAAAGAATAAGTCATATAAGAAAAGTCTATGAAGTCAGCAGCTGAAAGATTGAGTGGAAACATGTTTGCAAAGCCACTTTGCACAGAAGCTTGCAAAAAGAAGGGAGTCAGGATGTGTAGGAAACATGACAACTGAATATTTATGAGTGAAAATAAGAGCTAATGTAAATATTTAATGCATAATATTTAAATTATTGCCCACTTCAAAACTAAAATCATAGTAAAATACCAGACACTTTAGCAGGATTAACGTCTGCTTCATCCTGCTTCACATATAATTTTCACAGTAGTAGTTTAAGAAATTTTAGCTTAGGCTGGGCGTGGTGGCTCACACCTGTAATCCTGGCACTTTGGGAGGCCAAGGAGGGCAGATCACGAGCTCAGAAGATCGAGACCATCCTGGCTAACACGGTGAAACCCTGTTTCTACTAAAAAATACAAAAAATTAGCCGGGCACGGTGGCAGGTGCCTGTGATCCCAGCTACTCGGGTGGCTGAGGCAGGAGAATCGCTTGCACCTGGGAGGCAGAGGTGGCAGTAAGCCAAGATGATGCCACTGCACTCCAGCCTGGGCGACAGAGCAAGAGTCTCAAAAAAAAAAAAAAAAAAAAAGAAAAAGAAAAAGAAATTTTAGCTTAGTTTGTGAATATTGCAATCAGTCTTAAAGCTATGAACATTGTGTCCAACATGACACTGATTTGCCCATTTCCAATAATTTGTATTTACCTGGTCTCTCCTTTTAGAGGAGGAGTCACACCTGCATAACTCATTAGACTATGATTGGATGGCAGCTGTACACGGTGGCTGAAGCATTTGTGTCTTTCAGTATGGTAGGGTCCCCTTTAGGGTGTTCAGCTTCTGCTGCTCAGCAGCAAATGTGCGACCAATTCAGTATGTGTTGGGTTCTCGACTTAATAGGGTGCTTAATTACTAACTTACATAAGCAAGTACAAGTACGTTTGTATGTATGCACATATTTAAGTAAGGTTTTCTGATGTTATTAGACACCAAAAACATATAAAATATACTTTATTAATAATTGTCAGAAATGTGCTATTAACACACATAGATGAGTTTGTGAATACTGCAAAAAGATTTAGCACTTTGAGAGTTGTCCAGGTAAGATTTTCCAAGAGGAAGGCCAAGCAGATACTTAGGGCATCTGCAAAGCAGCAATTTTGTGAAGAAGATTCCAAATATAGGCCAGGCGCGGTGGCTCACACTTGTAATCCCAGCACTTTGGGAGGCCAAGGTGGGTGGATCATCTGAGGTCAGGAGTTCGAGACCAGCCTGACCAACAAGGTGAAACCCTGTCTCTACTAAATACAAAAAATTAGCCAGGCATGGTGGAGCATGCCTGTAATCCCAGCTACTTGGGAGGCCGAGGGAGGAGAATCGCTTGAACCTGGGAGGTGGAGGTTGCAGTAAGCTGAGATTGCACCATTGCACTTTAGCCTGGGTGGCAGAGCAAAACTCTGTCTAAAAAAAAAAAGATTCCATAATATTATTTGTTAATTGATGATTTATAAAAACCCAAAAAACCATTGAAGAATTCATCATGGCTTCTGGATCTCAGCTTGGCAACAGCAGCAATGGAACCCATGGGAAAATAGAAAGCTGGTTCCCCCAAATTCCATCCCTGGAGATATACTCTCTGTGGTGTAAATTGTGGCTGAGTTCTTTGAGTGTATTTTGTCAATTGTGGAATACTGGTATAGGTTCGTTATCTTTCTATTGCTTGTCTAGTGTAGTTCATTCATACTTCTATCCCGGTGCCTCACCCACTGTCTAGCACAGGGTAAGTACTCACTAATTGTATTCAATGTTCAACTCCACAATTGCTGGCTTGCCCATTTCTCACTGAAGTGGGATACAGCCTGGATCCCAACTGCAATTTGGTTTCATTTGTTCAGAGAAAAATAAACTTCTTGAGACTTTTTCAGCCTAACAGTGGTAAACAATCACTCAAGTTGGCAGAAGAGGAGGCCTACTTAATCACCGTACAAAGGTGGTTTTCAGTCCAGTTGCTGGGTATACAGTCCTGCCAGATTTAGTGACAAGCAGGCCTGAGCTGACCAAGTCACTGGCTACATCTCCAGCGGTTCAGTAGGTGGCACTGCTGTTCTCTCTGTGCAGAAGCTGGCAGCCGCACGGAGGCTGTATGTTTGGGCAAACAGGAATGCAAATCATCAGCTCAAAGCACCCTTTCTGGGCAAGCAGCAACACAAACCCATTATCAGTGCGGTGGCAGCTGCTGCTGTTTGTCCCTGCTTGCAGGCAGTTTCAGAGTGAGGGCCTTTGGAATGTGACCATGAGACTGGAGACGTCAAGAAGCGAAGCCACTGGGCTAAAATAAGCAGGTTAGGAGTCAGTTATCTGGTTCCCCACAGATGTGTCTGGGAGCAGCTGGGAGGCTGAGACGGCAGGCAGGCCTTTCCTTCTTATAACTCTGGGCTGGAAAATCTCATCAATATGGAAAACTCTCTAAAGCCCCATCTTGAAACCAAGTCAGCAAAAATCTAGAGTATCTTGAACTGGTGGCAGAATTATATTTGTTATACCTATGAGCTGGCTTTTCCTGGTCAGTCTTGATTTCTAATGTTCTGTTTTCTTGCTGATATAAGAGTATTAGGCTTTGTCCAACTGCATTTTCACTTGCGGTTTAGAAAATATGGTCACCATAATTACCCTTCATTTCCTGACAGCTGAATCTCAACTGATATTATGGACTGACTGTGTCCCCCTCAAATTCATATGTTGAAATCCTTACTCTCAAACTGATGGTATTAGGAAGTGGGGCCTTTGGGTGATAATTAGATCATGGGGGTGGACCCCTCATGAATGGGATTAGTGCCCTTATAGAAGAGACCTCAGAGAGATCTTTTGCCCCTTCTGCCATGTGAAGTCACCGTGAGAAGATGGCTGTCTATGAAGAAGCAGATCTCCCACACACTGAATCTGCTGGTACCTTGATACTGGACTTCTCAGCCTCTAGTACTGCAAGAAATAAATTTCTGTTGTTTGTAAGCCACCCCGTCTATGGTATTTTGTTATAGAAGCCTGAATAGACTATTTAATTTCTATTTAATTCAAACTTCTCACACAAAGTGATGGGAAACCACAAGTCACTGGGATTTGTTTTTTGCTAGTACTTTAGTTTATGGGGTGAATATCTGCCATTTTAGTGAATCCTTGTATACCATCCAAAGGGAGGCAGGAGTGAGGTAGCCATGAGTCTCTCAAATTTAAGTGGATACAAAGTAGCTCCTCGGAGAGCTGGATCCATATGTGTGTCATCATATCTGCGTCTGACAAATGCCTGGCATATGTGCTGCCCCTTCCCCTCCTTCTAGGGTTGGCGTTATTAACTTATTGTGGCACACTTTCCTTCCAGACCAGTTTTGGTCTCAGACAGATTCTTTGGCACATAGGATAAAACTTACTTGCCCAGTTTCAACCGTGGTTGACCTTTAATATTTGCATTATATCAGATAATGATAAAGGTCAAAATCTTAGCTAAAATAACAAACCTGGTCCTCCATAGCTGGCTCTTAAATAAAACAGAAACTCAGAGGAGCCGAAATCATAGAGCCCAAATACTAGAGCTCAAAGGAAATACGATGCATCTTCAGAATCTCAAGATAATGAAATTGATGCTCAAGAGACAAGCTGGATGGGAATTCTGCTTCTTGTAAGGGTAGAATCAGTTGTTGCAGGGTAACCCTGCATCCAAGAACTAGGAGAACTTGATAAAACAGGTAGAATGTCTGTTGGAAGGCACTGGAGAGCTAGCTAGGCAACAAAAACTTGAAAGGGTCAAGAAAAGCAAAAAGAGAAATGAAGTAACATTGGGACTGGTTTTCCCCTTGAACGCTCTTGCAAATATGCAACCTGTGACTGAGAGGATGAGACGCTAAGCAAAGCATCCCACAGTTTCATGGTGCATCAGAAACAAAAATTGGATTTTAGAGCTAGTTAATGGTTTAGGGCCCTGGCAAACACTCCATGCTTTTAGTTGGGACCCTCAAACAATTACACTGCAGAAAATAAAGTTCCCTAAAAAGTCTGAAGCCCAACTTCAAATCACCTCAGTTTATGATTGGGTAAGATAATTGGTTCCATCTTAACTGCCTGCTGGAAGCTAAAATAAGTACTCTCTTCAGGAAGATAACACTTTCCAGAGATTTAAATCATCTCCATTTTTCTTTCTTTCTTTTTTTTTTCTCCAGAAACTGCCCTGCATTCAAACAAAAAATATCTGGTATATCTCTAGGCAAAATTGCTGAAAACCAAGGTAAAAAACACTTAAGATATCCAGATATTGCAATGATCGGACGTGGAGTTTAAGATAATGATGATTTGTACATTCAATAAATTAAACGATGAGATAGAGAATTGTACAAGAAAACTGGAAACTATAAAAAAATAAGATACAATGTCTAAAACTGGAAAATATTATAGCTGAAATTAAGAACTCAATGGATTGGTATAACAGTGGCTTAGATATAATTGAAGAGAGAATGATCATAAACTGGATGATGAATCAGAAGATAGGAGTAAAGGACTAGATGGCGTTAAAATGTTCTAAGGCCTTGCTTTGGCCAGGAAGTGGCAAAATAATATTTTTCATTAGACTTTAATAAGTCAGAGATGAATGTTGAAATGCCTATGGTATCCACTAAAAGCTTAAGGAAAGATTGAATAACTAAAAATAGCGAACAGAGAGGGGAATATAATAAAAATATATAATCCAAAGTCCAAAAAAATTTAAAAAGAAAGGAATAAAAATAAACATAAAACAGATGGCACAAGTATAAAATAAATAGCAAGGTGGTGAGTTTAATTTTATACATATGAATCAAAATCTCTAAATAGAAGACAAAAATTGTCAGACTAGATAAAGCAAACAACATAAAACAAGACTCTATATTGTACAGAAGTACATATTGCAAATTAAAATAATTTGGGAAAATTGAAAATAAAAGTGTGGAGAAAGATACAGCATGAAAATATTAACCACAAGAAAGCTCATGTTTATATCAGCTTATATCATGTTTATATAAGCTCATACTTATATCACACAAAGTGGATTTTAAGGCAATAAGCAATACTACAGATAAAAATAGATATTTCATAATAAAGTGGTCAATCCAACATAAAGATATCGCTAGTATAAATTTTTATACACCTAATAATAAGACAATACCTGATAGAACAAAATGGAGACACATAAAAATCTACAATGGGCTGGGTGCAGTGGCTCACTTCTGTAATCCTAGCACTTTGGGAAGCCGAGGCAGGTGGATCACCTGAAGTCAGGAGTTTGAGGCCAGCCTGGCCAACATGGAAAAACCCTGTGTCTACTAAAAATACAAAATTAGCCGGGCCTGGTGGCACACACCTGTAATCCCAGCTACTCCAGAGGCTTAGGCAGGAGAATCGCTTAGAACCCGGGAGGTGGAGATCGCAGTGAGCCGAGATTGCGCCACTGCACTCCAGCCTGGGTGACAAAGCAAGACTCTATCTCAAAACACAACAACAATAACAACAAAAACAAAAACTACACTGATAGAGCTTTAACTGATAGGACCGAATTTATTGGTCAATGGACCAAAAACTGGTCAATATTTTGGTCAATGGACCAAAAATAAATAAACAAATGAATAATCAACAGGGTTAAAGAAGATTTGAACAACGGGATTAATAAAATGACCTAACTGATACATATAGAACACTGCCTGCACTCAACAACTGCAGGCGGAACATTTACCAAGATTGACTGTATGCAAAACTATGTAGTTTCAACATGTTTCAAATGATTTAAATCATATAGTATAGTCCATGACTGTAACACAATTAAACTATTAATTAAAAGATAAAAGTAGAAAATGTCTAATGTTTAGAAATGAATCAATACACTTTTAAACATATGTGAAAGACGAAATCACAGAGAAAATTTAAAAATATTTTGAATGGAGTGATAAGAAACATAGCAGATCAAAACTTGTGTGATGCAGTTAAAGCCATTCTTAGGTGGTCTTAAATGCATTTATTGGGATGGGGAAGGAAGAAAATTAATGATCTAAGACCCTAGCTCAAGAAATGAGAAAAAGAACAACAAATTAAGTATGAAGAAATTAACACAATGAATGAAATAGAAAACAAATGTACAATAGAGAAAATAAAATAGAGAAAAACAAAGGTCAATATTTGGTCTGTGAGGCAACCTACAAAATGGGAGAAAATTTTCGCAACCTACTCATCTGACAAAGGGCTAATATCCAGAATCTACAATGAACCCAAACAAATTTACAAGAAAAAAACAAACAACCCCATCAAAAAGTGGGCAAAGGACATGAACAGACACTTCTCAAAAGAAGACATTTATGCAGCCAAAAAACACATGAAAAAATGCTCACCATCACTGGCCATCAGAGAAATGCAAATCAAAACCACAATGAGATACCATTTCACACCAGTTAGAATGGCAATCATTAAAAAATCAGGAAACAACAGGTGCTGAAGAGGATGTGGAGAAATAGGAACACTTTTACACTGTTGGTGGGACTGTAAACTAGTTCAACCATTGTGGAAGTCAGTGTGGCGATTCCTCAGGGATCTAGAACTAGAAATACCATTTGACCCAGCCATCCCATTACTGGGTATCTACCCAAAGGACTATAAATCATGCTGCTATAAAGACACATGCACACGTATGTTTATTGCAGCACTATTCACAATAGCAAAGACTTGGAACCAACCCAAATGTCCAACAATGGCAGGCTGGATTAAGAAAATGTGGCACATGTATACCATGGAATACTATGCAGCCATAAAAAATGATGAGTTCATGTCCTTTGTAGGGACATGGATGAAATTGGAAATCATCATTCTCAGTAAACTATCGCAAGAACAAAAAACCAAATACTGCATATTCTCACTCATAGGTGGGAATTGAACAATGAGAACACACAGACACAGGAAGGGGAACATCACACTCTGGGGACTGTTGTGGGGTGGGGGGAGGGGGGAAGGGATAGCATTGGGAGATATACCTAATGCTAGATGACGAGTTAGTGGGTGCAGTGCACCAGCATGGCACATGTATACGTATGTAACTAACCTGCACATTGTGCACATGTACCCTAAAACTTAAAGTATAATAATAATAAATAAATAAATATTTAAAACTTCAAAAAAAAATATTTGGTCTGTGAACATTGTAATTGATAGCTTTCTGATAAGACATAGGGAGAAGACAATTACTATCAGGAGTGGAAAATACCACAGATATTACAAGATTTTTTAAATTAAGAGAATAAACAATTTGTGCCAATAAATATGAAAATTTAGATGCAATAGATTAATATCTTGAAAAATATAGCATACCACAACTGACACAGAAAATGGAAAATATATTAAAGAAAATTAAATCCACAATTTAAATCCTTTCCACAAGAAACTCCAGATCTAGATAACTTAACCAAAGAATTCTTCTAAATATTTAAGAAAAAAAAGAACACTCATCATACACAAACTTTTCCCCCAAGATAGAAAAGTAAGGCATACTTCCCAACTTATAATGACAAGAACGTTGTAAAAAAAGAAAATTACAAAGAATCTCTCCCATGAACATAGATGCAAGAATCCTAAACAAAATACTAGCAAACCAAATCCAGTAATGTAAAAAGAATATTACTTCTTTACCAACCTGAATTTGTTCTAAAAATGTAAAGTTAGCTTGACATTTGAAAATCAATCACTGTAACCCACCTTGTTAACAGAAGAGAAAAATCATGATTATCTAAATAGACACAGAAAATGCATTTGACAAAATTCACACCTATTTATGACAAACACTCATAGCAAACTAGGAATAAAAGTGAATATCCTTAATCTGATAGAAAATGTCTACAGATGCCATAGAGTAAACATTCTATTTAATAGCAAAATATGTAAGCTTTTCCTTGAGATCAGGAATAAGCTAAGAAGCCCACTATCACCATAAACATTCAAATTCTACAAGAAGTTCTTCCAAGTACAATAATGCAAGAAAAATTAATAAAAGAGATAATGAGTGGAAAGGGAGAAAAAAAATGCCATTATTTCTAGATGACATGATTGTGTGTTTAGAATATCCAAAAACATCTGCAAATAGCCTATTGTAATTAACTAGTGGATCTGATGAGGTTGCTAGCTACAAAGCCAATACATAAAAAAATTATATTTTTGTATATCGGCAGCAAACAATAATAGGAAGTGAAATTTAAATAACTATGTCATTTTCAATTGTATCATAAAACATCAAACATCTAGAATTAAACCTAATGAAAAATAAACAAAGACACCAAGAAAATATACAATGTTACTGAAAATAGTCAAAGAAGAACTAAATAAATTGAGATATTTACCACATTCCTGGATTGGAAAACTCAATATTGTGAAAACCTCAATTCTCTTCAAATTGATTTACACATTAAATTATAAATTAAATTTATACATTAAATCCCCATGAAAACCCCAGTGTGTGTGTGTTTGTGTGTGTAGATTGACAAGCTGATTCTAAATTATATATGAAAGTAAAAGGGCTAAGAAGTTAAGAATACTTTGAAGAACACCAAAGCAGGAAGACTTACATTATCAGCTATAAAGATTTATTATGAAGCTACAGTAATTAAAATTATGTGGTATTGGTGCAAGGATAAACAAATCAACTGAACAGAATAGAGTTTAGCAAAAAGACACACATAGGTCAGGTGCGGTGACTCACACCTGTAATCCCAGCACTTTGGGAGGCTGAGGCACGTGGATCGCTGGAGCACAATAGTTCAAGACCGACCTGGAGAACATGGAGAAACCCTGTCTCTACTAAGAATACCAAAATTAGCCAGGCTGGTGATGCGCGCCTGTAGTCCCAGCTACTCGGGAGGCTGAGGTGGTAGGATCACTTGAGCCCAGGATGCAGAGGTTGCAGTGAGCTGAGATTGCTCCACGCCACTGCACTCCAGACTGGGCCACAGAGTGAGATCCTGTCTCAAAAAAAAAAAAGAGAGAGAGAGAAAGACACACATACACCTGAACATTCAATTTATGACTAAAGTAGCACAAAGATGACAAAGACAAAATACAAATGTATTTGTCAAAAAAGGTAAAAGATTGATAAATTGAACACTATTAAAATTGATAAATTCTTTTTATCAAAGTATATTAAGAGAATAAAAAGGTAAACCACAGAATAGCAGAACTGATTTGTAATTGTTAAGTAATAAAGTACTACTTTCCAGAAATATAAAGCATTACTACACATGAACAAGAAAAAACAGATAAACCATAGGAAATGAGGGAAAAAAACATCATGAATATGCATGTCACGAAAGAGGCTATACGCCTGACCAATAACTACAGAAAAAGGTGCTCAACCTCATTAGTCATCAGGAAAGGCCAATTAAAACTACAATGAGGGTCAGGTGCGTGGCTCATGCCTGTAATCCCAGCACTTTGGGAGGCTGAGGCAGGCAGATCACTTAAGTCAGGAGTTCAAGACCAGCCTGAGCAACATGGCAAAACCCCGTCTCTACAAAAGATACAAAAATTAGCTAGGCATGGTGGTGCACGCCCATAGTCCCAGCTACGCGGGAGGCTTAGGCATGAGCATTGCTGGAGCCCAGGAGGTGGAGGTTGCCATGAGCTGAGATTGCACCACTGAACTCCAGCTGGGGAGACAGAGCAAGACTCTGTTTCAAAACAAAACAAAACAAAAAAAACTACAGTGAGATCCCAGGTGCGGTGGCTCATGCCTGTAATCCCAGTACTTTGGGAGGCCGAGGTGGGCGGATCATGAGGTCAGGAGTTTTGCCAGCCTGACCAACATGGCAAAACCCCGTCTCTACTAAAAATACAAAAATTAGCCAGGTGTGGTGGTGTGTGCCTGTAATCCCAGTTACTCAGGAGGCTGAGGCATGAGAATCGCTAGAACCCGAGAGGTGGAGGTTGAAGTGAGCCAAAATCACACCACTGCACTCCAGCCTGGAGAAAGAGTGAGACTCTGTCTCAAAAACAAAACAAAACAAACAAACAAAAAAACGACAGTGAGATATTACTATACGCTTCCAAATGGCTAAAATGAAAACAAGTGATACATGATGTGTGGGGAGGACATAGATCAATGGGAACACTCATACACTGGTAGTTGAAATTATTGTTACAATCTATTTGGAAAACTGATTGGTAGTATCTCCTATATCTGAAATAGACACATGTCATATAACCCACCAATTTATCTCCTACATATACACATAGGAAATATCACAGCAACATTATCTGTAGTGGACACTAATTGGAAACAATTCCAATGTCAGTCAACATTGGAATAGATAAGTTGTGGTATATTCATACTATAGATCACTATATGACAATGAAAATCAATGAACTACTCCTACAAGCCAAAACGTGGATGAATTGCACATAGATAGTTTTGAGCAAAAGAAGCCAGACATAAAAGGATAACTTCACAAAGTAAAAACAAAAACAAAAACAGCCCCCTTACACACACAAATGCACACACGCACAGGCACTCATATACACACATAGGCAAAACAAATGTGCTTTTCTCTAAGAAGGAGGGAGGGGTAACCTGTAGGATGCTTGACTGTGCTCTATTTCTTGACCCAGGTGGTGGGTTACATGTGAGAATTCACTTTGTAATAAATCATCATTTTTGCAATAAAGAGTTTTTAAAGATATGTTGAGAAATTAAAATGAGAAATGAGATTTTGGAACTATTTCCATAGAAGTTAATTATTAGAATTTAGACCTCTTTTCTTTTGGTGTGCCACCATGGTGTAGCCATTCATGCTTCTTCTCATCTCAGCTACTCATTGCTGTTTGGATGCAGATGACAGCAACCCATCCAGCAACGCAACCATACCCTCTTAAAAAGGGAAACTAGGCTGGGCGCAGTGGCTCACACCTGTAATCCCAGCACTTTGGGAGGCCGAGGCGGGTGGATCACCTGAGTTCAGGCATTTGAGACCAGCCTGGCCAGCCTGGCCAACATAGTGAAACCCCATCTCTACTAAAAATACAAAAAATTAGCTGGGCATGGTGGTGGGCATCTGTAATCCCAGGTACTTGGGAGGCTGAGGCAGGAGAATCACTTGAACCCGGGAGGCAGAAGTTGCAGTGAGCTGAGATCATGCCACTGCACCCCAGCCTGGACAACAAGAGTGAAACTCCATCTCAAAAAAAAAAAAAAAAAAAAAAAAAAAAGGGAAGTTAATGGATATAAAAAGACCAACATGTTCCAGGGGCTGAAATATGGTTACCAGGATTAAGTTTCTCTTCTTGCAACTCCACTCACCTCCTCTTGGCTTGATTCTACCTGCAGGTGATTCCTCTTGGTAGGCAGAATTACAGCAGAAAAAAACCCAATAGCTAGGTTAGACTGGACCCCACTTGGTACATGTGGGCACACTGGATCGGAGTGGCTTCAGTTCACACAAACCCCCAGATAACGTATGAATAAAATTAGTGTGAAAGTGCAACTTCATGACAAGCCAAATAGTCTCCTGCCCCACTTTCAACCCAATTGCAGTCCATAAGCCCTCTTCTATGGCAGTTCTGGAGCTGCCACTGTCTTCGAACTAATTACTCCATCAAGTGTTACACTGTTTTAGGCCCGTCCCCTGAGGCCAGGACTGGGTGAGTGGGTAGGGCTCTGTGCTTGATTGCCCCATCCAGACTGCATGTATCCAGGACAAAGTATTTTTTCCAAGGAAGGGACATGGGCAGGAAAAAGCGATATGTCTGCTCTTTGCTAAATAATTTTTATTTTTGCACATTAGGGAAAGATAATCAATACTTCCAAATTGCCCTTTGAAAGAACTCCTACAAATGTACGAGAAAAGGACAGATGACCCAATACCATATTGACAGTTTCTGAGTATACCCATTTGCCCTCATCCTTTCTAATACTGGGTATTATCAGTATGAAAGTTCTGTCAGGCTAATGAGCAAAAGTGATTGTGTGTCATTTTAAAATTTTATTTATTTATTTATTTATTTATTTATTTATTTATTTATTTATTTTTGAGATGGAGTTTCTCTCTTGTTGCCCAGGCTGGAGACCAATGGCGTGGTCTTGGCTTACTGCAAACTCCACCTCCCAGGTTCAAGTGATCTTCCTGCTTCAGCCTCCCAAGTAGCTAGAATTACACGTGCCTGCCACCACGCCCGGCTAATTTTTGTATTTTTAGTAGAGATGGGGCTTTACCATGTTGGCCAGGCTGGTCTCGAACTCCTGACCTTAGGTGATCTGCCCGCCTTGGCCTCCCAAAGTGCTGGGATTACATGTGTGAGCCACCATGCCTGGCCTGTTTATTTTTATTTACCTGATGTGTTTTAGTTATTTGTATTTCTTCTTCTACAAACTGCCCATTCACATCCCATGCCAGGAGCTTAGAAATGAGGGTGGGACACACAGCGGGTGTGATCATCTATGGCGGGGAGGAAAACTACCACTCACATTATTTGGGACTGCTGTGCATGATGACAATAAAAAGCAGACTGGCTTGTGGTTGGTCTTATTACCATTAAATATTCTCTGATAGACAATGCACCTCCCACCCCATCTTCCATTGCCCTTGCCCACTTTCTTCTGAGTTCTTTGTCTTTTCTTATTACTTTGTACTATTTCTTTTTTTCCTGGACGTTAATGCTTCGTTGTATTTACTGTGACTATATTCTCCCAATCTATCCTTGGCTTTTATTTATGTTTACCTATTTTTCTCCCTTTAACTTTTGAAGATTATTAATTAACATGTGTGGCAGACAATTAGTTTGTTATAAAAAGGTCTCCTTCTCCTTCCTCTTGGTATTGCTTTAAATTACTCCCAGACTGAATTGAAGGACTTCAATATCGGTTTTCTAATAATGGGCAAGGGAGAAGCCAGATGGTCCACCTACAACTATATAGCTAGTCAGTGCTAAATATTTTGGGGAGATGAATTGTATCACAGCAAAACATCTCTTGGCACAAAGAATGAGTTATGGGCATGGCTGATGGGCCAGTAGGATCTGCAATCAGTCCTGGTTTGCTACCTTCTGACTCACCGATTAAAACATAAATGGATTGGACACTACTTCTCTTTGGCTTTTGGTTCAGGGAAACTATTCAGGGGCTTGATTTCAGCTGGATAATAGCAGAGAAAAAGGAGACTGGGACTCCGCCTCCAAGGACGTCACCCTAGTTAAAGATAGTAACCATCTGAAGAGCTCCTCTCCGCTTAGGCAGGCCAGAATCAATTTAGCCTGTTTGCTACCACTTCTTGTGCTCCATGCTCTGCAGCTGGTCTCTGTGAGGAATGGCATGGAGAATTTCTCAAGACATACTCCTTTTCTTGCCTGGGGATGGAGCTGTGAGTCCATGATGACTGTCACATTGGGCTGGTGGTGCATGCAATTATTTCATGAATAGCTGACACTATACTTGCAGCCTCACACACCTGCCTGTTTGTTCAGAAGCCAAAAAAAGTGAGCCTTGTGACATTGTAAGCAAAAGAGGATTAGTTGAGCAAACAAAAGTCTGCAGCAAGATGGGATCCTATGAAAAAGTAGCTAGCCACATGACTCAAATTACATCTGCAGTGTTTCAGCTTTTCAGTTCCCAGCCCCAACACATACACATTGTAAACTTGCATATAACCATCACCCTTACATAGGCTCCATTACTTTATTATGCATAAATACAGTCACATGCAACTACAAGCATTCATATAGAACTACATACATACAATGCACTCCCAGAAAACTACACATACCGGCACGTTTTACACACAAATATTCATACGTACCCTCACACACAAGTACACACTGACACATAAATACATGAACACACAAATACCCACACACACATTTCATAAAACCCCCATTCTCTAGCAAGAACCTACACTCTCTACTTGGAGATCTGGGTATCATTTCTAATAAACATGCTGTCAGAGTTTTCTGTCTTGTTTTTTAGTTGCTGAACATTTTGGGGTGAATGACACAGCCCAGAGTCTCTTCCAGGCCCTTCCCATGGTGCTGAGTTCCTAGCGCTGGAAGTGGAAGGAGTCATCAGGCCTGAGTCACACAACAAGGTGCTCTGATCTGGAGCAGACAGGGTCAAGGTGTGGGTGGTCGTGAAACCCTTTGCTTAGCCTTGTAACCACTGTCATTCCAAGGGCTAGCACAGAACCTCATGCAGAGAAGGCCCTCAATGTATGTTGAATAAATCCTTCATCTTTCCCTATTTAATTTTTAAACTTAAAAGAAATTATATGAGTAATTTCTTGTCTCCTTTTTCTTGCCTGACTTAACAGAAGTGACCCAAATGACGTGCAGGTCTCATAGAATAAAACTCTCCCTGGAGGTGGGGAAACTTCATAATCTCTTGAGATTTTAATTGGAGACACCAAAATCCGTATCTAGTAAGGAATCTCTAATCTGAGGTTCTCATTTTATAGGTGAGTGAACCGAGACCCACAGATGTTAAGCAATTTCTCCAAAGTCACCCAGCTAGTTGGCAGCAGAGCAGGGACTAAGCATTCAATAGGTTGATTCCTGGATGAGTACTATCTTTGATTAAACTTGGATACTTTTATTCCAGGAATAACTTGTTGATAAGAATGTTAAGAAGACAAATGAACGTGAATTTCTTTACTCAGAGCATTACAATAGTCTGACTGTGAGGAATTATACTGGTTTGGGTAGAGCATTTACTATATTCTAATAAATCTGGCCTGTGGTATCACACTGTGTATTAATCTGTTCTCACACTGCTATAAAGAACTGCCCAAGACTAGGTAATTTATAAAGGAAAGAGGTTTAATGGACTCACAGTTCCACATGGCTGGGACTGGACATGGGGAAGCTTCAGGAAACTTACAATCATGGCAGAAGGGGAAGCAGGCACATCTTACATGGTGGCAGGCCAGAGAGAGCTTGTATGAAGGAGGAGCTGTCAAACACTTATAAACATCTCATAAGAACTCACTCACTATCATGAGAACAGCATGGGAAAAACTGCCCCCATGATTTAATCACATTCCACCGGGTCCCTCCCTCAACACTGGGGATTATGGGGATTACAATTCAAGATGAGATTTGGGTGGGGACACAGAGCCGAACCATATTATACTTGTAGTACTCTCATCTAATATATATTTAATCTCATGACTTCAGATATGATTAAAGTAGTCCTGTCGCACTAGTTCTATAAACTTGAACTCTGACTTTGAAATTTTCTTTGTATATGGGATTTCTGAATACTTTATGGCTTGTTACATCTTCCTAGTACATATATTAGAGCAATCTCAGGCTCATGACAGTTTTTATCCGTGCTCTACTTAATAGGTATGAAACAGCTAATGCTGGTTATCATTTCCCTAGAGCAACAAAACCACTAACTGTCTCATCAATTTTGAAATGCTCGAATTTGTTTTAGAACCTTGACCTTTAGCCAATGCTATGATTTATGGTATTATCATCTTTCCTGTCACTTCATAAACAGTTTGACTTTTTCTCTTGTTTTGTTATTTACCACATTCGTATTTTTCCTGAGTTGGTCTCTTATTTATTTTTTGAGCTGTGTTGAGTTTAAATATCTTGCTCTACCCCATGTCCAGGAGGTTTATGTGGAAACCTGTATGTGTGTGTTGAAATCTTTAAGTACAATGTGTGGAAAAGCTTTGTAACAACATGTATGAATGCTGGGTATTTGTATTTACATAGTCATGTTTATTCTATAAATAATATAAATATGCTTCCATGTTTTTATGATAAAGTGAAATATATAAAATTTTACTACACAATGTAAACACTCAAATCTGGTACCTATTAATAGCTGTCATTCTCACCTGTACTACTGTGTCCTCCCTAAAAGCCAAACTAACATAATGTTAAACTTAAAAACACACTCAAATAATTTAAAATGCACTATTTTATATACTGGATGCTGACAGTGGTTAAATTAGAGTGATATAATTATGAGTAAGTTTTCTCTATTTTCTGAATGTTTATTATGTAATTTTATTATTTTTATAAGAGAATGCCTTTACTATATATAAATATATATTTTTATATAAATTTATATATATATAAATAAATATAGATAGATAGATAGATATATTTTTTTGAGACAGTGTCTCACTGTCACCCAGGCTAGATACAGTGGCAGGAACATGTCTCATTGCTTCCTTGACCTCCTGGACTTGGTGAGTCTCATGAGATCTGATGGTTTTTTAAGTGTCTGGTGTTTCCTTTGGTTGCACTCACTCACTCTGTCCTGCCACCCTGTGAAGAAGGTACCTGCTTCTTCTTCACCTTCTGCCATGATTGTTAAGTTTCCTGAGGCCTCCCCAGCCATGCAGAACTATGAGTCAATTAAGCCTCTTTCCTTTATAAATTATCCAGTCTTAGGTATTTCTTTATAGCAGTGTGAGAATGAACTAATATAGTAAATTGTTACCAAGATAGTGGGGTGCTGCTATAAGGATACACAAAAATGTGGAAGTGACTTTGGAACTGGGTAACAGGCAGAGGTTGGAACAGTTTGGAGGGCTCGGAAGATGTGGGAAAGTTTGGAATTCCCTTCCTAGAGACTTGATGAATGGCTTTGACCAAAATGCTGATAGTGATATGGACAATGAAGTCCAGGCTGAGGTGACCTCAGATGGTGATGAAGAACTTGTTGGCAACTAGAGTAAAGGTCACTCTTGCTATGCTTTAGCAAAGAGACTGGCAGCATTTTGCCCCTGCCCTAGAGACCTGTGGAACTTTGAACTTCAGAGAGAGGATTTAGGATATCTATGGAAGAAATTTCTAAGGGGTAAAGCATTCAAGAGGAAGCAGAGCATAAAGGTTTGAAAAATTTGCAGCCAGATGTTGTGAAAGAAAATAAAAACCCATTTTGGGGGGAGAAAGTCAAGCCTGCTAAAACACTCCAGAAATTTGCATAAGTAATGAGGAGCTGAATGTTAATCACCAAGACAATAGGGAAAGTGTCTCCAGGGCATGTCTGAGACCTTCATAGCGGCACCTCTTATCACAGGCCTGGAGGCCTAGGAGGAAAAAATGGTTTTGTGGGCCAGACCCAGGGCCCCACTGTTCTGTGCAGCCTTGGGACATGGGGCCCTGCATCTCAGCTGCTCCAGCTCCAGCAGTGGCTAAAAGGGGTCAAGGTACAGCTCAGGCCATTGCTTCAGAGGGTGCAAGCCCCAAGCCTTGGTGGTTTCCACGTGGTGTTGGGCCTGTGGGTGCACAGAAGTCAAGAATTAAGGTTTGGGAACCTCTGCCAAGATTTCAAAGGATATATGGAAATGCCTGGATTTCCAGATAGAAATTTGCTGCAGGGGCAGAGCCCTCATGGAGAAATTCTACTAGGACAGTGCAGAAGAAAAATGTGGGGTCAGAGCCCCCACACAGAGTCCCCACTGAGACACTGCCTAGTGGAGCGTGGAGCTGTGAGAAGCAGGCCAAAGTCCTCCAGACCCCAGAATGGTAGATCCACCAACAGCCTGCACCGTGTGCCTGGAAAAGCCACAGGCACTCAATGCTAGCCCGTGAAAGCAGCTGGGAAGGGCACTGCACCCTGCAAAGCCACAGGAGTGGAGCTGTCCAAGGCTATGGGAGCCCACCTCTAGCATCAGCATAACCTGGATGTGAGACATGGAGTCAAAGGAGATCATTATGGAACTTTAAGGTTTAATGACTACCTAGTTGGATTTAGGCTTACATGGAACCTGTAGCCCCTTTGTTTTGGCCAATTTTTCCCATTTGGAATAGGTGTATTCCCTCCGGCCTGTGCCCACAGACCTAGGTGAGGACAGGCGCTCCTGTTTTCACACCCAAATGTTGCATTTTCCAAGACCACCCTGGCCTGCCACATCCCCCATCCTGTGTCTATAAAAACTCGGACACCTTAGCAGACACAGTGGCTGGATGTCAAGAGGAACACATGCAATGCCTATACCCCCATTTTGTCTAGGAAGTAACTAACTTGCTTTTGATTTTACAGACTCATAGGCAGAAGGGACTTGCCTTATCTCAGATGAGACTTTGGACTTTTGGGTTAATTCTGGAATGAGTTAAGACTTTGGGGGACTGTTGGGAAGGCATGATTATGTTTTAAAATGTGAGGACATGAGATTTGTGAGGGGCCAGGGGCAGAATGATATGGTTTGGCTCTGTGTCCCCACCCAAATCTCATCTTGAATTGTAATCCCCATAATCCCTATCTGTCAAGGGTGGGACCAGGTGGAGGTAATTGGATCATAGGGGTGGTTTCCCCCATGCTGTTCTTATGATAGTGATATGGGATGGGGGCAGGGAAGTGCTGTGTAGAGAAAGGCAGGGTCCCTGGTGAGGGCTGTACCCTCGAGCCTGTGCCCAGGGACCCAGGTGAGGACAGGCACTCCTGTTTTCATGCCCAAATGCTGCATTTTCCAAGACCATCCGGGCCCGCCACGCCCCCCTTCCTGTGCCTATAAAAACTTCGACACCCTAGCAGACACAGCTGCTGGATGTCAAGAGGAACACATCAGCAGAAGAATGCAGGCAGCTGGACGTCAAGAAGAGCCGAGGAGCGGAAGAGCACACCGACAGGCACCAGCAAATGCTGGTAGGCCATCAACGGTGGAACAATGTGGAATTTGGCTGGGGATGGTCAGAGAAGAGTCCGGACGCTGGGCAGCCTGACTCCAGGGAAAGACACCTTCCCACTCCTTCCCCCTTCTGGCCTCCCCATTCACCTCACTGAGAACTACCTCCACTCAGTAAAACCTTGCACTTATTCTCTAAGCCTACGTGTGATCCAATTTTTCTGGTACACTAAGGTAAGAACCTGGGAGAGAGAAAGCCCTCTGTCCTTGTGATAAGGCAGAGTCTAATTGAGCTGATTAATGCAAGCCACCTGCAGACGGCTAAACTGAAAGAGTGCACTGTAACACACGCCCACTGGGGCTTCCAGAGCTGTAAACACTCAACCCTAGATGCTGCTGTGGGGTCAGTGCTCTCCACGACCTGCCCTTCCGCATGCTCCCCTAAGGGTATGAGCAGTAGGGCACCAAAGAAGCGAGCCACACCCCCATCACATGCCCTGCAATGGGGATAAGGGAACTTTTCCCATTTCAATAGTGAGTTCTCACAGATCCGATTGTTTTATAAGCACCTGGCATTTCCCCTGCTTGCACTCACTGCATCCTGCTGCCCTGCATCCTGCTTCTCCTTTGCCTTCCACCATGATTTTAAGTTTCCTGAGGCCTCCCAAGCCATGCAGAACGGTGAGTCAAGCCTCTTTCCTTTATAAATTACTCAGTCTTGTGTATTTCTTCATAGCAGTGTGAAAATAGACTAATATACAGGCTCAAGCGATCCTCCTGCCTCAGCCTCCCAAGTAGCTGGGACCACAGGTGCCTGCCACCACACCTGGCTAATTTTGTAATTTTTATAGAGATGGGATTTTGCCATGTTGCTCAGGCTGATCTACAACTGCTGAGCTCAAGTGATCCTCCTGATCCACCCACCTTGGCCTCCCAAGGTCCTGTGATTACAGACCTGAGCCACTGTGCCTGACCACCTTTATTATTCTAAAAGAAACACAAATAAGAAAACAAGGCAGCAACCCTACAAACCCTGTGTGTAAAAATTCTCCAGGTTGGAGCTGTGGTGTTAAAGTGTATTAAGGTCATCATGGGTTGGGCTTTTTATTGCTATCCTGCTTCCCCAAAAGGGCTCATCAGTTTATGTCCCTCTTCCTTTCATTGTTCTTAATAGTCTTATGGTTTTATCTTATATGTCATATCTTAAGATCTTACCCTCTATATAATAGCTTATAGATTTGAACTCTTTCACATTTTTTTGAAAATATGTAGTATATTGGCCGGGTGCGGTGGCTCACACCTGTAATTCCAGCACTTTTGGAGGCTGAGGCAGGCAGATCAGGAGGTCAGGAGATCGAGACCATCCTGGCTAACACAGTGAAACCCGTCTCTACTAAAGATACAAAATATTAGCTGGGTGTGGTGGCACATGCCTGTAGTCCCAGCTACTCGGGAGGCTGAGGCAGGAGAATCGCTTGAACCCAGGAGGCGGAGGTTGCAGTGAGTCAAGATCGTGCTACTGCAGTCCAGTGCCTGGGGGATGGAGTGAGAGACTCCATCTAAAAAAAAAAAAAAAAAAGAAAGAAAGAAAAGAAAAAGAAATGATGTAATGTGTCTATGTGTCTATTCTAGATATTTTACCTATAACATATATACATATGTAATAGATACAATAGCTATCAGATTGAAAATATTTCCTTTTTTTCCTCTTGTAACATAATGTCTTCTTGCTTGGCTTCTAGCAAGTAGTTTTTGTGTTATTTGACATAAAATGTCATCAACTGACTGTCAGTTCTGAAATAATGAGTTTTACACGTCGGTATGTTTTAGTTATGATTTGAGGTAACTGAACATTATATCACTTAAAAAAAAGTCAAAGTGGAATAGATGTCGGCATGAATAGAAATCTTGGGCTCTAAAATTCAGCAGGTAGAAGGACTTGCATTTGGGTTTAGCCGAGCTTGATTGTGCTGTTGAAATAATTTATCCTTTTTGTTATCTCCTGGCCAGGTGAAGTAGCTTCTGTGAATAATTTTTGTACCATAGATCAATGAATTTCTAGGTTTATTTTGCTAGTTAAATGTTTCTACCAAATATCCTTATTTGGTGGAAACGATTCTTTTTTATAGTTTGTTCTTGTCAGGAAAGATAATACTAAGCATCCTTTGAAAATACTGGTGTAAGCCCGGGCATGGTGGCTCACGTCTGCAATCCCAGCACTTTGGGAGGCCGAGGCAGGCAGATTACTTGAGGTCAGGAGTTTGAGACCAGTCTGGCCAACACGGTGAAACCCCGTCTCTACTAAAAATACAAAAGTCAGCCGGGCATGGTGGCAGGTGCCTGTAATCCCAGCTACTCAGGAGGCTGAGGCACGAGACTGGCTTAAACCTGGGAGGTAGAGGTTGCAGTAAGCCAAGATCACGCCACTGCACTCCAGCCTGGGCAACAGAGTGAGACTCAGTCTCACAAAAAAGAAAAAAGAAAATATTAGTGTAAATACTCATCTATGGGACCAGAATTAAACTTAGGTCAAATTTTATACCTCCGTATTTATGTATATGTATGTGTGTGTGCATTCACACGCACATGTGACAGAAGCTAGCATTTGCAGAACTTTTATCAAGAGAAACCACCAAAGAGACTTAACTTCAGTATTGAGGATACAACTTAATAGCATTGAGAAAAATCTTCATTATTATCACATGAAAACTTCTGTTCCAACAGAGTGCTCTCATGGATGATAACCTTAATTTTCAAGTTCTAAAATAATACAGAAATGGAAATTATTTAAACCTTGTGAAAATTGAACCCTTATGCCTCACTTGCCTGTGAAACCCTCCTTGCCACTTTATGATGAGAATGAACTTCGGAGGCCAGAGTCCTTATTTTCATTTCACATCTTCCATTAGCAAATTCTTTACATTTTAAATTATTTTACTTTCCCAAATACTGGATTTAACTACTGGTTAGAGGAGAATGGGCCGGGAAAATTGTCCTGAAACCATCTGCCTCTCCTGTTTCTTGTTGGTCTTATTGAAAAGCAGCATCAGTTTTACAACGAACACATGTTACTTTTATAATCTCAAAAAAGGGGCTATTTAAAACGTGTACGTCAATACCAGGCCAAAAGGAGCAAAATCAGCCTTACAGGCAGGTCTTACCTTTTCTCCCTTCTTAGCTCACAGTCCTCTTCTCACAGCATGCTAGGAAATGTGGTGTTTGAGAAGCCCCTCCCAGGTCAGTGTGGACTGAGAGAGGGAGAAGAATCAAAACGCAGAGCAGCTGGGCCTCTTTGAGTCTTGTTCGATGAAATTCTTGGAGCAGTCAGGAGGGCTGGAGAGAGGAAAAGTGCATCGGCACCTTCTACGCTTCCTCCCTTCCTCCAGGAGGACGCACGGCAGAGAAGCCTGTGGAAACGTGGTCTCGTGGGAGGTTGGTACTGAGAAACATATCAGCTGGGTGAGCACTGTCCACCAGCACTGCAGAGCCAGGCAGAGGAGTCTGGGTTTTGTTTTCTTATTAGCCCTGGGTACTCCGTTTCCAGTGCTTCTCTCTTATAGGCCTCAGTGACATTTTTTCTTTTTTTGAGACAGGGTCTCACTCTGTCACCCAGGCTGGAGTACAGTGGCATGATCATGGCTCACTGCAGCCCCAACCTTCCAGGCTCAAGCGATCCTCCTGCCTCAGCTTCCCGAGTGGCTGGGACCAGAGGCATGTGCCACTATGTCTGGCTAATTTTTTTTAAAAATTTTTTGTAGAGATGGGGGTTTACTATGTTGCCCAGGCTGGTCTTGAACTCCCAGGCTCAAGTGATCCTCCCACCTTAGTTTCCAAAGTGCTGGGATTATAGGCGTGAGCTACCATGCCTGGCCTCCGTGATTTGTAACTGTAGCCTCATTGTTATTTCTCCCTCCCTTTCTCTCTCTGTCTCTCTCTGTCTGTCACATACACACACACACACCCCAATGTCTTCAAAGTGTTGACTACACGTAATTCTATTTAGTGACCAAAAACTTAATAAACTACAGAATAAAACCATAATTTTCATTAGGTATTGTCGAAACATAGAAGTAATAAAAATAAAAATAAAATAAAATAAGTCAAAGTTAAAAAATAAAATGAGTACTAGAGAATTTGGGAAGAGAAGTACCTTTTTAATAGATATATAAATTATAGTTATTTAACTTAGAAAACAATAACTTTAGTGTTTCTAGAAAGTAGATGGCATTTCTAAAAAATAGTTACATACACTTGATAAAGAACAGATATTCCTTTTGAATTTAGAACTTTATGAGTTATTGTTATAATTAGTAAGGCTAAATTTTAACACAAAGGACTATAATAAAACATTCTTTGAATATTAAAATAATTCCCCCAAAACCTATATTAAGCTTTACAAATTTCAGACAAGTCATTCCATCTGAAACTCTGTCCAAGATATACATGGCTGTGAGTAATGTATTTCTGTGAAAGTCTTTTGGATGAAAATAATGAACTTTGGGTTTTAGAATATTTGATTTACTGCCTTTGGGTTCCTCTCCTGCCTGTTTCTCTTGCTAAATATTCAGACTGAGACTTTACTATGACTAATCTTACTCCATTCTTGGACGTTCTGCCTCTGCAGTGAGGAAGGAGACCCTCCTGGATTATGGTGAATATTTAGCTCTGAATCAAATGAATGTTTAAATCTCTAAGACTTGCAGTAATGTTGAATTTGGCTGGATACCCTGTGGTTATATTTTAAGCCTTTAAAAATATACAGATTCTCAAATAGCGACAAGCTTTTTTCCTGATTTTTTTTCCTGCCTAGCAACTTTGTTATTATCCTCACTGTCTACTTCAAACAAACTGTATGCAGTTTACAATTCTTGTAGCATATGGTTGCTGCCTACAAGCACTTTGTGTGCCTTGGCAAACAGCCACATGCAACATTGAAGAATGGTTTCCTGGATGAGTACTAGAGAATTTTGTTTCTATCCATTTTTCTACTTGAGTTCAACTTTCAAGATAGGGTTGGGTTAGACATTGTTTCTTTCTTCCCTTCTCCCTCCTTCCTTTCTTCCTTCCCTTTCCTCTCTCTCCCTCTCTTCTTTCCTGTTTCATTGTTGCGGCTATCCTTTACCCTAGGTAATTTATGTTGTCAATATCATTAGAGGTTCTCATCAAGCAATGTTAATGTAATACTCATGTTGACAACCCCAAGTGTTTCTAGCTTTTGCCTTCTCCTGAATCCTCACCTATATTTCAAATCATTTTGATTAAAATCCGTTGGTTTTTTGTTTTGTACTTCTGGCCTAAAGAGAAATCCTCATGGCAGAAAACGTGTTGGTTTGTAAGCCTCATCACTGATATTGAGACCCAGTGTAGATTTCTGTTTTGGAAAAACAATAGGTTTATTTAGCATTAATTGAGATGAGGGCTGGGTGTAATTTCCTGCTGCAAAGGAGAAATTGGGAAGGAAGGAGCAGAAGCTTTTAGAATATAGACTGGGTCTGACAGCAAGAGATGAATATTATGTCTTGAGACATTGGTAGTGCAAGAGGCAGGGGATCAAAGCACAGCCCCTTCTTAGTGTGAGGTCCCTTAACCCCTCAATCCCTAGCTCCCTTTCCCACTTCCAACCCTTTCCTTGCAGGAAGCCTGGAATGGGATGCCCTGGCACATGAGGGGGTGGCAAAGCAATGGGCTGAGAAGTGTAGGAGAAGCAGCTCCAAGAGGTGAGCTTGTGTTTCTCTTTTCTGTTTTGGGCCCCTTGTGGCCATCTTTGTGTCCATGCTGTCTGCACAGATTGTAGTCTAACTGCTTTTCTGCCATTTGATCAACTGGTTGAATTCATTTATCTACCATTGGGTTACTTATTTTTGCCCAACATAATGATAGCCTAAATACTTATAGTCCGAACTCTCTTCGGATTTATAGAGCATTAGTCAACCATAGTCTCAAGTGCAAGTAAGAGATCATTTTTTTGATTAGCATCTAAATATTCTGCATTGAGAAAAATGCATTAAGGGGTGAGAGAAATGTATGTGTAATAATGCATTTATATATACATATAGATACGTGCATATATGTATATAAACAAATATTCACACATCTATACATACGTGTATATATACATATAAGTACACACATATGTATATATTATGTATATGTATAGTTTAAATGTAACCTGGGCATCCATAAATTACTATGGAACTTATTAAACTATATATTCAAATAAGCAGAACATCACATTTTCAGTATTTATATATTGCAGTGGAAGTCTTTAAACATCAAATCTTACTGGTGATTAACAAATTTAAGTATTATCTTAACAAAAAAGTAATATAAATTTGCTATCTGTATGTTTTGTTGCCCTTTGGGAAAATTATACTGTCAACCAGTGTTAAATAGAAAAACTTCAAATCAGTTATAAATTGACAACAAATAGCAAAGTCTGAATGAATGTGTTCTGCCTAACATTAAAAAATGTCTTGATCCTAATTCTATTCCATTTGACATCTCTAGCCCTTAATGCCTTTTTCGGAAGACAATCTGTTATGCTGAATATGCAAAGAGGCAGGAAGAAGCCTCTGAAGGCACGGTGAGGCTTAGTCGACGCCTTCCAGATTGGTGTCAGCCACGTTGCGCGGCTGGGGCCCAGCTGAGGCCCCTACTGGCAGCTCCTCTGCTGCTGCTCGTGGGGGCTGCCTACTGGGCTCGCATGCAGGCACCATGGCTGCAACGTGCTCTTCTGCTGTGCATGCTGGAGCAGGCACATCTGCCTCCATCTTCTGTAGGGAGGCCTCGGTGGGAGCCTGTGGGGCCTGACCGGAAGCTTCTGCCTCTGGCTTCCAGGACTGCTGATCAGCCTGTGCTCCAACCGGGAGACCCTCGCATTGGGTTTCTGCTCCCAACCCGGCAGGAGAATTACTGGCCTTGGAGGGAGGTTCACCCTCACTGCCTCCTTCGGCTTCAGCCTGAGGAGTTAGGGGAGGCAGGGGACTCTCTGAATCCGGTGAAGGGATCAGAGGGGGTTGCTCTGGCTCCTTGAGAGCGGCGTCACCACTCTCCTGAGAACTGCGTATTTCGGGTTGGGTTTCTTTGGACTGGTGCGGGGTTGACTCCGGATGATGAATTATCATGAAGGCTGTGGCCAGATTTTTCACTGCGGTTTGGACACTATTAACCTCCTCTGCGTCAATCTCTTGATCCACAGAGACGTTTGACTCTGGCTCTTCATCGGAGTTGTGCTGACTTTGGTCATCCTTTTCAGATATTTCTGCGTCTCTGATTTTTTTGTAGAGTTCATTTCTCTCTTCTTGTAAAGCACGGCAGAGGTTCTCTAGCCTCCCGATTTTCATCACAAAGCACTCATATTCTTTAGCTCTCAGTGCTTTCTGTGATGTGAAAACACACGCACATACACACACAGATGAAATGACATGATAAGCAAAATGTCCAGGATGCTTTCTGGAAACAAGCAAAACTATTTGTCCCAGAATTTGTCTACTAGGCTCTGGGACCTGGCCACAGAGTAGGGGCTGAACAGATGCTTGGTCATGGACATCACTTCCTTTTTTTTTTGGCATTGTGTACTAGACTGGTAGATTTTTTAATCACCATAGCCTGTTCATTGGGAAAGAAAGATGGTCAGGCTTCCTTCTGCTTTGGTCCATAGCCTCTCAAATCTTATGGATGAATTTTCTGCTTCTGAGACTTAGAAGGTAGAAGCAAGACTTGCGGCAAGATAAATGAGATGGATTGGGACTTGGGTTTCAGCAATGCCTTCCTTATCTGTTCTATGAATAAACTGCTATGTGCTAATCCCAGCAGCCATTTGATTTATGTTGATGAGTAATATCTCTTTGGAATTGGTTGCAATTTGAGAAGAACTGTTAGAACAGTAATTATAACCATAGAAATTCACCATATACTAATTCATGATGCTGGCTGCTCAAACGGTTCAGTTTTTTCCTCTAGAAATGTCTATTTGTGCATGAAAATGTTCCTAATTATCTCACTCCTTCACCTCACCTCTGAGCTACTCTGTCCCTTTGAGACCTTTTTTCCCCCACTCGTTATACATGGAGAGACCTTCACCTGTAAGCCCTACCTCTCAGGTCAGGGGCCATGTATCTTTGCCTTTGGACTCTCAAAACCTACTTGGAGCCTGGCATGAGATCAGTGTTTAAATGTCTATTGGAGGAATTAAAAAGATATCTCCATATCTGTTTATATTAGAAAATAGCACATGCACTGGATGCTCGGGCTGGTGTCTTCTCACAGTATGTTCAAATCAACTAATTAATTTATTCAGCACCTGTTATGTGTCAGACACTGGGGAAATTTAAAGTAAAATAAGACACTCATCCTACCTTTAAGGAATTCACAGCCCTTAAAGGGGACAGCTGCCCTGGTTACAGCTATTGAATCAACAGGTAAGCATGTGACTTAGGGTCACAAAACTCTTTCTGAGTCTGGACCTGATTCTAAATGACCTTTGCTCTTATTATACTTATTACAATTTAAAATGTCACATCCTGCCACCCCAAATTCAACTCTTTTTCACACATAACCATTTGTACTATTACCAGGTTATAATTGTATCGTAAGTCTGAATGTTTTGACTAGACAGAGGGGATTAAAGCTAAGGGAGAAACTTCCTCACCTCTTCAATCATGTCCAACAGAGCTTTGTTACAGTTCTCAAATCGAGCTTTCCATGTGGCTGTGTCCTTTTCCAGCTTCTTCATTTTCTTAGTTGTCTACAGAAATTAGAGTGAGTGTGTGTTAATCTTGAAAAGTTAATATATCAAGGAAGCTATTAGCTCCATATGTGAGACCAGGAGAAGCCCTTTTGTTACCAGATGCTGAAGCAAACAAATGTTCAATGTCAAGAATGAAGATTGCAGCAGAGTCATGATTTATTTCTGAGCCGTCTAGGGCAGTGGCGAGCAAACTTATTTGCACCTGAGCCAATTCAGGAAATGGGAAATGACTTAGGGGCACATGGTTTTGTCACTGCTTTTTCTTTCATTTAAAAGAAGAATATCTTTACGGAGTTCCATGAACAAGCCTGTAATTTAGGATATTTACTGTATTGAATAGAAGACTATCACAGTGGGAAAGCTGGCATGGCCTTTTTAGCCATTAAAATGTTGATAATATCTGGGCACATCTGAGAAGTTGCTGCACAAAAGCAGTGTCTGTATTTTCTGGGTCTTTACATTTATAGAGTGAGGTAGAGTTCACAAAATGTGATTACATGCATTATTTGTTTCATCCTTGAAACAGTCCCACAAGGAAGGTTCTATTTTCACCCCCATTTTATAAATGGGGAAACCGAAGTTCGGAGAGGTAGAGTAATATTTAGGTGAATTAACAGAATAGTGGGGCTGCCATTCTTTTATTTCATTTAATGAAGCATATAGAATGTCTGGTGGTCACCAGGCCCTGGGCTGGGTGCGAGGAAGTAAGAAGTGAATAAAATGCAGCCTGTGTTTTTCGAACCTGAGGCTACTCACATTCTTGTTTGTAGGATCTCTTCTTTGCTTAGATGAAGTGGAGAACGAGGCATGTACTCAGGTGCAGTTTTCCTGGATGAAACATAGCTGGGCACTCGCTGCTTGGTGCCAAGCTGCCTGAAGCTGGGTACCCACGGAGGCCAGAGGCTGGGCCCAAGACTGTCAGCCCCTGGCTCTACAGACAAGCTAGGTTTTTAATTTTGATCATATTTTAATTTAGTTAGTAGTTTGTAAACTTCTTTGTTTTCTTCTTTTTTGTTGTTGTTGTTTGTTTTTCACTCTTTTGCCCAGGCTAGAGTGCAATGGTGTGATCTCGGCTCACTGCAAACTCTGCCTCCCGAGTTCAAGGGATTCTCCTGCCTCAGCCTCCTGAGTAGCTGGGATTACAGGCGCCTGCCACCATTCCTGGCTAATTTTTTGTATTTCAGTAGAAACAGTGTTTCACCATGTTGGCCAGGCGGTCTTGAGCTCCTGACCTCAAGTGATCCACCCGCCTCAGCCTCCCAAAATGCTGGGATTGCAGGCATGAGCCACTGCGCCCAGCCAGTTGTTTGTAAACTTTAAGGTCATCAATCTTTTTAAGAATGTGGTGAAAGCTATGGGACCACACTTCACAAAAATGTGCATTTGTGCATCATTTTTTTTTTTTTTAATTTCTAGAGAGTTCTCAGGTCAACTACTAACATCCATAAATGGACCCAAGATTAAGAACTCCTGATTTAATATTTATTCCACTCTTAAAACTACATAATTTTGAAAAACATTTTTTCCTGTTCTAATTTATTCCAATCTTAAAATGCTAGAATTTCAAAAAAAAAATTAAGAAAATGGATAGTTCCATTCTGAAGTGGGAGAGCTGTAACATTTAACAAGTGTCAATCTTCTTCAGGTTGCTCATTGTAAAATTTATCATAATATTTTAAAAATATATTTTAAGAGGATGTTTTCTACACTTCAAAACCATTAATGCCAATCCCTGTTCGGAAACACAGTTCTGATGGCTGATTTTGTATTGGGAAGACACTGAACAAGCTTTAAACATTACATTAAATTATAATACTGGCACCTTATATTTGAAAAATACGCATAAAAAGTTAAAATCCCTTCCAAAATGTATTAATTTAACTTCACAATCTTGTGAGTTAGGCAGGGAAAGTAGTATCTGCATAGATTAAAAAAAATTAGAGGCCAGGCATGGTGGCTCATGCCTGTAATACCAGCACTTTGAGAGGCCGTGGTGGGTGGATCACATGAGGTCAGGAGTTCGAGACCAGCCTGACCAACACAGTGAAACCCCGTCTTTACTAAAAATATAAAATTAACCAGACATGGTGGTGCATGCCTGTAATCCCAGCTACTCGGGAGGCTGAGGCAGGAGAATTGCTTGAACCCGGAAGGCAGAGGTTGCAGTGAGCCAAGATCGCACCATTGCACTCCAGCCTGGGCAACAAGAGCGAAATTCCATCTCAAAAAAAAAAAAAAAAAATTAGATTCAGGAAGTTAAGTGACTTGATGAGTAAGACCACTTGATGAGCAAGAACACATCAGAATTGAATTCAGGCTTCCATCTTCTCATTCAAGGCTCTGTCAGTTATATCACATTACATAAGTTAAATTCTCTTCTAAGAAGGTTCTTATAAGATGGTATTTCCTATTCTAACATTCTACTTTTGTATATTCATATAAAAGTTTTTTGTGTTTTTGTTTTGAGACAGATTCTCGCTCTGTTGCCCAGGCTAGAGTGCAGTGGCGTGATCTCACTCGCTGCAACCTCCGCCTCCCAGGTTCAAGCGATTCTCCTGCCTCACCTTCCTGAGTAGCTGGGACTACAGGCGCATGCCACCACGCCTGGCTAATTTTTGTGTTTTTAGTAGAGACAGGCTTTCACCATCTTGGCCAGGCTGGTCTCGAACTCCTGATCTTGTGATCCACACGCCTTGGGCTCCCAAAGTGCTGGGATTACAGGCATGAGCCACCACGTCTGGACAAAAGTTTTGTTGTTTTTTTTTTTAATTCTTAGAAGGTTATATTTTGAGTTCAGTATATACACCATCATGTTAAATTGCTAGCTCTGGTCTTTTTTTTTTTTTTTTTTTTAAGTTATCCATGGGTTAGAAAAAGAACTATTCTTCTTCAGAGTGAAAATGTAACCTAGAATTTTTGGACTCCTGCTAAGATTAATTCACTAGATACTTACCAATTAAAAAATACAGCCCAAACCTCATTCCTACCTATAAACATTTCATTACTTTGTGAAATGCACCAAAATATCTTAGTGAGAGAAAAAGGAAACCAAAGGAAATTTGCCTGTCAAAATAGAAAATGTCAATATTTTGTTGGTGATAAGCAATACTCACTTTGTCCATTTCCTGTTTGAACGTGGCAAACACCTCGTTGCTTTTAGTTAGTGTGCTCTGGAATTCTTCAAACCTTCCTGAGTAGAGAGTGAGCTGTAAACAGAGGAAAGAGTGGATCTTTCAGAATACTTCCAGAAGAAAACATGTCATTGTTCATTATTTAAAGGAATTCTCAATATAATATTAGTAATATGTTTAATTATTTTATTTACTACAAGATTAACCTAGGCCAGTGAGCATGATTGAAATGCTTCTTTAAAGAAAAATGGAAAAATAGTCTGGGCGCAGTGGCTCACGCCTGTAATGCCAGCACTTTGGGCGGCCAAGGCAGATGGATCACCTGAGGTCAAGAGTTTGAGACCAGGAGAATGGCGTGAACCTGGGAGGCGGAGCTTGCAGTGAGCCGAGATCATGCCACTGCACTCCAGCCTGGGCGACAGAGCGAGACTCCGTCTCAAAAAAAAAAAAAAAAAGTTTGAGACCATTCTGGCCAACATGGTGAAACCCCGTCTCTACTAAAAATACAAAAATTAGCCGGGCATGGTGGTGGGCACCTGTAATCCCAGCTACTCGGGATGCTGAGGCAGGAGAATCGCTTGAACCCAGGAGGCAGGGGTTGCAGTGAGCAGAGATCACGCCATTACACTCCATCCTGGGCAACAAGAGCAAAACTCTGTCTCCAAAAAAAAAAAAGAAAAAAATGAAAAAAGAAAATATGTTATTTCATTATATTAAAACTTTTATCAACATTTATTGAGTACTACATGCATGGACTGTATGTACAGAAGTATTTAACACATGGATCTGCATTTGAGGGACCTGCACTTCTAATGGGAAGACCATCTCAAAGACAACTTGACTATGGGACAATGGCTACATAGTCAAGTCAGTTAAGGACAGTGGGTGATCGCAGAAGGTGAGCATGGCAGGTGATCATGTGAGCCACATGTTTATGGAGAAGGTGAACCTGGAACTTGGTCTTGAAGGAACGGAAAAAATAGACAAATGAAAAGACGTGATAAAGGCAATGTGGGCTGGACACGGACAAGGGCCATTGCCATGACACAGGTTGTACACCACTCTAGGCAGTTGCCATTTCTGTTTCAGACATCAGAGTTTTGTATGTTTATGAATATAGCATTCTAGCCAATAGCAGTTAAATGTCCCTTTTTATCAAAATCAGTTTATTACATCAGTTTTCCACAGATGGAAGTAATGAGTCTTGAAAAAGAGATGCCTTTTTCTAATTTTCAGAGAAGCATTGTATGGGTTAGCATTTGCCAAGTGTATGGCTCACCATGGAGATATAGCGAGGAGCATTTGTATCGCCAAGTCCTTAATTCCAGTGCTTGCATTCGGGGTGGAAATGGGGCAACACAGGGAAGGAGAGTGTGTAAATACTTGATCAGTGATATAATGACAGTGATAAAATAATAAAATCTTGTCTTTGAAAATAATATTAGGGTAGCATGTTTTGAATGAGAGAGGATTTAGTATGGATGATTCAGATTGGTCAAGCCTCAATTTTCAAATGAATCTTTGGTACTCTTGAGTGTCCAGAATAGTCCCAAGTCTTCAAATGGGTATAACATTTTCATACAACATAGTTTTTTGTATGAAGAAGCAGACTTGCAGCATCCGTCAATAAACAAGGGCCCTGGCTGCACTGGATAGACCAGGAAGGCTGGGTTATCAGCTGGAAGGAAGGCACCGACCGGTGTTATCAGTGAGACTGTCTTTTTTAAAGTACAGAAAGCACCCTGAATGAAAGCTGGCAGATTGGAGAGTTTCCAGTCTTGGGGTGTGGGTGTGAGAGGGAGTATGTATGAGTCAAACAACCCCTAGAGCCCAGAAAATTGCTTATCTAGAATGGGTTTTCCCCAATAATTTGGAGTAGTAGAGATTTTACTGCAGTAGACAGCAATAACATAAATCATTTCGGTAGAATACAGATTATCCAAAGAAAAGCCAAATGACAGCTGATTATCATTTTGAATTCTCTCATTAGTACTGTATGTGACAGAACCGAAATTTGTTTCTCATGATTCCTTGACACACAGATTAAAGAAGACAGAGTAAAGGGGCATCAAGGAATTCATGGCCAAGAAGGGGCTCTAGGGTTTTACACACACGGAGAGACACACACACTCTGTCTCTCACACACACACGCATGGTGCATAAGACAATATTTACTGTGGTTTTTTTTTTCTTTAAGAGACAGTCTGATTCTGTCACCCAGGCTGGAGTGCAATTGTGTGATCCTAGCTCACTGCAGCCTCAATCTCCTGGGCTTAAGGGATCCTCCTGCATCAGCCTCCAGAGTTGCTAGGACTACAGGCACATGCCCCATGTCTGGCTTTTTTTTTTTTTTTTTTTTTTTTTTTTTTTTAACACAGCCTGGTCTCAAACGCCTGGCTTCAAGCAATCCTCCTGCCTCAACATCCCAAAGTGTTGGGATTACAGGCATGAGCCACTGTACCCAGCCAATCATGTGCAATGCACTCTGACATATTCTGTTCAACTGTGTTTTTTCTTTCTTTCTTTCTTTTTTTTTTTTTTTCAAAATACTGGCTGGAATCCACTGTGGGCCAGAATTAATTTCAGGGCCCACAAATGGGTCAGACCTCTTGGTCTGAGACACTGTGCCCTAGGGTTAGCTCCTGGGGACTGGCTACCTATCCTGTACATCAACCATTGGCCTAGGGTGGGAACAACTACCCCCAGCAGATCCTGGTCACCTTCTATCACAAAATCTTTTCATTTGTATTCTCAGCCCGGCCTCTTTTGTTAACTTTTTTCCTTAATTTCTCCCCATTCTTTTTCCAACTTATCAGTAACTCTAGCAGAGTTACATAGAGGCCTCAGACACTGTGGTCTCCTGAGCTGGTCCTCCCGATCCCTCTTGCAGCCCTGTAGTTGCAGGCTGCAGACAGACGGGGCAGGAGTGAGCACATGTCTGGTCCATCTCACAGATGCAGCCTTGCTGGAATCAGCAAGAACAACCACCCCCAGGACTTCAGCCTCAACATGAGCTAACAGGCATTAAAAGCCCTCAGGTTTGATTGTCTTCACTTAACTGGATAAGGCTGTCACCATGTCTTACTTTTCCATGTGTACCTGTTATATTTTTTCATTATGTCTCAAAGTAAAGGCTTTAAAAAAGAAAAAGGCAGAATGTTCTTTGTGGTGTATTAATTGGGCAGATTTTGTTTCCTTTTCTTATGTTTTCTTGTTGCTGGCTCATGAGCATGGAGAAGACAGACACACCCAGAGTTCTGAGAAGTAGTGTCTTGATTCATCACCAGCTCTTCTGTGCTTTTTCTAGTTATGGTTTTCATTTTTGCTTTCTATTAAAAAAATTAATTGTAGTAAAATACACATAGCACAAAAGTTACCATCCTAACCATTTTTAAGTGTATAGTTCAGAATTGCTAAGTATATTTCCAGTGTGGTGCAACCAATCTCTGGAACTTTTTCCATTTTGCAAAATGGAAACTTTATACACATTAAACAACAATTCCCTATTTCTTCCTTCCAGTGACCAGTCTAACATTTTGCTTTTCTTCCTATTTGACCTCTCTGTCTGGTGGCAAAAACTATGGATTTCTCAGATAACGCTAACACTCTCCTACTTACTAAATGTTTGTGCTTCTTGTTTACTAAATGGATATTTGTTTGGTAGCGTCTTCCCTCTCACTATCGTGCTGACAGGATACATGTTTGGTTTCATGTGTCATATTCCCAGTCTCACTTTGGTATTTCACAGAGCCAGGGAAGGACATCCAGAGGTCATGCACAGCATTTCCCCTGCCAGAGGCAGAAATAGAAACAAACTCTTCTATGATTAGAACAACAACAAAAATTGCCTCAATATTTCACTTTTAAATGGGCCAAGTGACAAACACAGTCTTCTCACTGAGCACCAAATTTTAATTACAGACACTCATAGAGATGGGAAACAACTGTGTTCAGGAATCATCTTGGTGAACCTGTGAGATTTGGTTTGGGAGTTAAGTCCTATGACAAGAACAGGTGCAGCAGTGCTCTCCTCTCACCCTGTAGAGGTATGGGGAGGACTTCAGACTTTAAAGACTCTGATTACATGCTTTCCACAATTTACCCACTCATCTTTCCCCTTGGGTAGTATTTTGTGTCCACATCAGATATTGCTGACTTCCCACATCTGCTACTGTCTTCATCCTTGTTGATCCAATGAACACTCTATTTTGTAGTGACAATTGTATCCCATTGATCATCTCTGACATTTATTCTGTTGCCTTGGCTTGTATAATTGAAAGCCAGACATCACTTCCCTAAGTGAGAAGCCTGCCCCCAACTGGCCAGCAGTTGTCTTATGACTGAAATGTGACTTCTCTAGGAAAATAACACAATCTGTCCTTGATAATTCTGTTGCCCAGACCTTAGAAATGGGGCCTTGGACTTGGCCTCCTGCTACTCCCACCCATTTAAAGGCAGCGTAAAACCAAAGGAAGTGTTGGAGTGTTATGCAAAAGAATCTGTGATAGAGTTTGTTTTCAAAGTTTAGAAGTTTTAGAAATATAATGTTGATACTTTTTAATGAGGAGCTTGTTTAAACATGATTATGCATAGGGATTCAGGACCTCTATTTTATTCTTGAGGCTTAAGTAATTATTGGAATTTCAAAGGTAACTCGGAGACAAAAAAGAAAGACAAAGGAGGGTTCTTGCAATTAGTGAGGCTGCCTGCACTGTGGAACACTGCGGGCAATGGAGAAGGCGGGGTCAACTTAGCTTAGGGCCACACTTCTTCAGCTCTGGAAGTTCTCTATGCTCATGAACTACAGCTGAAAAGCATCTTGAGATCATCTTTTCCAGCGGTTCTTCAACTTTTTTGCAACTTAAGGCTCCTGTTGGGCCGGGCGCAGTGGCTCACGCCTGGAATCCCAGCACTTTGGGAGGCCGAGGTGGGCTGATCATGAGGCCAGGAGATCAAGACCATCCTGGCTAACACGGTGAAACCCTGTCTCTACTAAAAATACAAAAAATTAGCCGGGTGTGGTGGCAGGTGCCTGTAGTCCCAGCTACTCGGGAGGCTGAGGCAGGAGAATGGTGTGAACCCGGGAGGTGGAGCTTGCAGTGAGCTGACATCATGCCACTGCACTCCAGCCTGGGCAACAGACTGAGACACCGTCTCAAAAACAAACAAAAAACTCCTGTTGTCTCATATTTCCTTCTCATATTTCCTTATATGAAATCCTTACCTATGAAATAATACTACTAGTTCATACACTAATTAATAGTCAAGCAGAGATTTTTCTCTCTCTTATTGATGATTATATCGCCAAACCTAGAACCATGCCTAGCACTTAGTAGATGCTCAGTAAATATTGGTTGAATCAATTATGCTTATTTTGGGCCAGACACTGAGCAAAATGCTTTGCATGCATGATTTGAAAACCAACTACATATATTACATATGCATTAACTGATTTTCCTTTTAAAAACTTAAACATAGGCATAATTTCCATCCACAGTTGCTGAGCAAGAGGTGAAGTAATACCAGAAACAACTACATTTTAGATAGTAGCTGCTACCTTATGTGCTGATGTTTTGGAAACGCTGAAAAGTCATAGACCTCTCAGGGGTTGCAGGGCTCCAGGCTGGGGTCATTGATTCATTATAGCATTTTCATTTTGCAGACAAGGAAATTTAGTTCCATAGAGGTTTAGGTGGGTTACACAGGGTCACACAGCTTCTCGGTAAAAGAGCCGGGACTCTGACCCGGTGCCTGGACTCAAGGATGAATGAGGAACAATAGCAAATCTAGAACCCCTGGTTGATGGTTTTTTAAGTTTGAGGGGGTATAAGGGGGAAATTAGATCAAAAGTTTAATATTTGTATTGTACAGGTCATTAAAGGCCTCGATTCTGATGCCAGCTGAGTGAATCACTCTGTAGCCCACAGTTTAACAATGTAATCTACTCTGCTCAAGTTGATTGTCTTCATTTTGTATGGAGGAGTAGAGATTGCATGTAGCAGATGATGTGAACAGTGCACAGCTTCAAGTATTATTTATTGTTCCCCTCAAGGCTCTGTGTGGTGAATGAGGCACAGATAGAATTAGAGGTCTTGGCTTGATTCCTTGAGGTCACACCCCCTTTCCTTCTGCTAGACAGCCAGCAGTCAGCCACCCACCCTACACCATGATGTGATGAGTTCCGTGACTGCCTCAAGGATGATCTTGAGTTTGTAACTCTGGGCCCTTTGCTTCAGACACATTATGGTTCTAACTTCTATGTATCTAGTGTATTAAGACAATTCTTCTTTATTATCAGAGAGTAGTTCATACTGGAGAAAATAATTTATTATTGCTTTGCTATATATGCATTGCAGAAATATACTTTAAGAAGGCTAGATATGAAAATGTTCCCTGTATTTTTGTCTATGCAGTAGTATAATCTGTGATTTAAAATTTCTTATTTGCTTTTTTCTTTTACAATGAACACGATTTGTGTGTGTGTGCGTGTGTGTGTGTGTGTGTGTGTTTACAGTGAACAAGTACTCAGCTGTCAGCATATAAACATTTACAAATCTTAAATTAATGCTGCCCAGCTTGGAAGGTTTCTGATTTCCTTGCCTTCGGTGAATTTTTCCCTGTGACCTCACAGTCCCTTTAGCACTTGGGTGTTTCCCAGGGCAGTGGAAGTCTGTGGCCTGTGGCAGGATGGTACTCCCGGAACCCACAGGGACCATTATTTAGGACAGGCAGAGCCCCAGGTAGGGGTAAGATGGGTAGGTCTGGCTTTCTTCCAGAGTCAGCTGTGGCATAAATGTCCAGAATGGTCCCCTCTTTTTTTGAGTCTGAAATAGGAACCCCCAGAGTCTAACAGAAGCACATAAAAGTTGTCACGCAGCCAAATCAAAATGGTTCCTGACTTGCCTGACACTTCTATCCATTCACCACTGACAAGGCCAACCTCTGATGGCATAGAAACTTGAGTGGTGACTATTTTTCTCATTTTCTTTTCTTTTCTTTCTAAACAGATGGAGTCTCACTCTGTCGCCCAGGCTGGAGTGCAGTGGTGTGATCTCAGCTCACTGCAGCCTCCGCCTCCTGAGTTCCAGTGACTCTCCTGCCTCAGCCTCCTGGGTAGCTGGGATTACAGGCACATGCTACCACGCCTGGCTAATGTTTATATTTTTTTAATAGAGACGGGGTTTCACCATGTTGGTCAGGCTGGTCTCGAACTCCTGACCTCAGGTGATCCGCCCGCCTGGGCCTCCCAAAGTGCTGACGTTACAGGCGTGAGCCACCGCGCCCGGCCTCATTTTCTTTTTATGATAAATAATATCAAGACATGAGGACATTTTAAGAATCGCCAGTCATAGATGGTGCATCTGAGCAGTTTACGTTTTCTTCTTACCTTAACAGGGCAATGAGAGGGGAAATACAGTGGAAATAAGAAGTGCTAGATGGGAACCTGGACACTGGCTGACTCTGTTGACCACTGTACTGTCATCCATTGTCTGTCAACAAACCTTTGACTGGATGTTGCCAGCGCAGAACATTTCTTTTTCATAGATATAATATTGTGCTTTTATTTTTACTTAAAAATATGAATAAATGTGAAGTTGTTCTTCATTTCCAATTCCCATCCCCCCATCCCCTGCCACATAGGAGGACTTCTGCTGCCCACCTTTGGCCCCAGCCTTTTTATCTGGGGACAGTGAGGACAGCGCCCCCATGCCTCGTCCACCTGGCCTCACCTGAGCCTGCAGGACTGTCTCTTGCTCCTTCAGCACTTTCGCCTGAAGTTTCCACTCTGCTGCCTGGTTCAGCAACTATGAGAAGAGAGAGTGTGTGGAAAGATGGTCAGATTTGCCTTTTAGATTACTATTTGGCTGTAATTTGTCTACAAAACTTAGCAACCTGCTCATTAACCTCCTTAAGTAATTTTTTGGAACTTTGAAAAGAATCTAAGAAAGCTTTAAAAACCAGGCCCAGCATGGTGGCTCATGCCTATAATCCCAGCACTTTGGGTGGCTGAGCTGGGAGGATTGCTGGAGGCCAGGAGTTTGAGAACAGCCTGGGCTACATAGGGAGACCTTGTCACTGAAAAAAAAAAAATACAAAAATTAGTCGGGGGTGGTGGTGCATGCCCGCAGTCCCAGCAACTCGAGAGGCTGAGGCAGGAGGATCACTTGAGCCCAGGAATTCCAGGTTGCAATGAGCTATGATGGCACTGCTGCACTCTAGCCTGGGCAATAGAGTGACACTCCATTTCTAAAAAAATAAAGAAAAAGAAAGCTAAGAAAATAATTGGTCTAAAAAAGTTGGATTCTCAACTATAAACTAGTGGTTTTAATAAAAAAAAAAATAGTCTTTAGCTCAGTATGAATCACAAAAAAATTCAACTTCCCACCACATTCTGGAACCTTCTCTAGCAATCTTGGCCAACAATCATTCAGCCTCTGCTGGAACCTCTCCAGAACATCCCCACTTGGTGCACTTTTGTTAGCAACTCTTTTCTTTTTTCTTTTTTTTCTTTGAGACGGAGTTTCTCTTTTGTCGCCCAGGCTGGAATGCAGTGGTGTGACCTCAGCTCCCTGCAACCTCCGCCTCCTGGGTTCAAGCAATTTTCCTGCCTCAGCCTTCTCAGTAACTGGAATTACAGACACCTGCCACCACGCCCAGCTAATTTTTGTATTTTTACTAGAGACGGGGTTTTGCCATGTTGGCCAGGCTGGCCTCCAACTCCTGACCTCGTGATCTGCCCACCTCGGCCTCCCAAAGTGCTGGGATCATAGGCGTGAGCCGCCGTGCCCGGCCAGCAACTGTTTCTTTAGAGTACACCCAGAATCATTCTCCTAGACCACTGTTCTCCACCATAGCACACTTCATACAATAAGAACTATGTATGTCCTTGGTCTTTGTCCCTGATTCCTGACACGGAGCTTCTAACATGCATCAGAATCTCCTACGGAACATATTAAAAATGCAGATGCCTCTCAGATAATATGATTTAGGAAGTACAGGGTGTGACTGAATTCTGTGCTTAAAGAAAATACCCAAAATGGTCCGGATACCGGTGGCCTGTGGATTACATTTTGAGAAATACGGGTTAGAAGTTTGACCTATTGGTCTAAATCCTGGCCCCTGAGAGCTGATGGGTTAGATTGGAAAGGTGATTTGGGCATACAATGACACATTCATATATAAGCTTGTAATTTTAACTGCAGATGAATGCCTATTTATCAATTTTGAGGTAGGGCTGTGGTCTTTGTTTTGGGTATGGATCTTCTGATTAGAGTTCAGAGGGTTTTTTGTTTGGTTTTTATTATTATTTTTAAAAATCACATCCACAGTGTGCCATGTAAGATTTCTAGGTTGTTAGGCTTGTGTGTGTGTGTGTTTAGCGATAGTGCTAGAACCTAAAAATACTTATGAAGCAGCTTGTCTGGATAATTCTCTAGAGTTTTCCACTTCTCCCCCAGTCTTTTATAGCTACTCATATCTAGTTTGACAGTTGTTTTTTGCCATTTGCTTGCATTTGGTCTTTCAAAGCACTAAGCATAATTTGCACAAACAGTTTTTTGTTTTCATACTTATATTTCATCAGTTTATGTAACATCCTGTTGATTTACACAAAAGCAAGTGCAATTGGAAAGAAAAGGTTTGTGCAAAGAGCTGATTCTTGGTAAGCTCCACCTTACTAAACTGGGGCAAATTTTGTAGCCCTTCCAGAGAGTGGCTTGGTAGACCTGCAAGTCAGCATGCTGTGGGCATCGGTCAGTGCGTTTTACAGAGAAAACAGTGAACGCAGAGATCAATCTGGCTAGTCAGTGTGGAGGCTATCAATTAAGAAGTTTCTCTTGTATTTGAAGATAAGCTGATTAAAATTTCCTACTTTTAGTTTATCCCTATTGTAAAAAAAAGTCCACGAGGTCTATGTATTATATAATCAGAACCAAAAAAACTAACAATAAAATCATTATTTTTAAAAACTGGAAAGCTTCTTTTTCCTCATCTAAGTTTGTCTTTTTCTCATGACCCAGCCTCTCCATTTGTAAAATGGGTTGCATTTGTTCCTCTGTGCCTCCCAGGGTGCAATGAAGATTGATTCTCATAGAAGTGCAACCAAATGGTCCTATGAGAGGACTGGGGCAGCTGTGGAGTAGAAGCCCTACAGTGTCCCCTCTGGCCATCTGAGGGGAGTGGTGGCACTGTGCCTGCTTCTTGTGAGCTGGCTATGCAGCTTTGTTGTGATTGGTGACCCCCAACCTCGAGGGAGGCTGGTGGCTGCCTATTCTGCCTGGGTGACTTGATATCTCATCGCTTCCAAAAGGAGGTGCCCGAGCTGCAAGCCAGGTAGGTGGCTAGCTTCGAAGAACTGAGATGAGCTCCCTCTCTTTGACTTGAATCTGTTTCGCTGAACCAAAACAGGTGCCAGTTTCTTGCTAAGGCTGGGTCGTCTCAAACCTGCTCTCCAATGTCTCTCATGTGCATCTTTGTCTAGTTCTCTCTCTTTCATGTCTCGTGTTATACAGCAAAGTACCGATATCCTATGGGAAGCATATTTTACCCAAGAGGGTAATTACACCAATGGTGGAATTTCTATTCTCTTGGATTGTGAATAATAATTGAATGTTTTATTTCTTGCTTTCAGAGCTAGGTTGTAGATGGATTTCATAAATTAATCTTTTTCTTAAGAGAACATGGACTTCTGATTTGAAATTATCCAATGTCCACCAGATTATGTTGCCCAAAATTTGTCTTTTTGTTGCCATGTTTGAAAAATTATTTTAAAATTACTATTCTAATCAATTGAATTGATTCTGGTCTGATTTTAGGTAAATGAAAAGCTCAAGATCAAAATGTGACATGGCCAAATTTGAATAATTGGTCCATGGACCATGTTTTACCTCTCTCTCACCCCAGCAACAGATACATGCGTCAACTCATACCTCTGAAACACACGTCTGAGTGTGATGCACCGTCACAGAGAGTGTGGGCTTTGGGAACAGACGCACATAAGATCAAAACACATCTTGCTCAGTCAGCAGTGTGTAACCTTAACAAGTTGCGTATCTTCTTGGAGCCTCAATTCTCTCATCTGTAGAATGACTCTACAGCTTTTTGGGGAGTGCTTGGGGTTAATGAGATATCAATAAACCCCGCCACTCAGTTTCCTCAGCCCAAAACTTAGGAGTCATCCTTGACTTTCTCCTTTTCTCTTTGTCACCAGCTTCAGGTCTGTAGCACTGTCTGTTGATTTCACATTGAAAACAACTTTCATCCATCTCTACCCCTCTTCTCTGCTGCCATATCCCTAAACCAAGTCATCGTCATATTTCATCTGATTGCTACAGTAGCCTCCTGTCTTCTTGCTCTCTTGTCCCTCTGCAGTCTATTTTCCATCCAGGAGCCAAATTAATCTTAGAAAATGCAGAGCAGATCATGCCATCACTTCCTTTGCAGAAGCACCCAGTACTTTCCCATTGTATTTAGAATGAAATCCAAATAACTTTTTAAGCCCTACAAAGCTACACAGTTTGGCCCCTGCTTACCTCTCCAACTTCATTTTGAACCTCTCCCCCATGCTCTTGCTTCCCTGACCTTTTCCTGTTTCTGGAGCACACCAAACTGGTTCCAGCATTAGGGTGTTTGTTGCTGCTGCAGATGCTGGAGACGATGCTCCAAGTGGCAGCTCCTCATCTGGCAGGGCTTAGCTCAAGCATTCTCCCCTCCAGGAGGCCTTCCTGGTCACTCAATCTAAAGTACGTCCCCTTCTTTGGCCCCTTCTCAGTTTCTCCTTACTGCCTTAGTAGTGGTGATTATTGTCTGAAATGACCCTTCCTTGTTTGCTTGTCTATTGCTTGTCTCTTTCCAGTTAGACTCTAATCTCCATAGTGGGAGATGCCCCTTCTCTGTCTTGTTCATGGCTATGTCCCCACACTTAACACGGTGCTTAGTAGATAACAGGCACTTGAAAAATATGTGTGGAATGGATGAATGACTATTTTATGTAGAAAGTAGTGTAGACATAGTGCCTCAGACTGGGCTGGCTAATTTAGTTCTCCATAGAAGCTGGGGCTCTTTCTCCATCAGTCTAGTGCTCTTTGACCATTATAAAAACAACTTGCATCCAGGCGCGATGGTTCACACCTGTAATCCCAGCACTTTGGGAGGCCGAGGAAGGCGGATCACCTGAGGTCAGGAGTTCAAGACCAGCCTGGCCAACATGGTGAAACCCTGTCTCTACTAAAAATACAAAAAAAGTAGCCTGGTGTGGTAGTGGGCACCTGTAATCCCAGCTACTTGGGGAGGCAGGAGAATTGCTGGAATCCTGGAGGCCGAGGTTGCAGTGAGCCGAGATCACGCCACTGCATTTCAGCCTGAATGACAGAACGAGACTCTGTCTCAAATAAATAAATAAATAAATAAATACAAAACAACTTGCTCAGAGTGTCTCTGACACTGAGGTAGACCAGATATGCACAACGACTAAAATGATAAGTACATATTCCTTTTCTCGTTTGTGTCGCTCCTCCGCTTCCTTCATCATTTCTTGGGCCTGCTCAAGCTTTGCATCCACCAGCTTCTGCTGCAGTTCTCTGTGTTTAAATATTTTGTCCAGATGCTAAGAAAAATAAAGTATACATAGAAAGCTTGGTTTATTATTGGTGCTTAAAAATGCAAAGTAAAATAATTCACATTAATACACATTCCCCAGGTTTTAAGATTTAAAAGAAGAGAGGGATAAATGCATTGGCATCACTTACAGCTTTATAATAAAGCTGTAAATTGGTGAACCCCTCTCCCTGACTTTGCACCACACACACAAAGCTAGCTATAAAAGGTAGAGGCACCAGAGTTCAGCAGTGTCAACGCCAAAAGATCCATACAATATTTTTCTACGTTTGGTAACTATTAGATATGATGCTATTTATTATGCTAGACAGCACACACAATGATGTATCAGTATACAATATACAGGGGGCTACAGTTGTATCATTTGGTATTTTGGCTCTTTCTGTGACTATAAAACCACTTTTAATTGCAACATTTGTGCAATTTATCATGATGAATTCTCTGCATTCTTGCCTCTGGCGTTGTGAGAAAGCCTTGGGGTGCCAGCATGTGGTCCGAGGTCTGGGAGTGAGGCCTGAGCCCCCCTGAATTCTACTCTGTTGCTCTGGTGGAGATGACAAGGCCAAGCGTCATAGAGAAATTGATTCGCAAATGTGCAGAGCTCGCCACACCTTTTGACCTCTGGACTAGTTTGGTGAAGAGAAACTTCCAACTCTACCTCAGGATGGATAAATTCCTGGTCACTGGGAGGTCCAATCAGAAACAGGACATGGAATTCTACCCTTGGGCTTTACTTAGAACCAGTCCCAGGAATATACAACTAGCATAGCAGCCCATTCCCATCTGAGATCTCTCTGAAGAATATGGACATTTTCCTTTCACTCCTTCCTATCTTCTTTAGTCTGAACCTCCATTCTGGAGCGGGATTGATCCTCGTGACAAGATAAAATGGTAGCATGGCATTTTGGCTTACTGTGAGGAGTTTCTTGATTTACCTAACCACCGCGACCATATGCTGTTGGCTCAGTTTTGTGCTTGATAAAATCTTAGCATGTTGCCAACAGAGCCGCTTTGACTATGTTATGTTACATTTTAAAGCAGAGATTTAAAATTTGGGTGGGATAGGGAAAGGAATATGATGTATCAAAATCCTGAGAGGGTATCTGGAATCTTAAAAATATATTAAATATTAAAATATAATTTGGGGATAACAAAAGACCTTGATCATCCCCCTAATATAACCTATTCAAAGTAAAAGGCTTTTGCCTCTTGTGACTGTGGGTAAGTGGTTTAATCTCTTAGCTTCTTCTTCTCATCTATAAGATATGGATAATATATTATTATCTAATGCATAAGATTGTTGAGACAATTAAATGCCATATGGTATGTAAAGTACAGCACTTAGCACATTGCCTGATACAAACTAACCACTGAATAAATGATATCATTATTATTACAATGATTACATTATTAATACTATTATTGGCCTGGTAGGGTACATAGAATACAGACTCTTTTTTTTTTTTTTTTTTTTTGAGACGGAGTCTCACACTGTCGCCTGGGCTGGAGTGCAGTGGCGTGATCTCAGCTCACTGCAACCTCCACCTCCTGGGTTCAAGAGATTCTCCTGCCTCAGCCTCTCGAGTAGCTGGGATTACAGGCGCCCACCACCACGCCTGGCTAATTTTTTTTTGTATTTGTAGTAGAGACGGGATTTCACTATGTTGGCCAGGCTGCTCTCGAACTCCTGACCTCTTAATCCACCTGCCTTGGCCTCCCAAAGTGCTGGGATTACAGGCGTGAGCCACCGCGCCTGGCCAGAATACAGACTCTTAATTTAGATGACATGGCAATTCTTAAGAGGGAGTGCATGAGTTATTTTTGGCTATACAGAGAGGATTTTTAAAAGGCTGAGAAATATTATTTTCAAGGAAAACTGTGCCCACAGCCTATCACTTTCTATTTATTGCCTTTACTTTGTAGTGATGCCAGTTTTGAAGAAATCCCATATGACTTTCAGTCAGGTATTTTGTAAGATCATCTGTCTTCATTTTGGCTAGTCAAGGAAATCCAATCCTAAATATTAATCAGTTGAGAGGGCTGGCCGTAACTGTCTTATTAACCAAGTTCCCACCTTTAGCACCCAGATCCGGATCTATGTACTGTTCTAAGTTGTTTGATGTGGTTCTCACCTCCTCTCTGAGCTCATACTGATCGATGATGCTTTTCAGCTTTTCTGCAAGCTCTGTGTTCTCCTGACAGAGCTTCATATTTCGCTCACTCTGCTGCTCGATCTGGCCCTGGATGTCCGTGAGGGTACTCTGGAAATGGCTTGTGATTTCCTTCCTTTTCTCTTCTTCCTCACGTGCCCGCTGAAGCGCCTCTTCCTGCGGATAAAAAGCAAAACATTTTGTTTAAATGCACCCCGGGTTTATAGAACTCAGCATTAGGTCACCTAAAGGAGATTAGTGTGCAGAGTAGGTGGGATGTTTTTTCTCAGTTCTCTAGAGCTAAAGCTGCTCAGCCCCAAAATAAATGTATGAGTAAAGGTTTCAGCTGTGAGTACATAGTTACTCAGAACAGGTGCTGTGAAGGCCTTGAATTTGTAGTCAGTGATGAATAGACTTGTTTTAAAGATGATGCGTCTCTTGCTGAGTGAATGAACTGCAGCGATTTCTAACAAACACACAGTCACATGATTTTGATCTCTTGGCTGTGGCCTGAAAAAAAGGCCCCTTGAGTTTACTGATGGATGAGACAGATCATGTGTTTCTCTGGTTTGGTAAAGGGAGAACAATAGATCTTATATTTCCCTGTAAAAACCATGGCATATTAACCACATAATTATATTACCAAGTTTTGTAAATATAAGTGATCACAATAAAAATTTTCTCTTTGTGAGAAAAAGCTTTCATCAAAAAGCTTTAAAAAAGGAAACTAAGATAGCATAGCTCAATTACAGCCATTCAAGAATATAAAAGGGAATCTTTCCAAATATGCTGGATATTATTTTGTTTTTGAAAGAACAATCATTAAATATGTCACATAGGGTAATTAAAATGTTCAATGTAAATTTTGAATCTGAAAGCAATATTAAGTTTCAAATCTTCTTTAACTCTAAAGTGAAACATCTAATTTTCCTTCTTCCGCTTTGTTAACATTGAAGAATTGCAAATTAACTTTTATATCATTTCTGTTCTCTTTTCTCCTAAATCAAAACTCTCCATTCATTGCTAGCCACTAACAATGAGCTCCAATTTCCTCCATATCTATATTGAGAATTGCTTTGTGATTGTTATTCTTATTCTTTTTGAATAAAAGGGTTTAATTTTGCTACATCCTACCAAAGATAGAGACATTTACGTGGCTGACAAATGATACAGACATTTTAGGATTTCTTTCAGTTCTGATTAATTGTTAATATGAAAGCTTGCTTTGTTGTTGGCAAGTAAAATTATACTGAATTTGATTGCCTACCAAGTTCAAGTTATGTAACAGGATTTTTTAAAAGAAATAATAATTTTTAACAGAAGTAATTGTACAGACCTTTATCATAACAGAATAGTGTGATCCAAATAAAAACTGATGCTGAAAATATATGCTCTGAAAATATTTTATCATTAGGTTTCTTCTTTCCTCTACAATAACAACACATTTCCTAACTCTAATGTGACTCCTGATGTCAGAATCATAATTTATTCATGTTATAAACCTTTATTAAGCAACAACTTCTCAGGGGTATTGAAGATATCTGTACTTCCTAAACTGAAGAAATAAACTATCCGAGATGTTATGTCCCTGAACTTTGTATACTAACACTTACTATATGTGTTTCGCTAAAAATAATTATGGTTACCAGTTAGGAGCAACTAAATATATGTGTGATTATGATTGTTTCCTCACTGGTCCTGATTAGCTTAGAAGTCAGCAAGTTTGGAATCAGAACTACAGACCATGATTTGAATACCATTTGTATTTATAAATATTCCATGAATGAATAAATGAACCACCCCATGCAAGTCTGAGTTGTTTTTTTTTTTTAATTGGGAACTGGTTATAGAAAGAAGGTACAGATGATAGGATGGCACTAAATAAATGTCAAACAAACAATCATAACCCCCAATCCTGGCCCAAAAGATGTAATCTTGCATATATATATTTTGTTTTGTTTTGTTTTGTTTTGTTTTGAGATGAAGTCTCACTCTGTCGCCCAGGCTGGAGTGCAGTGGCATGATCTTGGCTCACTGCAACCTCCAACACCCGAGTTCAAGTGATTCTCCTGCCTCAGCCCCCTGAGTAGCTGGGATTACAGGCACGCATCACCAAGCTCAGCTAATTTTTTTATTTTTAGTAGAGATGGGGTTTCACCATGTTGGCGAGGCTGGTCTCAAACTCCAGACCTCAGATGATCTGCCCACCTTGGCCGCCCAAAGTGCTGGGATTATGGGGGTTGAGCCACTGCCCCCGGCCTATATTGTTTTTCAATGAGACCAAAAGAAATCTAGCAAAATCTTATAAAATTTGAGTCCATTGTTAAAGGATTTTCAATCATTTGGACAGTGTCTGAGATAAAATTATCTTTTCTTTATCAAATACATTATTCAAAGTCAAAATAATGTCAATAAAATTGAGCGATGAAGTCTGAGATAACAAAAAAACCTTGCAAGCATCATTGTGCATCTTACAACTGGTGCTGTGCCTGGCACATAATCCATAGGTATTCAGTAAATGTTTATTTAATGAATCAATGAATTATTAATTTACGTACAGACATATGAGTAGCTTGGACTAGATCATTCCTACAGTCCTTTCCACATTAAAATTCTGTGATATTCTGATAACAAATGCTTCTCATTTCTTTAGGAAAATCATGCTCCCTGAGACACTTACCCCTCTCTTACTAGGCAGTTCTTTTTCAGCATAGTTTGAGGCTCAGATTTATCACTTCGAATATATGTATCATTTTGTTGAAACAAACCCATGTCTCAGACTTTTATCAATCCTTTCTTAAGTTATCCTAAATTGTGAGGTTGTGTGTGTGTGTGTGTGTGTGTGTGTGCGCGCGTTTGACTCATTAAAGAAGCGGTTTTAATAAAGAAAAGTAAAAGCTAAAATTTGTGATGGCGGAAATACCTAGTTATACATTGTCTTTCTATATCTTCCCAAGCTCCCAGCACATGGATTTTAGATTTAGGTACACTTAAGCTGTTTCACTAGTGTGGCCAAGGAAGCTCATATCAAGTTGACCCTTTTGCAAATAACAACTGTAAACTCTGGATGAAATGCAAGAAACAACGATGACACTAGAGAGTAAACAAAATCAGACAGACTCTAGAGGGAAGTTGGCACTTGTACATGAGTTTCCTATTTTTTATAGCTTTTAGCTTAAGGGAAATCTGCAGTTGGCAGGAGTATGAGGTGGGCAAAATTCTCATATAAAACATACCATCTTTCATATTGGAAGAATAAGAATACAGAGTTCTGGACAACTATAGTCCCTCAACAGTGAGGGGAAGATCACCCAAAAAAAGAGAGAGTCAGAGAAATAGAGCCCAGATCCTGTGAATAAACTTTACACAAATCTGATTGGCCTTGAGCCACACATGTGCAAAGCAGTCTAGCTAATTAAAAAAGAACTGAACTGAGATTTCAGCTGCTGCTCCAGAGACAAAGTTTATGGTTTGAATCTAACCAAATTAATTGTCTCCTTAAAAAAATAAAAAGTATTCATCATATAGTAGAATCCAGATTCTCCAGAACATAATAGTCACAACATCCAGGATCCAATAGAAAATGGCTTCACATATGAAGAACCAAGAAAATGTGGCCTATTCTCAAAAGAAAAGACAATTAGAGAAGGTCTGTTCTACAATGTTGTAAATGTGGAATTAGCAGACAAGTATTTTAAAACAGGTATTATAACTATGGTCAATGATGTAAAGGAAAATATTATCTCAATGAATGAGAAGGTAGAAAATCTCAGGTGAGAGGTTACATACAAAAAAAGAACCAAATGGAAATTCTTAAATTAAAAATTGCAAAATCTGAAACACAAACATCACTGGATGGATTTAGAGCAGAATGAAAATGAGAGAGAAAAGAATCACTGAATGTGAAGATAGACCAATCAAAATAAGATAATCTAAAAATAAAAGAGAAAAAGTATTGGTGAAGAATGTGAAGACTGACTCGAAGACCTGTGGGACAATATCAAAAGGTCTACACACATAGAGTTAGAATCTTAGAAGAAGATGGAGAGAAAGTGGAGCAGAAAAACTATTTGAAGAAATAATGGCTGAAAGAAATTCAAATTTGGTAAAAGACATATAATTACAGATACAAAAAAGTTTAGCAAATACCAAGTAGGGTACATATGAAAAAAACCACTCCTGGCCATAAAGCAGTAAAAGTTCTGAAAACCAAAGATCAATAAAAGACCTTGAAAAGGGCAGAGAAAAAGGACATATCACATATGGGGGAACAATAATTCAAATGATTGTTGATTTTCATGAGAAATTTTAAAAGCCAGTATAGTGGCACATTTATTTAAGGCTAAAAGGAAAAAGAAAAACCCACGAATAGGTTCTTTCAATGCAGAATTCTATATCCAATGAATTTAGCCTTCAATTTAAAAAAAAATAAAGATGTTTTAAAGATAAAAGGCAACTAAGAGAATTGACTACCAGCAGATTTGTACTATAAGAAATACTAAAAGAAGTACTTCAGGCTGAGGGAAATGACATCAGACAGAAATGTGAAGCTACAGAATGAATAAGAAGTATCAGGAATGGTAAACATCTGGGTAGATAAAAGGGATATAGTTTTGCCTTTAATTTAAGAAGAAATACATATTATTGTTTAAAGTAAAAATTATAACAATGTCTCATCGGCTTTACAAAAGTATATAAATATAATACATATAATGATGATAGCTTAAAGGCTGAGGGAGTAAATTGATCTATTTAGTTGCAGTGTTTCTACATGTTATGTGAAGTAACACAACATTAACTCCAGGAAGACTATGAAAAATTAAGAATGTATATTGTAATCACAGAGCAACTACTAAAGATAATGTGTAGTGTTATAATTTAAAAATACAAGAGATAAAATGTAATTTTTAAATATTCAAATAATCCAAAGGAAGGCAGGAAAAGAACAAGATAAACAAAGCAGAGGTGACAAATAATAATAAAATGGTAGACATATATCAAACCACATCAGTAAGTACATTATATGTTAATGAACTAGTACTGCAATTAAAGGGCAGATACTGTAGGAATGAAAAGAAGTAAGATCCACTATATGCTATCTTGAAAGAATGCACTTTAAATATAAAGACCCAGGCTGAAAGTGAATGGATGAAAAGAGATACACCAGGCAAACAATAAGAGTAAGAAAACTAGAGTGGCTAAATTGATATCAGATAATGTAGACATCTAGACAAAGATTATTACTGGTCGGGCGTGGTGGCTCACACCTGTAATCCCAACACTTTGGGAGGCCGAGGCGGGTGGATCACAAGCTCAGGAGTTCAAGGCCAGCCTGGCCAAGATGGTGAAACCCCGTCTCTACTGAAAATACAAAAATTAGCCAGGCATGGTGGCGGGTGCCTGTAATTTCAGCTACTCAGGAGGCTAAGGCAGAGAATTGCTTGAACCCGGGAGGCGGAGGTTGCAGTGAGCCGAGATTGCACCCCCACACTCCAGCCTGGACGACAGAGCGAGATTCCATGTCACAAAAAAAAAAAAAAAAAAAAAGATTACTAAGGGACATTTCATAAAGGTAAAATCACCAATTCATTAAGAGGACATAATAATCATAAATGTATATACACCTAATATTAATGCTTCAAAGTACATAAAGCAGAAATTGACATAATTAAAATAAGCGGACAATTCCACAATTATATGAGGAGATTTTTAACTCTCATTTCTCAGCAATTGATAAAAAAATTCAAAAAAGGCATAAATGATTTAAAGCTAATTGTTACTTATAGAACACTACACCCAACATCTGAAAAACATTGTTTCGAAGTACATATGGTATCAAGATAGACCATGTATGATCGGCTATAAAAATTAAATAACACTTCTAAATAATCCCTGGGTCAAAGAAAAAATTAGAAAGAAAATTTGAAAGTATTTTGAATTTGAATTCTGATTTTGACATTTAAATATGCTTGATCTTGGACAACCAATTTGGATTGCTGAGTGTCAGTTTCTTCACCAATAAAGTGGAGATATTAACCTTCACTGGGTTATCATGAAGATTAAATGAAATAATGTATATAAAGCACTTAGCATAACTTCTGGCATAATAATAATACTTAATGTCATTGTTCATAATGAGAAGCCATTACTGAGGGCATATGGGCACACTTACAGGGTCTCCTGCTACTTTGATCATTCTGTCTTTGTTTTTTTGGTGGGAGAGAATCTCTAGCCAGTTGGATGGTATTAATAAGATCTCTCTCTCTCTCTCTTTCTTTATTTTCTGAGACATTGCTCTCTGTCACTCAGGTTGGAGTGTAGTGGCGCAATCATAACTTACTGCAGGCTCGAACTTCTGGGCTCAAATGATCCTCCTGCTTCAGCCTCCCAAGTAGCTGGCACTGCAGGAACGTGCCACACTCAGCTAATTTTCCTGATTTTTGGTAGAGACAACGTCTTGCTCTCATAAATGTTGCCCAGGCTGGTCTCGAATTCCCAAGCTGAAGTGATCCTCCTGCCTTGGGCTTCCAAAATGCTAGGATTACAGATGTGACCCACTGTGACCAGCTGAACATTCTGTCTTTCAATACTACCCAAGAAGACCACGCTGTATCATTCTACTCTTTATATCTCTTTGTTGATAAATGATCCCACCCTATCTGATTTAATTTTATCTCCTTACTGTGTAACATTACTGACAGACAGTGGATTTATGCAGGCACACAAGAGATTTATGCATCCTTTGAATCCAAACCTTGAGTTGAGGACGATGCTTCCATCCTCAGGCCCCCATTCGGCCTGGGAGTCTGTCTTCAGTACTATTGTTGACAAGACGCCAGTAGCACATCTAAAAAACCTGCCATTTGAGACTTTGACTTCATCACACTGGTTCTCCATTTCCCAAATATCAAAAACCAATTTGGGAAAATGAGGAACCATGATTCTCTTCTATTTTTCTTCCTAACTCAATTGTACAAATTCAGCAGTGATTTTCATGTACTCTGTTTCTTGAAGTATCTCCTTTTAAACGCTTATAATAATAACTACCTTACAGGAACACTGGTGTCTGATTAATTATTATTTGTCAAAAGATTTAGGATCTTCAGCTGGAAAGGGGATTGGGGATGCACACAGTATCATCTTGGAGAGCTCTGCATCTTGCTATATTGAATGGAGCTAGTGTCTCTGTGTAATCAAATTAACCACACTGCTAGGGCTTACGCTGTAATTAATGAAACCCGTGCAGACCAAATGAAGTGATCAGTCTATTATTTTTAGATTGAATAATTAAACCTGAAGAGCTGCGTGCTTTTTCCAATAGCTTTCCTTTTTTTCAGATGACTATTGACATTTTGGTTCTCAATCTCACTTCATTGTGTCAATTCGGTGTGTGTCCATTTATCTCATGTCATGCAGAATTCATTATAACACCAAAAATGCTGAATCTTTACAAATGTATTTTTTACAAAGAACTAAGGCCCACCTTAGAAACAAACTCAACATAATAGAAAGGTAAGGGGAATGGTATGCATTTTATCAAGGGCCTGCACTGTGTCAGGTTCTGTGCGGGTACCTTACCTATTCAACTTCATCTAATTTTTTCCCAGCCACACAGTGAAGCTGGTCTAATCTCCATTTTACGGATGAAGAAAGTAGCTCAAGGAGGTAAAATTATTTAAGGTTACAAGCAAGCAAGGGGCAGAGGCAGTATTTGAACCCAAGCCTCTCTGATTCTAAAATTCACACTCTTTCCATGAGTAGCAGAGGCCTGTCTCTGTGCCCCATTCAAGAAATTATGTTATTCTGAGCCATGGGGACATACCTTCAGAGTCTTGTTGTGTCTCTGCAGCTCCCGGCACAGACTCTCCAATTTGCTTCGAGCGAGGATAGCTCTGCTGTGTTCACCTTGTAACTGGTCCTTTTCTTTTTGAATTTGTACCTGTTTCTTTTGGAGGAGCTTTAACTTCTTTTGCTCAGTACGATGTTCATCCAGCTGTACACATGGAGATACAAACATGAAAGAAAATGGCAGGGATCTCCTTGGAGTGGATAGAAAAAAAGCAAACCTAAAGATTACTCTGTGGTTGTTTGGAAACATTTTTTGCTATTATCTCTTCCTCTGGAAGTAAATGAAATTCACAAACATCACCTTTGTAATACTTGAAGGTATATAGTTTTTAGAACACAGCATTGATAGGTTTTTCATTATTATTAGTCTCTTTTTACTTTGATCTATTTTTGGATGGTCTAGAAATATTTTTCCTGAGTCTATCTAACCAATATTGAATAGCCAGACAAAATAGAAAGGCATGTCTCAGAATCTGTGAACTGCCAGAGTTCATGACGATGCCTTGCATTGAGGCAATGATCAACAGTCTATCTGCTTGGGTTGCATTTAGTTTTCCTAATTCTTCCTTGAAACAAGCTTCTAGCGCTATTTTTAAAAATAGGAAAGAGAAATGCAGCCTCCTGGTAAACAGAAGATGAAGTTCTCTTCTTTATAATTTTGGGCTCTGAGTGTGGATTGTTTATGTGTGGGAAAGGAGAAGAGAAAGTACCCTTCCACTACCTAAGCATTGACGGGTTTTCACCAAAGCATCAGAAATAGCTACTGCATGATTCAACGGCATGAATAGCAAATATCTGTAACACGCCTTGTTGCTCCCCACCCGCACCCGCACCCGCTCTGTGCTTATAACAAATAAATCATTCTGCTGGTTTCTGCTGAGCCCAGTTGAACTCTTCTCATGTTCCTCCAGCAGCCACAACTAAAGTACTGTATCAGGACTGCCTTGGAACATGAAACCAACTTACCACTGTACTTTCCATCTTGGATGCTGAAGTTCTAGGGTAGGGTTGTCAGTAAAATGCAGGACACCCAGTTAAATTTAAATTTCAAATAAATAAGAAATAATTTTTAGCGTAAGTATTAATATATTCCAAATATTGCATGAGACATATTTTTGCCAAAAAGTTATTTGTTGTTTGTCTGAAACGTAAACTTTGTATTTTTATTTGTTACATCTGGCAGCATTATTATGGAGTTCTAGACCTGGTGTGGGGAGCATGGGGATCAACCTCAGAAGCCTCCAGAGAGAGATCGGTGGACTCTAGGAGTGTCGATCTCAGACTGACCATCGCTGGTGCCACATCCAAGCAGCAG